>NC_025995.2:128964239-129326739 GCF_000442705.2 Elaeis guineensis | reverse complement strand
AAACCCCAAATCCTAAACCCTAAAAATCCCTAAACCCCAAACCCTAAACTCCAAATCCTAAAACTCCGGACCCTAAAATCGTAAACCCTAAACCATAAATCCTAAATCCTAAAACCCTAAACCATAAATCCTAAAAACCCTAAAATGCTAAACCCTATATCCTAAACCCTAAAACCCTTAACCCTGATCCCTGCGCCCTGACCACTGAGCCTTGAGCCTTGAGCCCTAAACCCTAATACCCTAAACCCTAAATCCTAAAAGCCCTAAGCCCTAAGCCACCAAATCCTAAACCCTAAAACCTTAAACACCAAATCTTAAACCCTAAACCCTAAAGCCCCAAATCCTAAACCCTAAACCCTAAACCCCTAAAAACCCTAAACCTTAAACCCCTAAAAATCCTAAACCCTAAACTCTAAACTCCAAAAACTAAACCCCAAATCCTAAACCCAAATTCCCATACCCCAAACCCTAAACCCTAAATCCTAACCCCTTAACCCTAAAATCCAAAACCCTAAACCCTGAAATCCTAAACCCTAGACCCTAAAATCCTAAACCCCTAAATCCAAAAATCCTTAAATCCTAAACCCTAAACCCTAAAATCCTATACTCTAAACCCTAAAATCCTAAACCCTAAATTTTGAAATCTAAACCCTAAACCCTAAAATCTAAATCCTAAATCCTAAAATCCTAAAATCCTAAATCCTAAACCCTATTCCCAAAATCATAAAATCCTAAATCTGAAAACTCAAAACTATGAACCTTAATCCCTTCGCCCTAAGTCTGAAGTCCTAAGCCCTAAATCCTAAAGCTCTAAAATCTTAAACCCTAATCCCTAAAAGCCCAAAATATTAATATTCTAAACCCCTAGACCCTAAAATCCTAAGCCGTTATATCTCAAACCTTAAAAATTACAACTCTAAACTCCAGTACCCTAATGCTAGTTCCTCAAAATCTCATAATCCAAAACTTGAAAACCCAAAACTTGAAATCTTGATGCCCCAAATCTGGGTCCCCAAAACTTAAAATGCAAAGCCCAAACCCTAAACCCCAACTTGCAAAACCCGAACCCAAAACCCTGAACTCAAAACTGCAAACCCTCAATCCTAAGCCTTAAACCTTGGACCCTACATACTTTTTAAGCCTCCTATTTGTCAAGAGAAATGTTGGCCTACTTCTACACCCAATATATCATATAATCTTTTATACTTCAACAAAGAAATTATTTTGATTCAACTGTCTACTTCTCAACTCACTAACTTCCATAATTGCCCATACAAGAGACGGTCCTTTGTAGTTTTTCCAACAAAGCTCTTATGCATGCAGTCACTCGACTCTCCAAGCCTTCACCTTAGCTTATACATCCAAATTTCACATGTTGCATCTTTTCTCTATACTGCAAAACCACCATAATACCACAATCTATTGACCCATCTCTATCAATTCGAAGATTCTAGTACCTTAAAATGCTCTGCAAAGCAACTCCATATGCAACGCAATTGCCATAAAATTCACAAGCACTTCACCTTAAACTCTTTTTCTTGACCACAAGTTGGTAGATTATCACCTTTCATGGGCATCGATTTACTCATGTCATGAATGAGCAATTCTTAGTCATTGAGCACCAAGCATATTGCCTCCTCAACATGCTTCCAAACTATGGGCTTTGATACTCATAAAAAACTCAAATGTTTAGCTCCACTGGATTTTGATACCACTATATCTTCCTTAGCTTTTATACCCCTATATGTGTTAACAATTACCAAGTCCCAACACACTTGCATCCGAGCCCAATAATCCAACTTGATACACTATGCACCAAAAGCTACCATGAACTCAAAAATTTCATTCCACCACATCATCCGCAATGAATGATTAGTCCAAGTGGGAAGTTCTCCATCCAAAATGGAGTATTGAGCTGGTCAAAAGGAGCTAAGTTAGCAAGAAAATCTTCTTCTCTATGCATAACTAATCTCTAACATCCCACAGTTGTCTAAAACGAGGATGAAAGTCTGCTCCCCATTTTCAAAAAATAATAATTTTTGAATCCCCTTCCAACCATATCTCCTAAGCTCCCAGTAGCATCAAAATAGCTTTAATCCTTGGTTAAAAGCCAAAAACAGAGAAAAAAAAAGCACCTATTGCTGATACAAGCAAGTTAAAGGTAGCTTAATTTGAACTAAGACATTTACTCCAAACAAATTATTCTAGAACGAGACATGCCCATAGAATTCCAAAAATTTTTAATTATAGAGCTTGCTCGTTGGAGCTTACCTCCAAGACCCCCCCGCCCCCAACCTCCCTAAGAAATTATCAGGTGGAATAGATCCACCATGAACCTAGGATGAAATCATCTTAGCACGCATAAAAGAAGAAAGAGGAGGGAAAAGGGATTAAATTCATCCTAGGTCGAGGTCCACCTTACAATTTCTCCCCTCTCCTAAAATAAAAAATAGATGAGATTAATTAAAAATACTTGTTTAAAAAAAGAAGACCACATGTATGTTTCTTGTTCTATAAGCCCCATCTGTATCACCTGTCCTCGTGCATGCAGTCAACATTTAAAAAAAGGAAAAAAAGAAGAAAGCAAAGACCGATCAACAGTTTCTCAATTTATATTTTATTTCTACTTCTAGCATTCATGTTCCTATGAACATGCAACAGAGAACAGTACTGAAGTACATACAATGATCAACTATTTCCAATCACACAAACTCAAGAAAACATGTAAGTGACCAATCTATGAATGGCTAATGCACATTGGTGACCAGATCCAGCAGAACATTGCCTTGATCCAACTCTAAGCACATCCAATGCACATTTTCTACAAATGGCCCCATCACATTGTCAAAGCCAGGAGGGCTGCTATACAGGTTGTGAGAACCATGAAGTAAGATGTGACCCAACCTCGAGCTCTAACATCCTGCAGCCATAACCCCCAGAATATTAGAGAGTTTTTAAGTCAGCAGCAAATGGCATTGCATTATGATTAGTAACAAAATTTAAAGAAAAAAACTACCAATATATGTTGCAATGTATATTAGCAGCAACAAGCAACATAGTTTCTAGGCTATTTCACTCAAACTTTCACAAGTCATAATTCATATATCCATATCAATGATTCCCAATCTACCTCCAACATACATGCTCAACCCCTTCAGCACAAAATGGAGCTATAGCACATACAATAATCTAAGTTCATTATTGGATTAATTTCCAATTTTTATCATATCTAAATTATTTTCTCTGGTGCTTCTGACATGTCTTTCATACCAATTAGGCACTATTGCTTCCCAACTCTTTTAGCTAACATGATCAGGTAAAATACAAGTTCCCAAAAAATAAATAAACGAAGAATGAACGAAAAAGGTAATGACTTGGGGAATGAAATTCAGGCACAAACAAGTGCTCACAACCCACATGCAAACATGATCTCAAACACTTCTACTAACTGGTCCACATATGTAATGGTGATTTGAACAAAAGCATGTATAATTAACAAAATTCTTGAGATCTTAACATATTGAAATGATCTGGGAACAAAACAACATTCACATTTGATCAAATGAATTATTGCAAGTTCTCCCATCAGCCTCCCAAAACAAAAAATAGGTATTGTTGAACCCTGCTTTGTATACTATTTCTAGTAGACAGACCATGAGATAACCTCTTCCCTTTCCATCACTTTCTAAGGTTATTTCAATTTTTTAATGAGACCTTTGCTCGCTAGTAAACTTCAATTAAAGCAGGTCCATTAAAGACTGTAGATCATCACATGTCCAAAATCGAAACTCAATAGAAGCATAATTTGAACTGTGACTAGCCATTCAACATTTTTTAACCCCCGAAAAAGGTGTTATCATTACAACCTTAAATGCAATTAGAGGTACCAATAAGCCTACGTTGCCCCAAAAAGACTTGAGCCAAAACTCCAAGCTTGTGCTTGAAATTTGGCCTGCTAGTTATACCTAAGCTAGCAAATGGTATTCATCTCGAGAGCACCAACAGGTCTCCAAACTTCCCTCACAAAGGAAAACCTATCTAAAATTCTAAATAGTATATCGATTAGCCATTTGTCTCATAAAGGCTCAGCGAAGTTTAGACTGTCAGCTTAGGCTCAAAAGTCTGGCATCCAGGCAGAACCCAAGGAATGAAAATGCATCTCAATTCTTAGATACTATTAGCCTAGTGTCTGGGGTAGACCTGGAGAGCTCTGTGACCTTTAGCAACTGCTTGGCACATAAGGCTAATATACTTTTTCTAGAACCACTCACTCCCCACCCAAGCCCACCCCAAAAGTACAAACTAAAAAAGAATAAAAACAAGCATGTCAACTTGAAGTGGTTGATCTTATGCACCAAGGACAACAGAAGATCAATAAAATAAATTGTTGAAAGAACATATGCAGAAACTTATGCAACATATGAGTGGATCCTAAGATGGTGGTTTCAAAAGGGATGACCATATTACACAAAGTCATGTGAGGCATTTCAAGCCAATAAAGATATTGCTCCAAGTATTATTCAATGCGGTTCTAAGGCTAACATGTTGATAATGATTTTCAAGATTTGAAGGATAAGGTGACATACAAAATACAATACTGTTGAACTTGGGTATCCAAGATGATATGCAAGGTTTTAAAACCAGTATCAAAGGGCATATTGGCTTTTTCCGGATATCGACACATGGTACAGGATGTGGTCCCACACTGACATCCTATGTGCCATTGCCCCTTTTTTACCAGAATGATATGGTACCACTAGTATCATCCCATTCTAGTGGTTTTTAGACATTGATGAACAAAGGATCACAGGTGCTCAATGAAATACGATACAAGTTTATGCACCAAGGATGACAATTAATCACCTACCCAAAAAAAGGATGGCATGTGATCAATGAAACATAACACTGTTGGAACTTGCGCAATAACTTGTACACAACACATGATAGTTGTATCTTAAGATGGCAGCTTGAAAAGAGAGCATTTATATTTCACCAACCGGTATTAGACATTTCCAACTGAAAATGGCATTCCTCCAGGTTTTCTTTTCTTGATGTAATTACCCCTCTAAAGGCTATGTCTGTTGACAATGATTTTCAAGACATAAAGGATGATAATACAATAATAAACAATTGAAAGATGAAACAGCTTGACATCAACAAGACTCCCAAGATATAACAACAAAGTGGAAGAGTAATTGCTAGAAAGGAGAAAGAGGAAGAGTAATTGCTAGAATGGGTTTAAGGAGCTATATCTCATTATATACACAGACTATGAGCTACTCCTTCAAAATAGCAGGTGAATTGGTCGATAACTAATAATTTCCATACTGAGAAGAATATAATGGAAATTTGTGCACTTTAATTGATGATGGGACTATTACATCAAAAATATAGATTTATCATTAAAGAAGTTGGTGTAAATGTGAGTAGAAGGTAAAGAATGCAAAGAGTGATAATACCAACAGCCCTGAAGTCGAGTTAAATGTTGTTGAGCAGACTATCAGATGTCTATAGGAAGGTTTTCAAATGATGGGTATGCCAAAACTTTTTCAACTCAACAAAAAGATTAGCTTGGAAGCCCATGGAATTTTAAACTAAGGAAATCCTTAAGAAATTACTTAGTGATCTCAATATGTATGATATGAAGAGAAAAAAGTAAAGGACCTCTATTATATATGCATTTATGCATATACCAGGCTAAAACAGGTTTGAGCCATGCTACATTTGGATACCTCAACTAAACGTGCTAGCTCAAGCCCAGTTCAGCTTGGACTCAGGCCTGACTCCTACAGTCCAAGCCCAGCCAATCTGACCCAACAAAGCATTAGATCCATGAAAGATCGGAGAAGTGTATTGCCCTTGAATTGTTGGTCAGCAATAGTTGTCGCTATGCAAATGCGGCTCTATGAGGACAAAAGAATAAGCAGAGAGAGGGGGGATCTGTCACTCTGGATTGCAATTGGCAAAAGGGAGATGGTGGGGGGGGGAGGATCTGGGAGGGGCATATGATTCAGAATTGCCAAATTGGTGGTGGTGAGAACGTGCCTTGACAGGGAAGATGAGGGAAGGGGATCTACATTTTCACTGGATGAGTTTTAGCACTCAAGAAGAGAGTGCAGGACTAGATAGTTCTGCTCTTGCAATGAGAGCTAGGACTCACAAATATGTAAACTACCGACACACAAAAATGTGATATTTGTTACTAATTTATGTCAAGCATGGTCAGGCCAGACTAATGTAAAATTAACTGAACCCCAACCAACTTGATATCTGGTCAGGCCTCAATATACTTGGCCCAGCCTGACAAGCCAAAAACCTTTACTCAAGCCTGCCCAAAATCAGACCAAGCTAGTTAGGCTGCACAAGCTGACAATGTCTTTCTTTCTTCTCAAGTTGAAGGTAGCCAAAGCAATACTTCTATGACTATTTTGAATATAGGAGGTCTCCATAGCGTACATCTCTTTTGCCTAAAGTTATTTTCTCCAAGAATATGACATCAATTCTTTTATTGACATCAGGTGGGAAAATGGTTGAAAAATATAGTCGATCTTTTCAACTAAGCTATTTGACAACAATTTGTGGCCAACCCCATTTTTATAAAGAACAAAAAAAAAAAACACAAGAAGAAGGGGAGGCTTAAATGGTGATGACGGTGGTTGCTTGGGAGCTGTCAAAGGTTGGCCTACTTTAATAGATATGCAGTATGTTGAGGAACTTTTACTTGCAGTCACTTGTTAGACCTGCCAACCCATTGTATTTACCTTACCAAATATCCATAGTAGGAGGCAAATAAGTAACCAGGTGAGTTAATAATTAGGGAGTCTCAACAAGATATGGAACAAATGTGCAAACACTAGTGCAATTAGAAAGATAACCATGGAGTTTCAAAAAGATATGGAACAAATGTGCAAACACTTGTGCAAGCAGAAAGATAACCATGGACTAACTAAACTCTATCCTATGACTTGGTAAACTTTTGGAACTGCTATCATATTGAAGAATAGAATGACTGTTATCTTCAAGGACAAATTTGACTGGATAATACATGAAAAATGACATTTGGATCAAAGGTTCATGTCTATGAATGGCTTGTCTTGCCTTTTGACTCAACAACACATTAGAATGATGACACAAGCAATATCTCTTTTGGTTAAAAGCTTTTATCCAAGTGCTTTGATGAATTATTTCTTTGTATGAACATCTTATAAGTGCCTTAAGAACAATATTTAACAAATGATGACAGTTCTACATCAAGAGAAACTTTTATAAGCATCGCTTTCCTAGGTTTTCTCATCATCTATAGGCATCAAAGTGGACACAGAACATTCAAGCAACTATTGAAAGGTCATAGAATGTTCAAGCCACTATTGAATGGTTGCTCTCACAATAGATGAGGTGTATATATTTCATAGTTTAGCTATTTTCTATAGCGAATTTGATTTCAACTCCCTAATGGAACTCATCAAGTTTGACAAGAACAACCACTTGTTTGAATGCAAGATAAAAGAGATGTTGTGTTGAAGATATTTGTCCATGAGACAATTGATGCACCTAA
Organism: Elaeis guineensis; assembly: GCF_000442705.2. Classification (NCBI taxonomy): domain Eukaryota; kingdom Viridiplantae; phylum Streptophyta; class Magnoliopsida; order Arecales; family Arecaceae; genus Elaeis; species Elaeis guineensis. Next base: position 129,319,184 of record NC_025995.2, on the reverse strand, counting down.
TTTTTGGCCAGCAAATTTGGAAAGTTTTTCGAGGTATCGGGCTATTATTAATTTGATGCTAGCATCAAGCTGTTTTACACAAAGACATCCATTGGCATACTTTAGTGAAAAGTTCGACAATTCCATGTAGCAATTCTCCATTTTTGGCCTTGAGTTTTATTTGGTGGTGAACAACATATGCGGTACTAGTAGTACCCACTTCGGTTGGCCGGCAATAAGGTATGATACAATACCATGTCATTCCATTCCGGCATATACCGTCAAAGGGAGAACTGACGAGGGAGGGGGACAGGAGGGAGGGAGGGAGGGGGCTCGGGGAGGCTAGAAGAGGGCTTCCACTCTCAATTCCCCTATTTTGAATGAAACAAAGGCTCGAGAGGACTCTTTTTTTATTTTTGTAGTTTTTAAGAGTGCTAACTTCACTTACAAATTGAAAAAATAGAAAAAGGCCCCCCAAGCATTTGTTTCATTCAGAATAGGGAAACTATGGGTGGAAACCTTCGCCCGACCCTGCCCCTCTCTCTCCCCCCTTCCTCCCTCCCTCTACTTGTTTTACTCTCTCTCCTTTTCCCTCGCCAATTTCTCAAACTGAGGATGGTCAGCCCCCGATACAACTCGATATGCCATGAACCAAATGGTTCGAGACAATACAGCATTCCATCGTGGTGAGAATTATCGCAATATTGGTGACATCATTTCTTCTTAAGGAGTTTGTTTTAATCAGATTATAAGGCTTTCTATTATATTGAAGCCTCATAAGAAGCTGAATCATCACTCCTATATTAAAGAGAATTGTTTGGAACCATAGTATGAGTTGAAACTAGGGCCAAGAATACCAAGTTGTTGAGCACATCTGTTGGATGTCTCCCAAGGTAATTGAACTCAAAGAGCTTAAGGGATCCTGATTATGAGATGAGGAGTATAAAATCATGGAGGTTGAAGTAGTTCACAGCGTTAACCAATTGATGGCATGAATATGATCCCAAAAAAGCTCCCAAGAAACTCTCTTTTTATGCACCAAATTGTGGTGGAACATGGAAATATAATGCTTTTGGATGCAGACTAAAAAATAGGATTTGGAAACAAGGATAAAACTCTCAAGAAAAATTCTTCTCATATGCCCCAACTAGGGTGTAACATCGAAATATAACACACTTATGTCCTAAGGCTGGGTCAAACTTCCTAATGACAATATTGCTATGGATAGCCTTATACCTGTAAGGATACAGTAGAAACTCAATTCACAGGGAGGGCTTTGTTTGCATAGACACTAAAGAGAAGCTGGTTTCAGAGCAGATAAGCATCTTCAATGGAAAGACATACTTAAATGATAGCTGATGATGGAAGGATGAATCCATGATCCAACAGAACTTGCAGAGAAGCTTTATATCAAGGAGAACAGAAATGGCATACCAATTTGTTTATTTAAATAATTAATAGCATATTGTGATTAGTTCTTCATTTCTGACATTCCTCTAGTTCCTTGTCTACTCTCAAGGAGCACCAATATTCATTAAAAAAAGAAAAGAAAAGAAAAGAAAAGTTTGGATATTGTTCATAGTGTATGATAATGATTCTAAATAGAATATTAGAGCAATAACTTAATAGTTTACAGACAATACCAGTCAAATTATATTGTTTGTATATTTAGCTATGGCTGGAAAGAGTATTGAGTAAACTTCTAATCTATGCTAGCTAGAGGATCATTAATGCAGTGGGAACACTTAAGACATTGGAAATGCATGAGGTTGAGGAGAAAAGTCAAAAAAAATCAATATCCACATTCATGATCATGACCTCAAGATTTCACTAGAGGCAAGAAGTGATACTTTTTATAACATTGGAATCAACTATAAGGTGGAGGCAAAGAACCCTATTAGGACACATATGGTACATTACCCCAACTTTATACCTATAAATTATGAATAGTAATAATAAAAGACAACTAACAAGCTAGCAATTTATGGAACCAAAACTCATGTACTTCTGGGGAAAAAGTTGACGCTGTTTCATGACTTCGGACAATGTCTAAGCAATGGCATGTCTCTTGTCTAAACTGCTTATGTCATTCAAGATTTTTAACCTCTCATAATGTATCTTTGCTATTCAATGTAAGTTAAGATTGAGACCAAATGTACATTATGCTTGAGATTGCTAACATCTAGACTGCTGCCTTTATTCATGGTGACAAGACAAAACAAATAGATTGAATGTATACAAGAGAATCACTTAATTTGCCATGGATTCCAAGTACTCCTGATCCATCCACCACTACAATAACATGTTCCTAATGCCTATCTCATATACAATTAGGTGAACATCAGATATAGCTCTCAACATGAATTGTTGCAAATGAGGACATAGAGACAACCAAATAGTTTGAACAAGGCTTGACTATTATCTTTTTACAGTTGGAGAAATTCTGGACCATGAATAACAAAAGTATGCTTTTGGTGTTTCTAATCAAAATATTAAATTAAATTTAGTCATGCACCTCTATTTCAAAATTGTATCAAAAAGTGTAAAAACTAGCCATGTCACACCATGTCAGAACCCAAGGTTTGCAATTTCATAATATCTATCATGTACTGAAACAGCATGTAGAATAGCACACCCTCGTATCTACTCAAAGTTCATCAGTACAGATGGTGCTCCCCTATTGATATGGATCATTATGGGTAGGTATGGGCATGGCATCCAATATCGGGTGGCACAACATGTGATACAGGGCATTATGGTTGGCATTTTAAATCTTGTGGGTATCCATTACAAGTCAGCACGCCACTTATTAAATCCATTTTCCTTTCTGATATTAAATTCTTTTAAGTGTCTTTTAAATTCTTCTGCTTCAACATGGAAGAACAACAAATGGATGGTTGGCACTTGGCAGAACATGGTACATGTTGGAGGCGCCTATTTATGCATCTTTGGATTAATCACAAGCTGAAACTCAGAGAGTTTTTCTAGAAAATTTTGATTTGTTAAGATCTCCTCAACGTTAGACCACTGTTTGGTTCATTAGTAATACATTTAACAAGGATTGGTCTATGTTTTAATTGAGTGGGAGTTTGTTTTTAAGATTAGTGTCGAAAAGTCAACTTCATGATATATCGCATTAAGAAATTTTTCATTTGTAAGGATTATGATTGGGGTCATTTGGATATCTCTTATATGAGAATGTGGGGAGATCCAAATGTTGAAATTCAAATTGCAAATGTTTTTTGAAGAGTTCTGATTTCGATTCCACAATCACCTCTGGATCCTTTTTCTCCTCCTACTCATATCCTCTTCTTTCTCTCTCCCTCAAAAAATATCATGCAACCCTAACCTCAATGCAACATTTGTCTGGTATTAGATCATTTTTAGGGTAATCATTTTACCAAAAATGTGGTCATACAGAACATAGAAGGTGAAAATCTAAGGGATGCTTCGGAGAAAACTACTGGAAAAGGAGAAGGGAAAAAAAAAAAAAAACAAGGTCACAGTGGGACCATGTTGAGATAGATCAGCATTTCTTTAGAGTTTAGATTAACTTGTTTAGTTCTTTTAAAAATGGTAAAAAAGCTGCTGTTAAACCCAATCTGTTGGCTCTCCGATGAGCTGCTGTTCAGGCAGATGATGACAAAATATGGCCAACATGGCATTTGAAGGTCCATATTCTACAGATATGGATGGCACAATCCAATTGTCATAAGTTGAACAACTGAAAACCCAATTTTTGAAGATTTGCCAGCTGATGATACTACTTTCAATCGCACAAGCGAATTCAATGACTGAAGATCCACCAACTGAAGATCAACCAGTTGAAAATGATTTGGCTAAGGAATATAGGATAAACAAATTGCTCATTGAAAAATCAGCAATGAAATACTTGCTTCAATGTATGTTTTGGTGTCATCCAAGGGTACTATATAAGATCCTATAAAGACGAGAATTCCAAGGGCAACCTTGATGTACTTGAAATGTACCCTTGCCCTCTTGCTTTGGCAATTGCAGCTGGAGTTGAACAATTTACTGATCTTTGAATGCAGAATGAGTTGGGCATACCTGACACTGGTGTCCTTGGTGTGCCCACATGCTCTATATGTAAGCTTGCTTGTGCCACAAGCCTTCTGCGTGAAGTGCAAACCTCATCGGGTTATGGGCCTAGTTTGCATGCATGCTTCATGTTTAACCCCCAATTCTTTCAAATCTACTGTCATCCAAAACTCTTTTAGCCATAGTGCAATGATTACTTTTGCATGCTATTAAATAAATGATCTGGCTGATGTAGAATGCAAGATCTGTTTGGATGAGTCAAAAGTGTACTGTTCTGAAGTATGCCTCTTATTAGGAAAAATAAGATATGTCGAGTGCTTAATTATTCATTGAAAGTTCTTCGCATCTATTTATGTTGACATGCTTTTGTCCTTGGATGGACACAACAAAGCATCTACTACATAGGATAGTACATCACTATAGTGAGCAAGCAATTTTCACACAACATGGCATTTTAGATCTTTCTGATGCCCCAAAGCAACTCTTTATTAGCATACTGCAACAAAGTAGCTTAAGGCTTACCAAGAACACTCAATCAAGCAAATTCAACATACCTAGTGCATTACAATGAATACTTTCAAGCATGGTTCACTGCACCGGTGCATACCATCCCATATCGAGGATACCGTACTGTACACATACTGAACTGAGACTAGGTGTAGGAGGTGTACCATAGGACAATACCAAACCACATCAGTACTGAACTGAGACTCGGTATAAGAGGCGTACTGATCTCAGAATGCCAAATCAACCTTCATGCCAAGTGTACCAAATATTGTATCAACGTGGTACCAGTATGAGATCCAATATTCCAACAGTGAACCTTGCTTTCAAGCATAATGCACAAGATAATAGTTTGCTATTTAAGACATAATTAAAGAGAAAGATCTTATGTATGTATGTATCTATATATGGTTGTATGTATACATAGATGGATGTACGTAACATGCCCAAAGGTCATTATTATTCACCACTACACTACAATAATATAATGTTGAAGCAGTTTCAGTTTCGGTTACAACTAGAAGTGTTTTGTATATAGAATATTAAATCCAAAACTTATAACATGCCTAATGTCATCATCATTCACCATTACACTACAATAGGATAACATTCAAGCAGTTCCGGTCTAGGTTACAACTAGAAAAGGTCACTTGAGAAATTAAAAGTTTTAGACAAGCTGCATACCTTCAACGATAAAAGAGATCGAGATGCACCTGAAGGCTTCAGTCCCCGAAAGCCAATATTGTATGCAATGCTCCCATCAGCCTTGAACAGACCAAAATGTCTCTCAGATGCTGGCCCGGGCTTCAAATTCTCATTAAACAGGGCAAAGCAATATGCCTTAACCACAATCTTTGGCCTGAGTGGAGTCCCTTTCTTCTTGAAAAGCCGCTTGCGCAGATTGAAATTGTAAGTCCTTGCATTCTGAACTGTAGCTCCTGCTTCATTCTCATCCCCAGCTGAAGCCCAACCTGTCTCTGAAACCAGGACTTCCATCTTGTCATAGCCAGCAGCTTCCAGTGCAGCATAAGCTGCATCTATCTGAGCATCCAACATGTTGTCATAGTGCAGACCGGTCTTTGCATCATAAACTCCGGAGTTTGGCTTAAAGAGGGCATAATTAATATCAATATGCTCAGGATCATTTTTGTAAGCCAAAAATGGATATGCATTGACATAGAAGGGAGCACCAGTCTGTGAAAAGAAGTCCAAGATCGGCTTCATGTATATGAAAACGCTTTCCTTAAAAGTGCATGATGATGGTGGATAAGAATTAGCAAACACAGCCTCTGAATGTGGTGTTGAGACCTCAATAAGACCAGTCAACTGAAGCCTTCCAAGAGCACTGTACACATTTTTGATAGCACCTAATAGAGCTTCTGCCAGTCCTTGATCCGCCCCTCCCAACACTTCATTTCCCACAGCAATCCCTCGGATATGCGTATCAGGAAGAAAGGGCTGCACGTTTTCCTTGAGCCACTCCATTGCCCGGTCTTCATTCACACTCATGTCTATAACATATTCATTAGGAATTGACACGACCAATTCAAGCCCAGACCCCTTGAACGCATTGAGGACACTGTGATCAGCATCATAGATCCTAACGTTCTTTATCTTTGCTGCTTTCAAAAGTAAGACAACATTCTCAGGTGGAGGAATGTTGTTGGCGATCCTACCGTAGTTTATGCCATAAGTTCCAGTAAATGCCTGGACTGTCGCAGGGCCTGCACAAAAACAGAAACAACTCAGTGATGGACAGACAGTAAATATACAACATGACCGGATATTCTAAACAATAACCCGCTAGGGATTTTGGTCCACTCGTCTGATATCTCAAATTTAACAAATTCTTCATCCGAGAGCGGAGAGGTACAATTGAGTGATTGCACCAAACAACACAGCAAAATACAGCTCAATCCTTTTCTTTTTACCATTTCACCTAAATATTGATACATGCACAAAACCTCCTACGAGAACATAGAAAAAGGAATTTTCTCCATCTCTAAATTGTTGGTGACCAATCTGACCCAGCCTTTTACCTCATGAGGTGGTGGGAACAGCAACGAGGTTTAAATAAATAAATACACAAAAATATGTATATACAGGCCTTCAATCAATTTCTTTTTTAGGAAAAAAAAATCCTTCAGTGGATTACAGAGATGATCTGAATGTGAAAGAGATCCCAAAATTCAGTAAGGCATCACGCGTTGAATTTAAACTTCATAAATTCACGGGTATGCAAATGGAAATTTGAAGGAAGACATGGAGGAGTGCTGTCTGAGATGCATGAAAGATGGTGGGTAATAGAAGAAAAAAAGGGAAGACGATGAAAGACGGAAAGAGCTTCCCAGGTAATCAGAATCAGGACATCTGGATCACGAAACCTCTCAAGATATTGAACATATGGGATACACGGGCCTGCAGGGTCCGTGTACAGCAGTAGTGCACTTTCGGGAAGATATCAAGAAGAAGGGAAGGAGAAAGTTCAGAAATTTCAATAGGAAAAAAGAAAGAAAAGGGCAAAAAAAGATGGAAAGAAAAAGGGAGGGTCTTCAGAAAACCTGTCCCTCCGTCCCTCCGTCCCTCCGATCATCCCACAAAAGCTGATAGGTATGGCTGGCGGGAGAGAGGGCGCAGAGAGAAGGAGAGAGTTATACCGTGAGAAGCAAGGACGAGGAGGAGACAGCAGTAAACAAAGAGGAGCAGCCCAGACATCATCTTCGTTTTCTTCTTCTTGTCGTTGTGCAAAACAGGGAAAGGGCGGCAAAGCTGGCGGCGGGAGAATAAAAACAAGAGGAGGAGGAGGAAGAAGGAGCAGGGGATGACGATGATGAGGATGGTGATGACAAGAGCGGGCGCAGTGGAGGAAGATGCCATGTGTGGTAAGGAAGGCGGGAGGAGAAAGGGCGTTGCTTGTTCCGGAGGCATGCCATAGACCAGATTCTTTAACCAACCACAGCTCCCTCCTCTTCCCCTCCCAACGCTCTCACCTCACCTCCACCACCACCACAACCACGGCACCCCCTGGAGGAAGGAAAGTAAAGTACCCGCTCACCACCCGCACAGACAGCGAGGTGGAGGAAGACAGACAAGAACCGAATAGATTCCTTCTCCCTCCTCCCGCAGTGGCCGAGCTCCACTCAGTCGCTTGTGGCTGCCTGCGTCCGCCTCTTGCATCGTCCCCACGCCTCCCTCTCTCTCCTCTCTCTTTCTGGACCTCTTGGTTTGCTGTAACTTGCGCCTCTTCCTTTTTTAATACTTTACGTGGCTCTGTGGAAAAAGCGACGACCCTGGCCGGCTGTGGCTGCGGAAGAATCACCGAAACGGAAAGCTTCTTTAACGAAAGACTTCAGAGAAACCAACCGCGTACCGACTTCTCTCCACTCCCGCGTTGTAAAGCGACTATATTATAATATTATACTGAACTAATATATGATATCGAAATATAACTCGGTATGCCATAATAACTGAACTAATATATGATATCGAAATATAACTCGGCATGCCATAATAACTGAACTAATATATGATATCCAAATATAACTCGATATGCTATAATAATTATTAGTAATATTATAATATAACGACATAATTATATAATAATACAATATTTGTTATGATAAATAACTAATATTTATTATATTGTAATAAAATTAATATTCTTTTATTCTTAATATGATATAATAATGAACTATAATAACATATTACAGTACGATATTTTGTTAACATAATAATATTAGATATTACAATAAAATTTGTATATTTTTATACTATTGTTGTGTATATTAGCATTATAATATATTAATATGATATTACTGAAATAATATATTCAGTCTAATATTTCATGTAAAAATTTTAATATTAATTTTGTAATATCATATAATTATATATACTATTCTAAAATAATATCATATATATATATGATTTTAATAATATATTACATAGATATTTATTAATACAGCAATGATCCAAAATTTCTTTCTATCAAATTAGAAGTCTTTCCAAAATTATAGCCGTAGAGGTCATGATCAAACTTTTATCTTATTTTAAAAAATTTTAAAATATTTTTACTATTTTTGATAATTTATGTCTTTTTTATTTTTTTAATTTCGATTAAACTTCACTAGCATAAAAATGAGAAATTTTCATCCACTGCTAACTACAAAAAGAAAAAAAATCTAATTGAAATAAAAGGACTCATAAGTCTGGTAGATAGCATATGTTATGATTTCAGGAAAAGGAATAAAGGAAGAAAAGCAAAGATTATAAACTATACTTTCCTTTATTTTTCCTGAGTGAAACAAGTACAATAAGACATTATTATTTAATGCTAACATAATGTTTAAAATATTAAAAATTAAAATATAAAATATCACTATAGATATATTTTATCTATATGGTGTTCATAGAATAATATAATGTGCTATAATACTATAATGTATAATATGCAATATTATTCCTTAATATTGATATTATATTAAAGAAACAATTTAAATCATAAAAATATGTCATAACACTATGTTATTATGATTTATGATATATAATGTACAATGTTATTCAACAATATTGATATTATTTTTTGAGAAAAGATGTTAATATATTTATGAATATTATCATTTTTTTTTTTCATTTCATAACGATGCCAATATTCATTCCAATTTTTAGCTTATTTCTAAAATTTTGATAACCAAATAAAATCTACCTGGCATAGCTTTCGTTATTTCTTTTTCTTTTTTTTTTTTTAATGCTCCTGCTGAACACCATCACTTGGACTCCTTGTAAACGAAACTCCCAGCCAAATTGAATCTAAGTTAAGATAATAGAATAAGCCACAAAGAGAAGAAGAAGATGAAGAAAAAGAAAGTGGTCAAGATTTTCAGGAGACAGAGTGGAAAATTATAGAGAGAAGAAATTAAGGATATTCATAAATATTAATCTCTTATATTATTCAAATTTTTAGGTCAAGCCAGGTTGGGCATTTCTTTAGCTCGAACGTGGTCCAAATTTTAAACCTGAAAAATTTGGGCCCAATGTGACCCGGCGGGCCAAAATCTCATCCCAAACTGCCAAATATCTGGTGTAGCAGGTTGGGTCAGCTCTAGTTGCAACTCTACAGTTGACAACCTAACATACATCAAAGGCTGTTGGATTTTGCCCAGGTTTTATATTGAATGTCAATAGAATGCTGACGAGGGGAAGGAGATGGGACTGAAAGCAAATTACTCCTAGATCATGATAAAGCAATTTAAGGTACATCAGATGTTGCAAACAAACTCCCTAGGCGTATCCTTTAACGTTGTAGTAACTGTGGCCAGTCACAAGACCAACTAGTTACCCAGTCTCTGGATCTGGTTGAGAAAGCTTATTAATCATAAAGGTATGCAACAAAAATAGTGCATCATTAAAAAAGAGAGAGAGAGAGAGAGAGAGAGAGAGAGAGAGAGTTTTATTTTTTTTCATGGAGAGAGGCGGAAGGGGAAAGACGAAAGAAACCCACTTGCACGTATCACCTAAGAATCAAACCGAGCATCTTTAGTTAATTACAAGGGGATGTGGGGAAGCATTAGAGTAAACCTCATTTATAAACAGATGATGGTATCATCTAATGGCGGCAGAATGGGTTTACCTCACCATTGGTGCAAGCACAACCCATGGATGGTGACGGCGGAGTATGCATGGATGATGCGCACTCAATGTTGTATGCAAGATACATGACATCATGCACAAGGGCTCCATATCACTATTTGTACAGAAAAATTATTGGTTAGAACCGTTTTATCATATATATATCTTGAACATCTAGAAAAACTAAATTTTTTTCATTCAAAATTTTCAATTAAATTTGATGACCGTTAACCTTTTTCAACAATGAATGATGTGTTGATTTTTTATTGAATAGCTTAAGATATACATGATAAAACAGTTCTGATCAATAATTTTTCATCCATACGTGATTGTGACCGCCATTGGTAGCAGCTAGCAAGGCAAACCACATCCACTTCCTCTTGTTTAACCATATAACTACGATCTGGATCACCTCATTCTTCCAGCTCTTCCCCCCAAAGGCTGGCTCCAAGAGTTATCACAATCCCCCACATGTTTGCATATACTCCCCAGTCATCGATTTGCTCTAGGTTGAGGAGCAGATTCGCACTTTCGCTACCAGCATGCATTCTTTCAGCGTCAGGTTGATCACCAACCTCCTTTACCATACCATTTTCCCAGCTCCCATTTCTGTTCCACCTCACTTCAGAGGTACAAGCTGTCACTTCAGGCATCACAACTTTATCATTATCTAGAAGCTTTTCGGCAACTTCAGCATCACCCCAGGGCACCGATTAAATTTACCTTGAGGCGTTTCAGGAGCATTTTCCTGCGACTCCTGACGTTAGCACTTCCGGACGCTGGGTCCCTGCAGAGTCAAGACTTGCTACATCATTACATGTAAGCATTTTCTTTTCACAGGCCATGCTAACGTGTACCCATGCATTGCCTTTATTCATTGCGCAGGTTGCGTACAAACTGAATTTGATGATATGGCATCAACAAGGATACCATGGTCAACATGCATCTGCCGGCATAGTACCTTCCAAAGATGATCCCCAAAAATTTAGATAGTCCATCAGTGCCAGCATTGATGGTGTTCACTCCTAAATTCCAATAACATTTGCTGATTCCAAGCTCATAAATTTACGAGGCATTTCTTTGCTCTCAATCCCACCGCACGCTTAGGCTATGCAACAGTATAAATAGCGCACAGAAAATCTAACAGAATCCAGTTCTGTCAATTAACTTAAATAAAGCTTTGCCAGTCCTTCACGTGCACTGCATATTCCTCTGACTACATCACATGGTGATTGCATTGATATTGTAACTAACGGCCTGGCTGAACCAATCAAGCCATGAATGCAACATCCAAAAGAGAATTGCTATGAATACTTCCCTCAAAAAAGAATTGTTATCATTAGTGTAGTTGTACACATTCCACAAAACTGAATATTGACTACTAGAATGCAACAGCCATCAAAAATCTTTATGAACTACCAGAATAACAGCAAGGGGTGGGGAAAACCGAATCCAGCTTAGAAAGGACAGAAGAAAATTGTACATTTTTTCCAGTACCATCAATAGCAAATGGCATCACTGCTAAGTGACTTGAAGGATAACCTGCGGTTCTCATTAGATCCAAACTTGAACCCTGGGGTCGCAGTCTCAGTTAAAGTGGAGCTGGCAATGGAACCAAATGAGAAAACAAGGCCACTATCAACGGTGGATGAACCAAAACTAAATGATGGAACACTTCCTTCGCTGTTTCTGGACATTCTGCTCACTGCTTGAGATTTAGTGATGGTAGGTGTCGGTGGTGGTTCAGAAAAGGAATTTGAAGCTACAGAAACAGGAAATGTAAAGCTGCAGCCAATATCAGAACTTTCACTCGTTGGATTGGTGGTAAAGAGAGAGGACAAGGCTGGTTTGAAACCAGATGAATGATGCACGGGCCTGGGTATCTGAAACACCTCAGAGCCAGCTGTGGTGTTGCCTTGTTGACTGCTCTGCGATGGGCTTGACAACAACTTGTCCTCATGATTTTTGCTCATATATAGCCCAGGCAAAACCTACAGCATGAAAGGCAAAAATAAACCGTCAAAATATGTGCTGATTTTCATATCTACATGTGATTTGGACAGAAAAACAAGTACCTTGAAGCAGGATCTTTCTTTTTTCTGAGGAAAAGAAGCAGGATTTTTACTCACGAAAATAGTCATACCTTTTCTGCATCTACATGTTCTTGCTCACCAATATCCCTTCCAAATAAGCCACCTGGTTTTTGATCACCATAGACACTTACATTGAACCTGTCACCCTGCCCACCCATCACAGGAGTAGAAGGCATTGAAGGAACCTCCATCCCTGCTATATCCAGCTTTAAGTCTAGTGATTTTTCTTCGGCAGAAGGAACAGTTCTTTCAAGATGCCTTAATATTTTGCAAGCTGTTGCACTGGATTGTGGATGAACAGTTGAAGAACCGACCATATACCTGGAAATTTCATCATTTGCTTTGGCAGATTGAAATTCCAACAGGGTACCCTCTGATGCACCTTTTTCAGGCGGCCCTGATGGCAGTGAGAAAGTAGCAGCAAAACCAGATGGAGCCGTTGCTATGCAAGCATTTGGCACATTTTTCTGATGGATTTGATGGACAGGGCCAACTGATGCGAGCCCATCATCTAAAGTTCTTTTCACCACCTTTCAGGAAACCAGAAGGCAACACAATGGGTTAGTAAATGCCATATATAACGTGAAATGCAATAAATATTCTAAAAGCTCAGTGACTTGTAGGATACAGAAACCTATTCTCTCTACACAAAAAAAGAACCTTTTGTTAGCTACACTTAATTCTGAAATTAGTGGCGAAGAACAACCATAACAAATCCTAGTCAACATGGCAGCGATTACCCTCCCTCAATATTTGTGAGTTTCTCGGCTTCACAAAGCAGTCAATGAGGAATTTAGTATTAAAGAAAAAATCATCCTTGTATATGGGTCACCCTTTCAGATAGAAGTTCATCTTCCTCATCCTTTTGGTGTGATTAACCAGCAACTAGAGCCCAATGGGCCATAGATGTCAGTGTATAGGCGCGATGATAGTTCCTTGAGAACAAAACTCTCTAGAATTTGAATCACTACCAATCCAACAACACGGCAAGACTTGCCACTAGGTTATGCACTGATATGCAGGATAATGCATGCTATCAAAAAGACGGAAAATTTGTTATTGCCAAGGGGAACGTCTCCTCTCCCACTGGTAGCAGCACTTTATGCAGAGCAATCCTTTCCTAATCTCTTCAATTACCTCATCAATCACTCAAGTCTGCTATTCTGACTATCATAGTGAACCAATTCAAAAAATCAGGGAAAAAATCACAAGGATAAAATAATGATGAAAAGGTTATTTGTCTTCAAGTTTGCAAAATCAAATCAAAGTAGGTTAGATCATAAGCTCATGGAGACGTAGAGGCGGTTGGAAACCACAAATAATTTCTGGAATGATATTAGTAGGAAAAAATTATTTAATCGAAGAAAAATAATTAGAGAAATTGGGATTTTTTCCTAAAAACAGATCTATTTGAAAGAATATAAAGGGCACAATACTTTCATGCCCCAAGGGAAAGAAGTTTTTGTTAAGACTAACAGACATTGTTTTTAGACTCCACTTGCACTTTTCTCCCAACTAGTATCCAGACTTGATGTTAACAATAAGGCCTTCACTTACAACAGAATGCTGGTTGCTAAGAACAGTCATGGGTACATTTCACCTATCGACAAGGGGTTTTTGAGACAACGTATCTCACAGATCTTCAGTTTATTGGACACTCTTTCTAGTGCAGGTCCCAAGCATGCAACAGAAGTCGGAAAGAAATGCAAATTATGGACCACTACCCTATCAAGACTTCTTTTGCTTTCTTAAATAGGGAAAGAAAATGTCCAAGGAAAGGGATACCTACGCTTCTGACCAACCTTTTTTGAAGGTCCAACCTTCTTTAGATTGATTAGTCAAAACAGTATCGTGAATTTTGAGATGACAAGAAAAGAAATGGACAGGTTTCAACCATATATAATGCAGAATCTGCTTCTTGATTACAAGGAAAAAAGAAGGGAGATAACCTCACACCTTTTGTTGGAAGGCAGGCCAGAAAAAAATAGCTGTCTTAGAAAAATAAAAAGCAGGATGTAGAAGGGCTCACTTAGTGTTCTAGGAGCCTTGGTCTTATTTTAAAGAACATATTTCAATGTAATTCTCAAGAACTCTGATAATTTAAAAATCAAAGTTTCCCCAAAAGAATAAAAAAGATGAGTCTCAAAGTAACCAGCATCACATACATTATTGAAGAGGACTACTCTTCTTACTTGGGTGATAGTACATCCACGTTTGGCTTCCCTAACTTTGTCTATTTACTGATATTTCCATTTAATAACAAATTCATATTTTTGATCTTTTTCATTGCAAAAGTTGCGCATAAAGTATTCCAGCATAATTTTGAACCTTATAAGACATTACCAGAATGAACATGCCTAGTTCCAACTATTTAAGGATGCTAATCAGATCACATATGCCAAGGGCAATAAGGTACAAAAATGTGTGTGTGTGTGTGTGTGAAAGAGAGAGAGAGAGAGGGTTGACTCTGCAAGTAGTTTGTAGGTTCACGAACTGCTCATGAATAAGTTGCAGAATTCCCAAGATTCACAAATAAACCACAACTGGACAAATATTCACTGCTGTGTCATGGACTGTAGGGCCCCATGCACTTCATATCTGCGATTCTCAAGAGGACTGGATGTTTGGGACTTGGCTCGAAGGCTTTAAAAGAAATCAATGTTGATCCTATGATTAATTTTAATAATTACAAAATATTGAGTGATTATGATACTAATCATGTGTTCACAAGTGAATGTAGAATTTTCTAGATGCTTAAATGAAGAAATTATTGGTAGAAGAAATCCTTTCAAAAGAATGATGATTAATGATCAAATAAGACTCAAACAAGAAATTTTTGGAAGCCTAAATACCGTGAAAAAATCTTAGAAATCAAGGTGGAAGTTCTCAAAAGTTGAAGTCAAAAAGCCACCCATGCAGAAATTTATTCAGCATTTTTTAATTGGTTGTCATCCAAGTCGATTCAAATTTCATTCAAGTCGACTTGAGCTGAAAAATAGAAGAAAAGAGGATTTTGGCATGCTAAAATTTCAGCCCGCCGCACTCGAGTCGACTCGAGTGTCATCCAAGTCAACTCAAAGGAAAAAGTGCAAAACATCCGAGTAGACTCGCAGAAATTCGAGTGGACTCACAGAAATTCGAACGGATTCACGAAATTCAAACAAACCTTCGAATCGATTCGAATATCTGAACTGAAGTTCTTAGAAAAAGATAGAAAGCCAGATTTTTAGAAAAAAGACTCGAGCAGACTTGCAGACAGCTCAAGTCGACTCAAATCCTATCCGAGTCAACTCAAAGTCTAACGGCTAGTTCTACAGAATTTCAGAAGTATACAGAATTATTTCTAACTCTAGTTTTTGTTTTCTAACAGCTAAGAACGGCTAGTTTAGTTTCTAAAAAAGATTTAAAAGCTTCCAAATTTAATAAAAAGTCAAGAGAAGAGGATTAAAAAGAGAAACACATCAGTTTATGTGAGGACCATTGAATATCCTTGAGAGAAAGAAAAGAGAAAAATTAAGTGCAGAATTTTGAGTGTGCTTTCAAGAGAAATCTTCTTTAACTTCTTCTACATCCTCTCAAGCTTCAAACAAGAGAAGTTCAAGCCTCAATCAAGCAAACAATCAGCAACTTCTCCGAGCTCAAAGAGTTTATTTTTCTATTTTTATTTATATTGAAATTCTATCTTCTTGTATTTTTATTTTTTTTACAAGTTTCTTTGCGAAAAAGAAATTTGGGATAAAGGCCCATCCAAATCCAAAATGGATATTGTAGGTTTAGTTGGTGAGCCCGTAAAACCAACTAGATTGATTGTGAGCCCGAAAAATAATTGATGTAAGATTTTAGTTGATGATCTCGAAAAATCAACTGGATTTGTCTGTGAGCCCAGGTAAAACAAACGTACTGTAATCTAAAGGATTATAGTGAAATTCTCAAAAAAAGCTTGAAAAGTGGACGTAGGTGCGGGATTGCATCGAACCACTATAAATTTTTTGTATTTATGTTGTACCTTATTTTGTTCATTTTACTTTACTTGTTTTGCACTAGTTTAATTCTTACATAGCTTGGTTCGCCGTACCGGGCCGAACCACCCGGTACGGGGCGTACCGAGCCGGACTGGTCCCTTACCGGTCCGGTTCGGGCCTTTTTTTCGGAAAAAGACCCCGAACCGCACCGAACCGGGCGGTTCGGTGCGGTTCGGGCCCATACCGCCCGAAACCGGACGGTACGGCTCCGTTCTGGACCGGTTCGGGGTGAACCGAACCGTACCGCCCATGGAAAAGGGGGAGGGGGGAAGGTGGCTCAGTTTGATGAGGATCTTGTGTTATTTTCTTGGTATCTGAAATAAAATGAAACCTCAAGCACATCTCTCTCTATCATATCTGTTATACCATCTGTCTTGTAGTATCCGATATAATGTATTATATCATATTGATATGTTATTTCATATTATACCAATATTTGGTATGTTGTTTTGTACCAAATTGAAATATATATTGGTATTATAATAGAATGGTGTCAGTATAAGATCCGGTACCGAGATTGTAAAGCTTGTACCATATATTAGTTCATCAAAATCCAACTCGTAAGATGAATTTGATTTGATTTTTCATCACCAAACAGATGGAAATACCTAGGGAAGCATTCTGAGAACTTGAGAGGAACCTGAAAGAAAATTTTGAACCTCTGATAGCTAGTAATAGAGGTGCCCCGTCCCAACAATTACTAAGCATTTACCATTACCCTTCTCCCTGTTTGGTACCATGACTCCTTGCTCATTTAACCCTGTGCATTCGTACCGTTTTAAGTATTCGTTTCCACAACAATTAATCGCAGTTGTAACAGATAGTTTAGAGGCCTCAACAAGATTTTAAAATAAAAATCTCAGTATTATAATCACACAACACTCAGCATTTATGATTAAAAAAGAAGCATGGACGATATCTAATATTCCAATTAGTAACTCAAAATGGCATCATAAAATTGAATAATATCTGATTGTATCAATATCATAAATCTTGTGATGCTAGTAGTGGTATATCTGTCTCAGAGTTAATGAAGAAATTCTTATAGTGGAATCATAAAATTGAATAACTTCTGGTTGCATAATGTTGTGATGCTGGAAGCTTAAACTGTTATATACGATATCATATAGGATCACAATTAAAGCAAGGCTTTTCATAAATAAGTCAAATAGGAGAGAGTTCAGATGTTTTACCACCCTAATTTTAATCAAGTTAAATGGTTGAGGGCTTTATGATGTGTTCTGAATCTTCCAAACCCATTTCCTTCTGCATGAAACTGATTCGATTGCAACATATGGCTATTAAGAGTCTTTATACCGCAATCTAACTCCAAATTGAACCCAAATATGTCAATAATATACAATATAATGCCATATTAAAGTTGTATTTATCAATTATTAACTTCAAAAATCCAAAAAAAAAATTAAAAATCGAAAAAAATATTGTGTACCGGTATCGGGCCGGTACGCCCAAGCGTACCGTGTCGGTACGCCCAAGCATACCGTATGTCGGTACGGTACGGTACCGGTATCGTACCATATCGATCCGGGATCGGCACACCGTTCGGTACCGGTACAGCGAACCTTGATGGCTTCACTTATTTTTTAATTCCGCTATTGCATATATCATACACAATACAATAACTGAAATTAATCTCATTAGAAACACATATTTGCTTAAAGTTTAATTTAGCCAAAATTTTTAAAGAATTCAATTCATCCCCCTTCTTGGGTATATTTCTGGGCAACAAGTGGTATCACAACAGGTGCTCTGTTATTTATTGTTGGCCTAGCAGTCTAGAGTTAAAGATCATGACAACCTAAATGGAATTCTTGTTTAATGAAAGATATTCTATAGATACACCCCACTATAATGGATCAAATTATATCTATTGGAAAGCTAGGATAAAAATTTTCATACAAGCACACAATTATAGTTTATGAAAAATTATAGTCAATGGCCTACACACACCCAATGCATTAATTGAGCATGATAAAGAAAAGATCCAACTAAATGCTAAGACAATGAATTTACTTTATTGTTCATTAGACATAAATGTATTTAATGCAATTTCTTCATGTATTTCAGCTACACAAGTATAAAAGAAATTGAAAAGAACTTATGAGAGAGCAAATCAAAAAAAAGAATCAAGCTTCCAAGAAAAAAAAAAGCTGACCCCAACCTATGCCTCATGGCTCACGAGGATAGAAAGAAGAAGAAGAAACAAAGGGAAAAAAAGTATTGATTAAGGGAGAGCAAGGCATAGAAAAAAATGAGAAAGAGAAAGAAGGTATTGCCAATCTTTGTCTCATGACTAAGGACAATGAGGTAAATCTTGAAAATTTTTCTGACTTTACATTAGATGAATTATATGAAGCCTTCAATGATCTAATGGATGAATATAAAAAGTTAACGCTGAAAAATAAGGAGCTTAAAAGTTTAAATATATCTTTATCTGAAGAAAAGAATAAAATTTTGATGGAAAAAGATGACATGTTGAAAGAAAAGAAAATGTTAGATGAAGAAAAACAAATTCTTTTGAAATCTGACAAATCTCTAATAAGTGAAAATGCCTAATTTAGAAAAGAGATTGAAACATTGAAACCAATTGCTAAAAAGTTCAAATTTAGTTATGAAAAGCTTCAATTAATGTTGAAAAATCAAAAATCTGTTTTTCACAAAGCTGAAATTAGTTTGAATTCTTTAAGAAAAAAGAAAATAGTCAAAAATATATTTTCAAGAGCTTGTTATGAAAATCATTCGATCATTTGCTATAGATGTAACAAAGTAGACCATAAAATTTTAGAATATAATTTTAAAAGAATTAGCCATACTTTGGTAAAATAAATTTGGATTCCAAAAAAAACCATGTGTCCTAACCTTAATGGACCCAAGATGGCTTGGGTACCAAAAATTATAAAATGATTTTGTAGGTACACTAAGCATCCAATGGAATGAAAAAAAAAAAATTTCAAGGATGCATGCTTTGGAATGAAAAAGGATAAGTAATGACGTTTGGTAAATGTTAAACTCTTCACACATCATGCCATCAATATATATACTGAAATTATTTAGTTTAAATATTTGATTTTGATGATTTATAATGATCATACTTTATGATTTGAATGATTCGATCATTAATTAATTTACAATAATCTTGCTCTATTGCTTGAATGTGTTGATCATCATACTCTTTTTATTCTATGCATTGCATTAAGCCTTATGAGCATAAATCCTAATTTTAAATTCAGCAAGTTATCCTAGTCCCCCCATATCATGTTGTCTTGAAAGACTTAAATTTAAATTTTTTTAAAAAAAACTTAATTGGATAACAAATTACTTGCATACTAATATCACAAATCCAACTGACATTCTCATAAGACATGCAATTATTGAAATCTCCTAAAAATTGCATCATTTAAGAACTTCAAGATAAGTCATCAATTTATAAAATATCAAGTGCTTGATGTTGTTGATTTGCAATGTATCTTAGCTTGATCTTCAAGGCTTTGAAAATCTCATAGTGGAACCTAACTCTTAAAGCCATTATCTAGATCTCCTTTGATTTGCTCTTAACCAATTTGATTAGTTCTTAATCCCCCAAATTGATTCAAATATCATTCTTGATCATTGAATTGATTTACTATTGATTCCCATTCAATTAGACTATATTTTTTTTGAATCAAAACTTCTTGAACTGTTTTCTGCATTAAGAAGTCGACTCTTAGACTCGAGAAGTCAACTCATGGTTTCAAGAAAAAAATAATTCTCTAAGAAGTCGACCCCCAATTTTACTGGAGTCGACCCCTCATCAGGAGTCGACTCGAGTTTAACAGGAGTCGACCCCTATGTCTGGGATGGATTTTTTAAGTAAAAATATCCCAAGGCTCTATCATTCTATTTTTAAATTTCTCGAGCCGTAATTCTTTTCAAACCCCTCTCCCATCAAAATTGGACCTTTCTTTTTATTTCCATCCTATTCTTGTGATCCTTGTTCTCCAATGGCACCTCAAAAGTAATTGGCACAAAGGAAGAGAAAGTTTCGCGCAAAAATTTAAAAATTTAGCGCTTTTCCAAATCATTTTTCCATACAAAGAAGGACCAAGCATCAAAATAATCTGAGTTTCTAGAGCAAAAAAGAATTTTAATTGGATAGAAAATTAAGAGACTGGGCTAAGAAATTCTGTATTCTTTTGATCAGTCCAAACTCAGTTCAAAAATTCTTTGGAAACATAAAGCTTGAGATTGAAAATTTAGACTCAAAAGTTTGAAGTGTCCGTATTGTGTTGGATGATATAACATTAGCTTGGACACTAAGGATATCTACTGATGGGCTGAAAATTTATCTGCTCCTTGGATTTGCTCACCTACCCTAGATCAGTAAGAGAATTTTATGTTTGCATAAAAATGAAAGTTGAAGATCTAGTTTTCAAAATAAAAGACATGCAGATTGAGATGGATGTAGATAATATTGGATGCATGCTAGGAGCACCTTGGATTGTCTCAAACAGTGATATATTTGAAATTTATGTTAGTTTGAGATGATGTCAAGGATATTGAGGATATCAGTGCCAGTCAGCTGAGTATAGAAATGTGACTACTATGACTAGCAGAATGTTCATATTAGTCGTACATCACATTCTTCAGAAGATTTCATTTTGCATACCAGCACTCATGCTATAATAGATGTTAAGATTGAAGATCCAGTAGTATAAACAAAAATAGCTCCACCTCCATAGACCGATCATCCAGAGAGCTCATATTGATCATTTGGTATACTGGATGAGAATGCATTTATCAATAGAATTTTCACCAGAATCATTCTTTCTGTTTGTACAAAGATTCAGAGGTATACTCCATAGGCACAGTAGGTAAGATGAGATCTGATGGAGGTACAATCATTGGTCAAAAAGAGTCAATGTAATTAATTCAAGCTATCATTTCAGCGAGGAAGTATGTGCGTGACTGAGGCCAATTATTTGGAGATATTAAATCAACCTCTCCATCTAGTCAATCTGGATTTCTTCTTAAAGCTATACCAACCTACTCTCACTTAGGATGCTAGGATTTCTTTCTTAGAACTTTAATGACCCTAGCAATCCATTTTTGAAATCCTTAGGACATAGCTCTCATATATCTTGTTTTTCATGTTTAAAATAATAAAAATTTAGATCACTTTTGTAATCATGTTTTAGCAAATCAATGAAAATATAACTTTTTATTAAACTTAATGTGTTTGATGTGTCTACTTATTTAATGATTATCCTTATTTGCTTAATTGAATATTTGTCTTGTTTATAGAACTAAGGGGAGAGAAATACATATAAGCTAATATTAAATTTAAAAGAATACTTGATCAAATTGAATAAAAGTGCATGATTTAGAAGAAAAAGAGGAAGAACCAAGATAAATGAACTTATAGCATTAACTATTAAACTAGAGGAGAATTAAGTAAATCAAGCTTTCGAACACTAAGTATGAAAATAGGAGAAAACATTATGTGAAATATTATCTTGAAAACTTAATAGAATAAATCATTATTAATCGTAAAATAGAAATTATTGATAAATATTTAAACCCTGTTTGTTGTGATCAATTTAATATGTTTTGGAGAAAAATCATTTTTAAACTTCTAAACAAAAATTTTGATGAACTTGTTTATTTTGTTTATTTTGATATACTTGAGCATCTATGTAGTTTTATCCATTTCATAAAATTTGATTATCATCTTTATTAATTTGCTCGGATTTGATTGTTATCAAAAAATGAATTTGATTTTTGAACTTAACAAGAGAAACCATTTTTGATTTATTTTAGAAAATTATTTTTATTTCTAAAAAAGAATTTATTGATGAACATTTGTACTTTGATTTATGCTATTATGTGCTTTTGATCATTTAACTAGTTCCTCATATTTATGCTATCATGTACTATCATGACTTGATCCTATCTTTGTTTCTAACAATCAATTGGTATCAAGCTAAATTTAAATCATATTCTTATGCTTTATCATTATTGATCATTATTTTTTTGAATTTAAAAACTTACTTTTCTCTAATCATTAAGTGGTATTAAAGTTTCATGAAAATCAAAATTGATCTAAAATTCAATTCAAGTGATATCAAATTTTACTTTAAAAGAGTTATTATAAGTATCAGATTTTATTTTCTAAATAATTAATATAAATTTGATTATTTTCACAATTGGTATCAAAAAAATTTATCTTAAAAAATTTTTCCAACTTAGTATCAATAGTGTCATTCTTGCCTTGTATTTTATTGAGTTATTTTTGGCAAAATAATTAAATATTTTTCTCAAATTTATTTTGCATTGATATACTCTTGATATGGTATCATTCGAGAAAAATTCGAAAAACTAATGAACTTGAATGAATTGATACCGCTTAAAGAAAAAGGAAGAGATTTAAAATATATATATATATATATATCTTATAGCTAATTTTAATGCTCAAAATCCTTAAAAATTGAGTAGCTCTATTTCTTTTGAATTTTTAAAGCTCAAAGCTATTCCTTAACTAAATTTAAAAAGCATTTCTTTTTGAATTTATGATTTTAAGAAAAAAAATGCACTATTGAAATTGTATTTTATGAAACCAACCAAGTTAATTTTGATTTCAAAATGAGGAAGAAAAGTTCTTTTCACAATTAGTTTCCAGATGAAATTTAAAAAAATATTTTGCTTCATTGATTTATTTTTGAGAATTGAATTTGAAAACTTCAAATGGTGTTTTCATTTGATATCAAGAAAATCTTTCAAAAAAGATACTATTTGATTTGATTTTCAAAATAATTGATATAAAACTATCTTCTTCTCAAGTATACTTTACTCAATACCATACCTCGCTTCGATACATTTTTGATATGATATCTTTCGAGACAAATCTAGAAAAATGACATCCTTTAAGAACTTAAATGATTAATACTTTTCAAAGAAAGAAAGGAAGTTGATCTTATGCTTATCCTTAATCACTGAAAAATTTCAACTCTCTAAAATTCTTAAAACTCAAGCTCTACCATAATTGAATTTGAGAATCTGTTTAATGCATCCACCATTATTCATAAAGGAAGAGATGTGCTTATAAATTTACATTGATCAAAAGAAGAAAAATATTTTTTTTTGGATAGCCGCTATTTGGATTGAATTTCAAAATATTTGGTATCAAAAAAATTAAATTAATTATTTTCTATTTTCAATGGATTGTTTTTAAAAGAAATAAGTTCAAACTTCTTTCAATTTGTATCAAATAGAATTTCTCAAGAATACTATTACAATTGGTATCCTAATTGGTATCAAATAGTTTATTTTTGCTTGAAATTCTATTGTTTTATCTTTGGGCAAAAAGAAAAAATTGTTTTGTCTCAAATTTGGTTTGGTATAGCTAATATGATATCATTTGAGATAAATTTAAAAAAAAAAATCATACCTTTTTTGAACTTAATTGAGTGATATTTCTTAAGAAAAGAAAGATCTAAATTTAAACAAAAATCTCTCTATGATTTATCTTGTATGATCTATTGATATCAATTCAAAATAATTTATCAAAATAATTTGATCTGAATTTAATCGATTCATCTTTTTGATCAAAAGCTAAATCGATTGATATCATAATTTTTCACAATTAGTATTGGACAACTTGTTATTGTCTTGAACTCTATCTACTTATCATTTGGCAAAACTTATCATTTGGCAAAACGAAAAGGATGCTTTGTCTCAAATTTATTTTGTATCGTCCTGACATTATTTCCTTGAGATAATTCCAAAGATTAATATCTTTATGCATCAAATTAAATATCTCTTACGATTTGCTTTGAATGATCTATTCAAAATCCTTAGCATTGAAAAAGTTCTATCTCTTGGATCCTTAAAGCTCAAAGCATATGTTCAACTGTATTTATGAAAATATTTTTGCATTCTTACTTTTGAGAACAAAGAGAAGTACTATCAAGCTTACATTGCTCAAAACTTAATTGACACAAAAACTAGCCAAGCTTGAATTAAATTTGATACATATTTTTGACTCATTTAAAAAAGAGAAGGAAAGTTTCGAAATCTACATTGTTTCAAACAAAGAAAAATTAAATTTGAAAGGAGAACTTAAGTCAAATTTGAATATGCGTATATTTGAATTTGAATTGATTTTGATGATTCATCTTAAATCTTTTTCTTGAACTTTTTGATGCTGTCAAAAAAAGGAAGAGATGTTATGTTGAGTATATGCTTGTTGAGTTTATGTTTGAATTAATTACATGCTCACATGCTTTATGTTTAAATTGAGTATATGGGAGAAAGATATGCTTAAGATGTAAGATGCTCATTTGCTTGCTTAAAATGTTTATATAAAATGAATATGTTTGGATATATGCCATCTTGAATATTGGTATTTAATTTTGGTGTCAAAACTTATAATGAAAATACTTTGATAAATCTTATTGAAACATTCATAAAGTATGTTCTTGTAAGTGCTTACTTATTCATTTTATGATTCATATTCATATTGATAAATTAGTTGAAGCACATTATACTTTATTATGCATATACTCATAATTTTATCATCATCAAAAAATGAGAGATTGTTGACCCTATGATTGATTTTGATGATTACAAAATGTTGAGTGATTATGGTACTAATCATGTGTTCACGAGTGAATGTAAGATTTTTTAGATGCTTAAAATGAAAAAATTATTTGTAGAAGAAATCCTCTGAAAAGAATGATGATTAATGGTCAAATGAGACTCAAACAAGAAATTTTTGAAAGCCTAAATGCTGTAAAAGATCTTAAAAATCAAGATAGAAGAAGTTCTCAAAAGTTGAAGTCAAAAAGCCACTCATGCAGAAATTTATTCAGTATTTTTCAATTGATTGTCATCCGAGTCAACTCAAATTTCATTCGAGTCAATTCAAATTGAACAATAGAAGAAAAAAAATTTTGGCATGCTACAATTTCAGCCAACATGCACTCGAGTCAACTCGAGTGTCATCCGAATCAACTTAAAGAAAAAAAGACAGAAAATCCAAATAGACTCGTAGAAATTTGAGCGGACTCACAAAAATTCGAGCAGACTTTCGAGTCGACTCAATATCCGAGCTGAAGTTCTAGAAAAAGATAGAAAGTCGGATTTTTAAAAAAAAGCTCAAGCGGACTTACAGACAGCTCGAGTCGACTCGAATCCTATCCAAGTCGACTCGAAGTCTAACGAATAGTTCTGCAGAATTTCAGAAGTATGCAGAATTATTTCTAACGGCTAGTTTTTATTTCCTGACAGCCAGAAATAGCTAGTTTTGCTTCTAAAAAGGATTTAAAAGTTTCCAAACTTAATGAAGAGCCAAGAGAAAAGGATTAAAAAAAGGAACATATCGGTTTATGTGAGGACCATTGAATATCCTTGAGAGAAAAAAAAGAGAGAAATTAAGTGCAGAATTTTGAATGTGCTTTCAAGAAAAATCTTCTTCAACTTCTACATCCTCTCAAGCTTCAAACAAGAGAAGTTCAAACCTCAATCAAGCAAACAATCAGCAACTTCTCCAAGCTTAAAGAGTTTATTTTTCTATTTTTATTTGTGCTGAAATTCTATCTTCTTGTATTTTTGTTTTCTTTACAAGTTTTTTTGGAGGAAAGAAACTTAGGAAAAAGGCCCATCCAAGTCCGAAATTGGATATTGTAGGTTTAGTTGGTGAGCCCATAAAACCAACTGGATTGATTGTGAGCGCGAAAAATAATCGATGTAAAATTTTGGTTCGTGATCCCGAAAAATCAATTAGATTTGTTTGTGAGTCCAAGTAAAACAAACGCTTTATAATCTGGGAGATTATAGTAAAATTTTCAAGAAGAGCTTGGAGAGTGGACGTAGGTACGGAATTGCATCAAACCACTATAAATTTATTGTATATGTATTGTGCCTTATTTTGTTCATTTTACTTGCTTTGCACTGTTTAATTCTTACATAGCTTCACTTATTTTTTAATTCCACTGTTGCATATATCATACACAACACAATCACTAAAATTAATCTCATTAGAAGCACATATTTGCTTAAAGTTTAATTTAACTAAAATTTTTAAAGAACCTAATTCAACCCCCTCTCTTGGGTTGCTACATTTCTGGACAACAATCAAGAAAGTGAGAGAAAAAACAGATAGAAAACTGAGAACATTTCTCAGTTGTCACATGTCACCACATCCCTTTATGTTTTGATCTCAAACCTCCCAATTGTAACACTTTAGCTTTCTCCTCTTTCACTACCAACATCCTTTATTGTAGGGTCTGCACACCTTCATGAAGGAAATCCAACTTTCGGAATACGCATGCAAAAATCAAATCGCAGCGAAAACTAAACTAATCTAGATTTAAAATCTTTTTAAATCAAGCATGCATACAAAATATAAATCTAATCTACACATAGCCAAGAGCATTCACATACTGAAATTAAGATTCTGAAATTTAAAAATTAGATTAGTGATTTTACCTTGCGTGGGTAGCTTTTCACCGCAATCCGATTGCCGTGGTAATCCGATGAGATTTCTGCAGAGCCACACATGCATCCGACCTCTACTGGTATCCACACGAAGCCTTAGATCCGATCAGAGGCCCTTAATTTCATCGGAGTGCTAGCTCCCTTGCAGAAATCGCCTCCTGATGGTTGATGCAGATTTTCTCCGTTGTTTCTATCAGATCCTCTTAGAGAAGAAGAAGAGGAAGAATAATAGGAAAAACCCCTTCCTCTCTATCTTATTTTCTTCTCTCAAAACCCATGCCACCCTAAAAAACCCCTTAAGGATCTCACGCCCAAAAGGATGTTTTCCTCTATTTCACGCAACAAAAGGATGTTTTGTGTCCCTCAATATTCCACACCCAAGAAGAGGAACGACGCTACCTATATCTCACACCCAAGGAGAGAATTGAATTTTTAGCATGTAATCCCCATCTCCCTTTTAATTTGGCGTGTTATCTTATCTAGATAAGAGTTTAAGAGGCATCCAACTTTTGGATGCCTCCCTCTCTTAGGGTTTCACGCTAAACAAAAGAAAGGAATGGACGTGGCTTCTTTTAACGTGAGAAATCTCACGCTAAATCATAAGAGAAAGGGGGCGTGGATAATATATGGGGCATGGCTTATATGGGGCACAAGGAAGAGAGAGAATCCAAGTTCTCTTGGGCTCTCTAGATACCTTAGTCAAAACCTAGTCAAAACCCTGATCAAATAGGATTTGGTTGCAACCAATTTGAGAAAAATTCTAGTCCAACTAGGAGACCAATTACATCCTAATCAAATTAGGAATTAGGTGCACTCAAGTCCTAATCAAATTGGAAATTGATCTTCTTTGCAATTAGATTATCTTATAATCCAATTAAGCTTGATCTAATCAAGCCCAAACCAAACCAAATTCAATTCAATTAGACTTGATTTCAACCCAACTGCTCAATCAAATTGAGCCAATTAGCAATCCAATTACTAATTAATCCTCCTATAACTTACAAACTCTTAACAAGTTTGACAATTGCAACAATTGCATTGGATCAATTATTAATCATATTATGTGACCTCATAGGTTCTATTCTGTCTTATAATTAGATACATTCTGATCTCCATCAATAATGTCATGGAAACTCTTTTCAATGGACTGAAACTCTTTTCAATTCAATCAATTGAGAATTATTGATTATCAAAAATAATTCTCATTGATCCCATAATCCACCAGTGACACCTAGCAGTATATAATGACAATCCAGCGGAATGAAATATTGAATCTCTAGATGCAGTTACCGTGTAGTTCGGTTCCTCTGTCGTGAGCCCCAATAAGACGCAGGTCAAGAATAATTCATCAAATCCATTTGTCCGTCATATGCCAGATTCAATCGATTCGAGTTCATGTGAAATCTTATGGAAACTCCTTTCCATCATTCATCTACCATGGCCATGGATTTTAGGACTCAATCTCATAAACTGCATAAAATCTCTCCCTATCTATCAGGATCGACAGATTCCATCTTGGTGCATATCCTATTCCTACAATGGACCTACTGTAGCCAACATACGCCGCAAAATTTTGAATGACTAGATTATCAAGTAATTGTGCAATCAAACTACAGCAACCCCACTGTGAAAAGCTGAGGCACCGTAGATCAAAGAACTATCTATATAACTGCAACATCGAGTAATCACTGATGAATGGCCAGCCATCCAAATGACTTCTCGTGCTGGTCACACTCAGTACCCTTGATCTCTATCAAGCACCTGCACTCTCACTCCGGTGTCTCCACATTATAGACTCGGGACTCGTCTATCCGAGAAGGAAACTGACCCATGCACCAATCTATCCGGATCATTCACTGTCCCTATGATGATCCATCAATCGAGAGCATTTAGGAATTCATCCCAAATGACACGTACCTCAAATTCTCGACTCTTGAGAATACATGTCATTGCCAAGTCAATCCCTCGGACAATTCATGGACACAAAAAATACACATAACATGAATGAAAAAATAACCCAAGTTTATTAATTTCAAAAATTCAATTACAAAATTATGCCTCAGAAAGTGTACATATATATCAGCCAATCTGACTTCTAGGACATACATCTAACACTTCACTCATCTCCAACCCCAACAGATAAACAAGAGAGAGAAATAGTAAAACCTCTATTCAAATCTGAAACACTGAAGCAACCTTACAGAAGATGGGCTTTCAACTAACATAAGAAATGGTCTTTGTTGGCTCTTGCCTACTTCAGCAATCATCATTGACAGCCCTTTATAAATTTGTGATCCAACCCCTAATCCTTCTCCAAACTTCCCAGATCCCAACTAATTCTGCCCCCTTTTGAAATATTTATCATGAAGATCGATTTTTTCTTAGGGCTGTAATTGGGGAAGGATTCAGATTGTGATGTGTATTATCACGAGAACTTTAATAGTATTTATCATCTTACTGTATGCAGGTATATATGAAAACATATTCATTTTTATTTTTTATTTTAAAAAAATCTGAACTTTCTCCAAGTTTTTCTCAAATTTGCAGATGTTTTTCTAAATTCCAAGCCTTTCAATCTTGCAAACTGTTCCCTGATGCCATACTTGTGGCTATGCTTGGGACATTCTAAGATCTTGCATCACAAATTAGTTAACTATGAGTACAAAAGTACCATGTCACTGCCAAATACAGAAGTCGATGCCTGGTTCCATCCAGCCAAAGAAATCTTACAACATTCACCACCGCCTTGAAACTGCAAGCACGGCAAGCAAGAAAAATGTCACAAATATTGAAGATCAATACCTTACAAAACTATGCAATATTGCAAGTATACATAACCAGGAAATAAAGAAACCTTGGAAGTAGATCTTGAAAACATGGAACCAGAATAAGGCATCCTGGGAAAATTGCGGAGCCCAGTCCTGCCTCTTTGAGTTTGAGGAGTAAGATAGTAGTGATTGCTGGGCACAACTGCACCTGGCCAGCATATTGGTGCCTTTGCAGCTGACTGGGGCAGTTTGGGTGAAGATATGTCATTACCAACTGAATTTTTCCAATCTTTGATTTTCCACTTTGAGAATCATGGTCAGAAGCAGACGTTAACGATTCCATGTAAGCTCTTGCAATTTCAACTGGTGAGGAACCAGCACCATGTGCCTATTGAAGCAATGAAGCCATAAACATGAGCAAAATTTGGGCATTATGATACACCATAGAAGAGAAAAAGAAAAGCCATCTAAAGGATGTTAGAGTAGGCTCTAAGAGAAGTGCTTCTGGGTCAAGAATATGCTGAAACACACTGTCTTCTTACTTCTGCATGGTGAGAATAAAAAATCTTTGGAGTCATCCGATAATCTGACTGCAAAGCAAGTTCTCCAGATGTGATTAGATCTTGTGGGCCCAATGTACCTTCTGTAGCTTCAGCAATGAAGCCTCCAGCATGTCCATCATCATTTGGAAGATCAGTTGTCCTGGATTTTAGCAACTCTATTAACCGGTTTGTTTCATCTCTGCACAGCCAAAAGAAGCTTCAATATAAGATCATCGTATAACCATAAATACCAAACAAACAAAATAGGAACCAAAGGAATCGTTAATGACCTAAAAACTTGAGTGATCTCCAAAGGAAAGCACAGTGGTCTAAATTTTTATAAGCATCAAAATCATGTGAAGTAATATTCAGCAACATACCAAGCACATAGCAGTCTAAATATCCATAAGATTTCAAAGGTGCAAGAGACTGTCAAAGATGGGCATGCCCTATTTTTTCCATCTTTCAACAATCTGTGTGTGCGAGTGAGTGCTTGAGAGAGAGAGTGTGTGTGTGTGAGAGAGAGAGAGAGAGCGAGAGATTGCAGATGACTCCCACATTTACATAATTCAAGATCCAGGAAAGAAACTTATAACATGTTGAAGTTGCCATAAATTCTTCAATGATTCATATAGAAGGTTAAGAAACAGGTTAAAGATGAAATCCTACAACTTCAGACTTCTCAAATTGTTGGCTTTCTGAGTCTGGAACTTCTGTAGGAAACTAAAGTGGGGATTAGATTGAACTCATTCAGTTGATGTGATTGTGCTTCCTCTGATGGTCTCTCTCTAGTGAAGACAGAACTGCATTGGCATGTCTCCCTTGTGAGGCAATATCCAATATCACCATGATGGTTACTTCATTAGACCAGCAGTAGAGCATGTTTGTGAGTTCACTCGATGTCAGATTAGCATATATAAAACAACAAAGATTTATCATCAGTTGCTACTTGAATATGCAATTCAAAAGTATTACCCATGAGCTTAAACTAACATTATAACTCCTCTGGCATGAAAAAGATTTCTTGGTACAAAAGGAGAAGAGTGAAAATAGTATTGAACATTAACTTGCCTAGAGAACATTTTCTGTTTCAACCGCTGCTCGATTTCAGCAAGCCCATTCCAATCACATGCATTTGTTACTTTGTTTTCTAAAAGTTTGTCAGCTTCAGGGCCAGCAAAAGGACACTCTGATTCAGCAGAAGCATCTGAAGCTGTTGATTCTTCAAATTGATTCTGCAGCTTTATGGCTAAAGTTAGAGAGGAGAAAATCATGCTGCAAGACTTAGCTTATTGTTTAAAAAGAAAAATGCAAAAGACCTGTGAGAAGCATTTAAAAAAATTGTCCAGGACAAAGTTTGTGTATTAGCGGCTGTCCAGCAACCAGATGAAGTAAAACAAAGTCAGGGGGACAAAAATGAATTGATACATCCATAAGTATGTCCTAGAAAAAATAAACTAAAATTGGTGCATGAATATAATTAATAAAAAATGATGAAATAATTTCCAAGATTGTAATTCGTTAAATGTTTAGTGTGATATTGTCAGTCAAATACAACTTACCTGATCTTAAGAAAGTGAAAATAGCATAAACACAAAATTCACGAAGCAATCCAACAAAGAACCCATAATTAGCAATGCAACGGTTCTTTCAGTATGTTATAATGCTCTATCCTTACACATGAAAACAGAATTAATGACTACAGTAAATAAATTCTAACAGAACTACAGTATGATGGATGAAGTTGAGACATGACTATAAAGTCCTCATTGATTTTTTTTTATGGATTAACCAAACTCAAAAGTCAAAATAAATGTGATAAGCAAAAGAGGAGGAGCAAATTACGGATCATTACACTAGAATGTAAGATGTGTTAGAGAGATGAGAATACTATTGTTATAGACCTAAATGTAAGACAAAAAAAGAGGACCACAAATAAGTTTAACACAGTTTCACCAATAGAGGATAAATATTTATCCATATAGGCAAAGAATAACACTGATAGACTTTAAAAGTTTTCCCCTTTGTAGGCACAAATAGTGAAGAAAAATACCTACTTTATAGTAACTGCATAAAGCTTATCCTTTCCCCATGATATATAATTAAGCATATGATGCATATGTAGCAAAGAACCACAGATAAAAGCAAAACCCCTTATGCCCTTTAAATGACAATAGTTAAAAGCACTAGATTGGAATAAACCAGAAAAAAGATGCACAAATTAGCAGGCTCATATGACCAAAACACGAGAAAGAAATGCAAGGAATGGTGAAAGGGTTGGCTTGAACTGTGCATGATGTACACAACAGATAGACAAGATTGTGGTATGGAATGACATAAAAGGATGGAATAGAAAAATACAAAAGCCTTTAATCCAAGATGACTAATGATGTCTGTCACTACCAATTCCAAGTCTCAACTAGCCAAAATGAACTTGCTAAATAAGCTTTCTTACAGTAAATAACAATGAGGATGTATGAAGAACAAACTACAGAAGCAGAAAAAATCATACATCAGAAACCATTGTAGACACTCCATCAAAGCCTTCTCGCTCATCTTCTGTTGAACATGGCAAATTCCAATGTACCAGTTAGGTAAGAATCTTAAACCAGGGAAACAATGAAAGAGAAAGTTTGTAACTGTGCAACCCTCACACTGTGAATAAATTTCATCCTCGGGAAGTCCACATGCATAGAATTAAAACTTAATAATCCATGCAGAAACTTGTATTAAACTGATAAATGAGATAATATAACAAAGGAGGTAATAGTACTATAAGATATTAATGAAATGTATTTTATATATCAAGAAACGAGTAACTAAATAGATAGATAGATAAATAGGGGAAAGAAAACAGAAAAGTCAGAACAATATTCTGTATACTAGATATAATTCGTTGAGCTTTATAAATCTAATCATGTACTGTAGAATCCACACAGCTGTCTATGGAATAATTGCATATCCTGAGTAGATTTCTCCAAGAATTATTGGTAAACAACGTGAAAAGCAGTGATAACTTGATCTTCTGAGACAATGATAGTGACAAGCACCGAAATTATCATTGTGTTTATTATGTGCCTTCATATTGTTTTGGTCTTTCAATTACTGTTGCTGTTAAGTTATGAAATAATTAGATTCGATTACAGTTTAGTGGAACACATGCATCACCACTTGATTGTTGGACTTTCAGTTAATATGAACAAGACGATTGCCCCAGACGCGTGCACACACGCACAGGAGGGAAGGAAGGAGGAACCGAGAGAGAGAGAGAGAAAGATGGGCATCAAATTAACATATTCGCCCAAAAAAAGAAAAAGAAGAAATTGAAGGTAGCAAGAAGGAAGACCAATAAATTCTTGGGATATTCTCATCAACATAAAGAATCAATAAGCGATGCATGCTAACGACTGAAATCATCAAATTACTGTATTTGATGCGTTTTCTTGAAAAATCATATCGTTTTTGTATGACAAACGCATACTGCTCGATTCTCATGAATACAAAATTCTTTCATAAATTATGTGGTGAAAAATTATAAAAGAAGCTAATAGATGAACCTTACTCAGCTGAAACAGGAAAGAAGAAGCGATTACTTCAAAATCTTATTTTTCCACGATAACGTTTACCCCATCCTCCCAATCGGGATCGAGGAGTAGCTGAAGAATGGCATGATTCCCAGAAAGACCCAATACTCGCAAAAATTTCTTCAGGGAGAGCTAATCATTCGTAAAAGCTAATCGATCAATCCGGATGAAACAAGACCCACAAACCCTAGCTTGCTTGGTAGAGAAGGAATGGAAGCTATGACAGTGTAGAATAGCACGACAGGCTCAAACGCACGATGAACGAGAAAGAGGGGTAAAGGGAAAGAAGAAAAAGCCATACATACCGGGAGAGGGCGGAGAGTGTGGGGGCCTGGGAGAGGAGGATGAGGAAAAGAGGGAAGGAAGCAGTCTGGAAACTGGACGAATGAGAAGACCGGAGAGCCATCCGCCTTGCCCCTCCTCCCCGGCAGAAGCAGCAGCAGTCCTCGGCGGGCGGTCGTACGGGGTGGGTTGCGCCATCCGCCGGAAGGGTCGCCTTGCCAGCTTCCCGCCAGCGCCGCCGCCGCTCCGCTCCTCCGTTGCTTCTTCTCTGCTCGCCATTCTTTTCTTCTCTTCTTTCTCTCTCTCGTTATTCCCCATCGCTCTCCTTCTCTCTCTCGGCAGCGTACTCCGCTCTTCCACTGTAAAAAATTCTAGAGCAACTGGAGCGTGAGCGAACGCTCTCCCCCCTCCGCCTTCGGCGTGATTCCTGGCAGGCTTCGCTGGTACTGCGTAACCTTTTTCGTGGTGATCCAAGGTAGGTCATAAATGGATCGTATCGATACAATACTGATCAATACAATCCGAAGATCCATTTAATTAAATGGATCGATCCATAGAATACAAACATGATACAAATATATATAAATTGAATATATCTCATATAATTAATAATCATATTGATTGATCAAATGGATATATAATTCATCTAATAATTTATTTAATTATTTAATTTATTTATAAAATTTAATTAAATTAATTAAAAAATAATTAAAATTAAAAAAATATAAAAATAATTTAATTATTTATGCTAATTCATAGTTCTAAAACAAAACTAAATCATTTTAAAAAATTAAATTTATTTACAAACATTCCTAATTTACTCTCAAATAATCTTAAAATAAATATATTTAAACGTATCATGCAACCCATTAATCAGTTTTAATATTTTTAGTTAAATGGGTCAATCCGCTTAAGATACGAATTTATCGTATCATAAATGGATCAATTCGTTTATGATCAGAATCTATTTATTCTAAATCCAAATCCATCTAAATACGTTCGTATCATATCCGTATCAATAGGTCATATCAAAATTTGCCAGTCCCAATCCAAGGTCCAGGATTGCATTGGACTGGCCAAACAGTCCAACACAATGTGATTGATCGCAAAAATTCTTAGACATAATTGCAATCTAGGGTAAAATGTGGCTTGAAGGCGTTTTTGCTACTCAAATGCCAAGATCAATCGCTTTGGGCTTGAAGGCGACTCGCCCAGTTATCAAACAAAAATCAAATCGAGGGATGAGAGAAAAAAATATGGGATGGCATTCTTTTTCTTTTTTCAAAAGTCATAATTTTTTTGAAATAAATTATATTTCTGATTTTTGAACTAAGTCAAATTTTGATTCTTAAACTACAAAAGCTAAAGTTTAGTCTTCGAACTATTTGAACTGATTTAATATTTTCCTCAGATGCAATTTCAATGATTTTCTCTCTTTGAAAGATGAATGTAGCAACCTTCGATGTTTATGTAGTGCTTATATGATATTAAAATTGATATGATAAAAATAATAATTACTTCTTCCTTAATCCTATTTCTCTTTCATTTTTTATGATTATCTTCTGATCTCTCTTCTTTGAGAAGCATGGGACCATGGAGAGAAAAAAGATTTGGAATGAGAGGAGAAGACGAAGGCGTTGGAAGGAGGTGATAGTAGATGAGTGGAGAAAAAGAACTGAATACAGGAGAATGGAGCTACTAAGGGAAGGGGATTTTCTTTCTTCCTCTTATTCTTTCATTGAAGTTTTGGGAATGAAAAAAGGAGAGATGGAAGATGAAAGATTTGAGAAGGGGATGGATGGGGAGAGTTTAGTGAAATAGAGTAGTAAGAAATAAAGAACAAAAGGTTGTGAGGCAGGAGGATGGGGCCATGAAGGAAAGGGATTTCCTTCTCTCTCTTTTTTTTTCTTAGAGATTTTGAGGATGAAAAGAAGAAAGATAGAAGATGAGATATTCGAAGAAGAAGATAAAATTAGGGATTTTGGCTATATTGGCAGATTTAGGGAAGAAAAAGATGACGTGATTTAAAATATTTTAAGCCATATTAGTGTCGATCGAGTCATACCAGCAAAGATATTCCTCATAAGTACCATAGGATGTCAAATCAAACTTTTGGTGAGAGAAAATCATCAAAATCGTACCTGAGGGTAATATTAAATCAATTCATATAGTTCAGAGATTAAACTTTAGTTTTTTAAGTTTAGGAACCATTTAAGAAAATTTGACGTAGTTCAAAGATCAGAAATATAATTTATCTTTTTTTTTAACTAATAGAGTCATCGATCCTATAATGAAAAAAGTATCACATTATCTTTCTTTCTCATTTCAGAATATACTTTTTACTGATATATACTATATAGTTAGTATACAGCAAGCAAATTAGTTATCTAACAATCAATATACATATATAGATAAATTGATACATAGTTTTATGATATAGTATTTGTTGGGTATAAAATACCCTCAGCCGAAGTTCTTAACAGGATTGATCCTCCCAGGACTCCTCCGGCTTTCGACCGCAGATGGTATCTCTCCGGACTTCTCCAACAGCCGGATTCCCACAGTGCTGACTGAATTCCCCTGACGGACGAACTCCCACTGCACCGCCCAAGCTCCTTCAACATGAATTCCCCCAGTCATCTATTAAGCCGCCCCAAGTGCTCACTGAGCTCCACCGCCAGCCGACTCTCTACGACTGTCAGCTGTTCCCCGAATCTCTTCCAGACTTCTTCCATCCAGGTTCAACTCCAATCCGAACTACCCCGGACTTCGTCAATGGCTGAACTTCTCCAACGGTAGATTCCTACAACTATCAGATTTCATCCGGACTCCTACGGGAGCCGGACCTCGTTCCCGACCCCGACTGTAGGCGGACTTCGCCCGGACTCCGCCCACGACTTCGCTTACAGGTAAACTTCATCCGGACTCCTACGGGAGCCGGACTTCACCCACAACTCCAGTTGCAGGAAGACTCCGCCCGGACTCCTACGGGAGCCGGGCCTCATCTCCGACTCCAACTGCGGGCAGACTTCGTCCGGACTCCTACGAGAGCCGGACTCCGCCTGCGACTCCGGCTGCAAGCAGACTTCGTCCGGACTCCTACGGGAGCCGAACTCGGTCCCCGACTTCAACTGCTGGTAAGCTCCGTCCAAACTCCTAAGGGAGCCGGACTTCGCTCCTGATTTAATTGCAGGAAGACTCCGCCCGGACTCCTACGGGAGCCGGACCTCGTCCCCGACTCCAGCTGCGGGCAGACTTCGTCCGGACTCCTACGGGAGCCGGACTCCGCCAACGACTCTGGCTACAAGCAGACTTCGTCCAGACTCCTACGGAAGCCGAACTCGATCCCCGACTTCAACTGCCGGTAAGCTCCGTCCGAACTTCTAAGAGAGCCGGACTTCGCCCCTGATTTAATTACAGGAAGACTCCGCCCGGACTCCTACGGGAGCCGGGCCTCGTCCCCGACTCCAGCTGTGGGCAGACTTCGTCCGGACTCCTACGGGAGCCGGACTCCGCCCACGACTCCGGCTGCAAGCAGACTTCGTCCGGACTCCTATGGGAGCCAAACTCGATCTCCGACTTCAACTGCTGGTAAGCTCCGTCCGAACTCCTACAGGAGCCGGGCCTCATCCCCGACTCCAGCAGCGGGCAGACTTCGTCCGAACTCCTACGGGAGTCGGACTCCGCCCGCGACTCTAGCTGCAGGCAGACTTCGTCCGGACTCCTACGGGAGCCAAACTCGATCTCCGACTTCAACTGCTGGTAAGCTCCGTCCGAACTCCTAAGGGAGCCGGACTTCGCCCCTGACTTTGATTGCAGGTAGACCTCGCCCGGGCTCCTACGGAGCCAGACCTCGTCTTGACTCTGGTTGAAGGAAGACTTCGTTCGGACTCCTACGGGAGCCGGACTCCGGGCTCCTCTCAAACGGGTAGCTAACCACCTCTCTCCGCCAGACACTCCAGCCGAACTTCAGCCGACAGGCCTGCACTCCCTGGCGTGGTGCAGCAACGGCCACGATCCTGCCCCACTTCCTACGACGGATTTCGTGCGGCCCCATCACTTCCTGGCGGGCCGCAATAACGGCCATGACTCTGCTCCACTTCCTGCGATGGATTTCACACGGCTCCATTACTCCCTGACAGACCGCTATGATGCCCACGACGTCGCTCCACTCCCTGCGACAGACTCCACGTGGCATGTCCCGGTGATAGCCACGATTCCACCCCACTACTTTTCGCAACAAACTCCTCCTGACTCTGGGCAGCCCACTGCCAGACGGTTACAGACATCGTTCTCAATCTGTTGCTCCCTCCATCTATAAAAGAGGGATCCCAGATACATTATTCTCTAAGCTCTCATTTTTTACCTAAAACTCTGCTAAAATTTTCGTTCGAGCACTCCATTCTTGTTGAGGCAGGGAACTGACTTGAGCGTCGGAGGGTCTTGCCGGAGCAACCCCACCTCCGGTTTAGACTTCTTTTGCAGGTCCCGGCGGTAACCGTGACTCCCTCGACTCCAGCTTCTCCGGCGTAGGCGGATTCTTGCACCAAAAGGATTAGCGCTAGAGGAAGGGCTGAACCTTCGCGGTACCTTGTTCTTAAAGGAGCACTCAACGGACCGCCTTTGGTCATCTTCTCCGACATCTACTCCTCCTCCCTCTCGATCTTCGCCCAATGCCTCCCCGCAAAGCATCCATACGGTGATCCACGGCCTCCGCGGCCAGGTCTCAGGCTCCGGCCTCACCTCCAGTCTCCCAACCTCTACCCCCTCCTCCGGCAACGGCGGTTGGCACGGAGCAATTCGACCTACTGGTGCAGCAGGTCAGGGGCCT
Organism: Elaeis guineensis; assembly: GCF_000442705.2. Taxonomy (NCBI): domain Eukaryota; kingdom Viridiplantae; phylum Streptophyta; class Magnoliopsida; order Arecales; family Arecaceae; genus Elaeis; species Elaeis guineensis. The sequence continues at coordinate 129,280,401 of NC_025995.2, read as the reverse complement.
CACTGAAGTGTGCAGGCCATGCAACAGCAGCAGCAGCCGCAGGCATCAGTGCGATCGAAAGGGCATCGCCAGAACTGCAAAATCCGGCGGTGGGATGGGCCACTTGGGCCAACCGCCCAGTCTTTCTCGGAAAGACGAATCCAAGGATGGAAAGCCCCCAATCGGACCACGACTCCACCCCGGGAGATCCCTGCCTCCATCCTGTCAGAGGACCCTCGAGACCCGTAGTCGAGAAGATTTTCTGGACCGGAGGCTTCAGGAGATGAATCGGCGGATCGAAGAACTCCGCCACGCTTCCCCCGCTTATGGTGAGGACATTTGTACTGACCCTCCCTTTTCTCAAATGATCATGCAGGAGCCGATCCCGCCAAACTTCAAGCTCCCTAAATTCGAAAGCTACGACGGGACTTCGAACCCGATCGACCACCTAGAGGCCTTCCGGACAATGATGCTGCTTCATGGCGCGCCGACGTCATCTTATGCCGAGCCTTCCCATCCACCTTGAAGGGAGCGACGAGAAATTGGTACTCGGCACTGAAGTCGGGTACCATCTTTTCCTTTGATCAGATGAGCCACCAGTTTGTGCTCATTTTGTTAGCAGCCGGCGTCCCCGGAAGGGCTCGGAGTCCCTCATCAACATCAAGCAGAGGGAGGGGAGTCCATTCGGGCCTACATCAACCACTTCAATGTCGCCGCGCTGGAGGTCCGGAACTTGGATCAGTCGGTAGCAATGGCCGCTTTCAAAGGCGGCCTTCAGAAGAACGACCTTTTGTTCTCCCTGGAGAAGAAGTACCCCAGAGATTTTGCTGACTTGTTGGCTCGGGCCGAAGGGTATGCCCGAGCGGAAGAAGCCTTCAGGATGAAGGATGAGGAGACCGCGAGAGAGCGGCAGGCGGGAGACTCGAGTAAGCCCACGATCGAAAAAGGGCCGAGAGAAGCTCGCCCACGTTCTCGAACTCCTCCCGGGCACAAGCGCGCCCAAACCCCTCCTCGAGCACGCAGGCAGGGAAGCCCGGAACGTCGAGCTCGACGGGGCTCTCCCCCAGGAAGGTTTCGCAACTATGCCCCCCTCAACGCGTCGAAAGCCCAAGTACTGATGGAGGTCAGAGAGCAGCTCCCTAGGCCAGAGAGGATGCGCACACACCCCGAAAAGCGCAATCCCAACAAGTTCTGCCTCTACCATCGCGACCACAGCCATGACACGGAGAAATGCATCCAGCTCCGAGACGAGATCGAGGAGCTCATCCGGCGAGGTCGACTCGATAGGTTCATTCGACGTCGCCCTGAGGGTAGAGAAGATCGGCCAAGGACCCTACCGCAGCCCGAGCCGTCGAGGAGGGAAGAGCAACTTGGAGATCGGCCTCCAATTGGATCATCAACTCCGTCGTCGGAGGACCCCAAGGGGGAGCAGACCTTCCACGACCACGGGACTCGAAAAGCCTGTAAATGTATTACTAACGATTTTGTTTTGAATTAAAATTCCTTTTGACTTTGCACGGGCTTGTCACGACTGGGGATAACCCCTTCAAACAATTAAAACAAGGTCATGTTAGGAACAGGAGAGAACCTTGTCCTAACGTAAATAAAATGAAAGTCCGATTATGTTAAGATCGGATTGGGGGAGAGGCCCATATAACGGCCCTTAGGTGCCCCCATGACTATGTTAGGAACAGGAGGAGAACCTCGTCCTAATATAAATAAAATGAAGGCCCGGTTCTTTTAGACGGATGGGGGAGAGGCCCTACAAGTCCTAATGTGCCCCCACAGTCATGTTAGGAACAGGAGGAGAACCTCGTCCTAACATGAGCAAAGTCAAAGGCCCGTTCTTTTAGACCGGATGGGGGAGAGGCCCTACAACGCCCTAATGTGCCCCCACAGCCATGTTAGGAACAGGAGGAGAACCTCGTCCTAACATGAGCAAAGTCAAAGGCCCGTTCTTTTAGACCGGATGGGGGGAGAGGCCCTACAACGCCTTAATGTACCCCCACAGCCATATTAGGAACAGGAGGAAAATCTCGTCCTGACATGAACAAAGTAGAAGACTCGATTCTTTTAGATCGGATGGAGAGAGAGGCCCTACAATGCCCTAATGTGCCCCCATAGCCATGTTAGGAATAGGAGAAAAATCTCATCCTGACATGAGCAAAGTCGAAGACCCGATTCTTTTAAACCAGATGGGGGGAGAGTCCTCGCAATGACCTTTATGTGCCCCCACAGCCCGTTGGAAACAGAAGGAGAACCTCGTCCTAATCTGAGCTGAGATCGACTACGTCAAGAACAGAAGGAGATCTCGTCCTGACGATGATAAAAACCGATCGCCCAACATGATCGGATAAAGGGAAAAGTCTCCTCAACGGCACCTCTACACCTCTATGCGACCCCGCAAAAAGCAAGGGGAGGACCCTCACTCAGAAAAGAGGAGAAAAATTAAAAAGAAAAGCGACAAACTACATCGGCAACAGATGAAAAACAAACTATAAAAAATAGGGACTTCGTCTCAACAAAGACGGGAGCTCCTATCGAACATCCCGGTCTCTAAGAAGGCTCTCGACACGGGTCAAAAAAATAATGACCCCTTCAAGGTAATGCGAAGTTCAGACCACGAGCTCGAGCCTACGGCCATGGACGACAAGAAAAGCAAATCAACGTGGCGACGACTGGGCACCTCCGAACGACACCGACGTCGAACAAGTCAAGAGACAAAAGAAGCTCGACGGATGACGATTTAATACAATACGTGGACGAGGTAACACAAAATCTCCTTTTCATTTCATTCACAAAATATACACTACAAAACCCAGCAGGCTAAAGAAAGAAAAGCAAAACAACAAGAACCAGACAAAAGAATAAAAGAAAAAATATATACATGGGAAGATGGAAGGACAAAAAGAGTCCTAAGGGGACCCGGCTTCCTCCGACCTTGGATTTTCGGCTTCGATCCTCGCCAAGAAATCCCTTAAATATTCGACTTCTGCTTCCAATTCTCTCTCTCTCATTAATATCTCCATGTATCTTCAATGAAATCGCTGACTTTCATTCTCTGCCTCTCGACATCTTTTTCTCAGGACCTCGAATTCTGCCTCCGCGTCCTTGACGGCCTGCTCTCGCATACCAGCTGGATCTTCAATTGCTGCAGCTCGGCCTTCCCCTCTCCAAGAGCGACGGATAGTTCTTCTGCGGTCCTCAGGGATTGGAGTTCGTCGGAATCCCGAGCGGAGGCAGATTAAGCCCCCTCAGTTGGCTGCCTTCGAAGGCGGGCAACCTCGTCGGTCGCCATCCGGAGCCTCCCCTTGTATTCGTCCACCTGCTTGCGCCAGCTGGTCCGGTACGCATCGTAGCTCGCCTCAGCATCCTGGAGCTGCTGTTGGAGGTCGGAGACCTTCTTCGACCACTCCCGATCGCTGTCAGCCCGAGTCAAAAGCCGGGATGAACTTTCCTCCAGCTGGCCAATCCTCTCCCGGGCAGCCGACAGTTCCACCCTGAGAGAACTGATCTTGGCAGCTTGGGCCCAAATTTGGTCACTGGCGCGCTTCTTGTGTTCCTCAAGCTCCTTCTCAAAGTTCGCCTTCCTCTGACTGTACTCCATGATCTCCTTCACGTGGAGGTTTCGGAAGCAGGTGGCCTCTGCGGTGGCTTCGGAGTGACCCTCCCTCAACCTGCGGAGCTCGCCTTCCATCTTCTTCAACTTTTTCGTCAAATGAAGAACTTCCTTCTTCAGGCGCTGGATTGTGGACTTCAGCGGAATCCCCTGAGGCAAGGGAAGCGCTTCGGTAGGGTGCTGCCATCGGGAGGTCAACGTATTAAGACGCAGCTCATTACAAAGAAGAAGAAAGAAAGAAAGAGAAGAGAAGAAAAGTCTCCCACAAGGAGGATACCAATTTTATTGACTAAACGTTTCTTGAAGACAAAAGAAAGAAGAAAAATGGCAACAAAAGAAGAATACAAGGTTAGAGATCTCGGACCTCTGGATCAATCGGGGGACTCGACACCTCTGGGGGGTGGTCCGCGGTGGCTGCGACGGCGGTGGAGGATCCGGCTTCATCCTCGGATGCCTCATCTAAGAAGCTGAGGTCGAGCTCGGGGAATTTCACGACCATCTTCTCCTGGCAAAGCTCGAATCCTCTATTGAATGCGGCTTGGCCGAACTCAACCTTCAACTTCTTCATTTCGGTGGAAGCCTTGAACTCCTCCACCGCTTGACCCCTGCCTCCGAGACCAAGGTCGGGATCTGTTCCACCATGTTGGCAATCTCGGCCTCCGCCCTCCTCACCATCTCCTCCAAGGCGGCCTTCTGTTCCGCTGAGGTCTGTCTCTCTCTCCCAAGCACCTCTCGGAGACCGGCCACCTCGAGGGCCATTTTCTTAAGGCGAGCAGCTTCGGCCTGCTGACCTTCCACCACCTTGTTTGTCGTCTCGATGTTGGTGAGGAGTTGGTGCCCGAGCTGCAAGGACGATCGGAGGGTCAGAATGGGAGCTGAGAAGTTAATTAAATGAAGAAGCGAAAGGAAGAAAGAAAGATGAATCTGCTTACCTCGAGGAAGGCCCCCAGCGAGTCCCAGACTCGTTGTGCGGGATCGATGCGGACGATCCTTTGGATGACTTCAGGCAGTGAGCACCCGTCTACCAGCTTTCTTATTAGGTCCCTGTCACTAAAGGGATCATCTCTCTGCTCCTCTTCGGAGCCGCGGGATTCTTCGGTGGCAGCCCGACGACTGCCGACCCTGCGGGCCAAGGTCTTCCTCTTCCTCCTCTCACCCCCTGGCACTTCCTCAGGACGGGCCTCCGAAGCGGGGACCTCAGTAGGAGGACTCAAACCCCTCGAGGAAGCCCGGGCGGCTGGAAGCTCAGTGTCTGCAAGGACGTCGGCAGCTGAGGTCGCTTGGATGGGTGCGGCCGAACTCATCCCCTCCACTCTGGTCTTCTTCGTCAGCCCGGAGGCCGCGGTGCCCTTTCTTTTGAGAGCCTTCAGGCTCCTGGCAAGCATCTGTGCTTCTTCGGCGTCCATGCCTAAAAAAAAAAAAAGAAAAAAAAAGAGAGAATGAAAAAAAAGAAGAAAAAGAGAAAGAGGGCATAAAAAAGAAGAAAAGAAGTGAAGTAGGAGGAAGAGAGGAAAGGAAAGGAAAAGAAGAAAAGAAAAGGAGAGATGAAATACTGGCGGGATCCAGGGGGCTCAAGCCGATGTTGAACAGAAATTGCTCTTTCAGGAGATTGGGGAGAGAAAGAGTTGGATATTTGAGGAGTTTCTGAGAGGCTTGATGATCGTCCCCCCCAGGCTGGGTGCCCGACGGACGGAGTCCCTCGGGGAGCCCCAAGGGGGCAACTCTAGCCTCAAGGTCGGGCATCGAACAAAAAGAAACTTCCCCTTCCAATTATGGATAGAGGAGGGAGCACCTTTCAGCAACTCCTTTCTACCAAACTGTGAGGAGAAGTACCATCAGTCTTTCGCCGTGGGATGACGCTTGAAGGTGTAGAAGTATCTAAACAAGGAAAGGGTGGGCTTGACTTCGACTATATGACAAAGAGAAAGGAACCCTATCAAAAATCTAAAGGAGTTTGGTGCAACCGAAGCCAGAGAAATATCCAAAATCGAAAAAGAGCAATGACAAAAGCGGAAGAGGGAGCCGAAGTCCGGCACGGAAGGCCTCCTGGTACAGGCAGAAGCAGCCGGGGGGAGGGGCACTAGCCCGATCGGACGGGCCAGGGAGTTCCAGTTCGTACTCCGGAGGAACCCCATACTGAACTCTTATCAGTTGGAGTTCGTCCGGAGTCAGAGAACAAGGAATGACGTCCGGTGCAAAAACTAGACGAGATTAAGCTCTAGCTACCGGTTCATCTACCGCCTGAGGACTCTGGGAGACCAAAACAGACAAACTCCTAGAGCCGCTAGAAGAAGAAGCCCTGGAAGACATCTAGAATCACAAAGACCACTTACAGAGGCGAAATCCCTAAAAATTGAGGAAAATCGTGGACAAGGTCTCGGGGGACTGATGTGCAGAGCAAGAGGAAGAAAGATCGAACGGTAAAAGGAAGAACAAAAAGAGGAAGGAGTTTTGAGACTAACCTAAGCGATTCGGAGAGATACGAAGGTGTGGAAATGGGGACGGCTCGAGGAACGCCTAAGGCTGGAAAGGGCGTTGAGAGAAATCGGAGTTCTCAGGAAGAAGAAGGGCGCCAGAACGAGACCGTCGGATAGAGTGGGACTCTTGGAGGAGTGCGGGTTTAAATAGGCCCTAAGATCCGGCATAATGACGATTGCGAATCCCCTCTAACCGGTCCCTTTTCGCCGCGTGTCCCACTCACCACAGCGGGCAGTTAAAAATGGCAAACGGCTGACAGAGCCTTTATTGTGCCACGCCTTGAGCACCGTTCCGTTGCAGGTTCCAAAAGAGCCTCTTCGGATCGCCTCGATTTGAAAAGACTCCAGCCATGCGCATTAAATGCCAAAATATCTGAGAATGATCGGCGCGGACATCAAGGGAGCAACTTCGGCTGTGACAATCTCTCTGTACTTCCTTCATTCGAAATTCGAACTCAAAAGTAGGGGGACTGGTGTTGGGTATAAAATACCCTCAGCCGAAGTTCTTAACAGGATTGACCCTCCCAGGACTCCTCCGGCTTTCGACCGTAAATGGTATCTCTCCGGACTTCTCCAACAGCCGGATTCCCACAGTGCTGACTGAATTTCCCCGATGGACGAACTCCCACTGCACCGCCCGAGCTCCTTCAACATGAGTTCTCCCAGTCATCTATTAAGCCGCCCCAAGTGCTCACTGAGCTCCGCCGCCAGCCAACTCTCTACGACTGTCAGCTGTTCCCCGAATCCCTTCCAGACTTCTTCCAGCCAGGTTCAATTCCAATTCGAGCTACCCCGGACTTCGTCAATGGCTGAACTTCTCCAACGGTAGATTCCTACAACTATCAGATTTCATCCGGACTCCTATGGGAGCCGGACCTCGTTTCCGACCCCGGCTGCAGGCGGACTTCACCCGGACTCCTATGGGAGCCGGACTCCACCCACGACTTCGCTTACAGGTAAACTTCGCCCGGACTCCTACGGGAGCTGGACTTCACCCACAACTCCAGTTGCAGAAAGACTCCATCCGGACTTCTACTGGAGCCGGGCCTCATCCCCGACTCCAACTGCGGGCAGACTTCGTCCGGACTCCTACGAGAGTCGGACTCCGCCCGCGACTCCGGCTGCAAGCAGACTTCGTTCGGACTCCTACGGGAGCCGAACTCGGTATCCAACTTCAACTGCTGGTAAGCTCCATCCGAACTCCTAAGGGAGCCGGACTTCGCCCCTGATTTAATTGCAGGAAGACTCCGCCCGGACTCCTACGGGAGCCGGACCTCGTCTCCGACTCCAGCTGCGGGCAGACTTCGTCCAGACTCCTACGGGAGCCGGACTCCGCCCATGACTCCGACTGCAAGCAGACTTCGTCGGACTCCTACGGGAGCCGAACTCGGTCCCTGACTTCAACTGCTAGTAAGCTCCGTCCGAACTCCTAAGGGAGCCAGACTTCGCCCCTGATTTAATTACAGGAAGACTCCGTCCGGACTCCTACGGGAGCCGGGCCTCATCCCCGACTCCAGCTGCGGGCAGACTTCGTCCGGACTCCTACGAGAGCCGGACTCCGCCCACGACTCCGGCTACAAGCAGACTTCATCCGGACTCCTACGGGAGCCGAACTTGATCCCCGACTTCAACTGCTGGTAAGCTCCGTCCGAACTCCTATGAGAGTCGGGCCTCGTCCCTGACTCCAGCTGCGGGCAGACTTCGTCCGGACTCCTACGAGAGCCGGACTCCACCCGCACTCCAGCTGCAGGCAGACTTCGTCCGGACTCCTACGGGAGCCGAACTCGGTCCCCGACTTCAACTGCTGGTAAGCTCCGTCCGAACTCCTAAGGAAACCGAACTTCGCTCCTGACTTTGATTGCAGGTAGACCTCGCCCGGGCTCCTACGGGAGCCAGACCTCGTCTCCGACTTCGGTTGAAGGAAGACTTCGTCCGGACTCCTACGGGAGCCGAACTCTGGGCTCCTCTCAAACGGGTAGCTAACCACTCTCTCCGCCAGACACTCCAGCCGAACTTCAGTCGACAGGCCTGCACTCCCTGGCGTGACGCAGCAACGGCCATGATCTTGCCCCACTTCCTGCGACGGATTCTGCGCGGCCCCATCACTCCCTGCGGGCCGCAGTAACGACCACGACTCTGCTCAACTTCCTGCGATGGATTCTGCGCGGCTCCATTACTCCCTGGCAGACTGCTATGATGCCCACGACGCCGCTCCACTCCCCACAATAGACTCGCGTGGCATGTCCCGGTGATAGCCACGATTCCACCCCACTACTTTTCGCAACAAACTCCCCCTGACTCTGGGCAGCCCACTGCCAGACGGTTACAGACATCGCTATCAGTTTGTTGCTCCCTCTGCCTATAAAAGGGAGACCCCAGATACGTTATTCTCTAAGCTCTATTTTTTACCTAGAAATCTGCTAAAATTTTTGTTCGAGCACTCCATTCTTGTTGAGGCAGAGAACTGACTTGAGCGTCGGAGGGTCTTGCCGGAGCAACCCCACCTCCGGTTTAGACTTCTTTTGCAGGTCCCGACAGTGACCGCGACTCCCTCGACTCCAGCTTCTCCGGCACAGGCGGATTCTTGCACCAACAGTATTCATCAGTATATAGTATATAGTTATATAATACACACTCAATAAATTAATTATCCATCAATTTAATGCATGTTTTTAAATGAATTAACACATTTCAAAATTTTATGTTTACGAGTACATACTACATAGCCGGATGACATATACTCATCAACTTCTTGATACATATTGCAAGATTTTGTGATATATATCCCATTAATGATCCAATACATTTTTAAGTAAAAAATATATTTTCAAAATTTTATATTATTTTATCTCAATTTTTAAAATTTAATTAAAATATCATGTATCCTGCAACCTGAACAAATCTACCAGGGCACTCTTGATAATTTAAGAAGTTGATAGTAAGAAAAGTAAATTATGTTGTGGCCAAGAACTCATAGCTCGGTATGCGAGGTATTATCCACTTTAGCCCATAAGTCTTACAGTTTTGTCCTTCAAACATATGAAAAAGATGGTCGCTTCTTATATAAGCCAGAGTCTCCTTCGACTCATAATCAATGTGAGACCAATGATGCCCTTTCTTCTATGCTATATTATAGTCTTTCAGTTAAGGGGAAGTCTATATATGACTGGAGGTGTCATTTCTCTTAGTTTTACCACAGACTGATGTACAGGCGGGAGGAGCCCCACAATTACAGAAGTGATTTACTTCCTAGTGCACCATTATTACGCCAAAGACTTAAGGCTCGACACGTCTGGTATTGTCTGCTCTGGCCCATGGGTCTTATGGTTTTGTCCTTCAAAAGATATTTTATATAAAAAAATGATCCCTTTTTATATAAATCAAAGTCTCCGTTGACCACAATCAATGTAGGATTAATGATGCCCCCCTTTCTACACCACAACAATTACTTTTTAAAGGCTAAGATATTTGTTGGATGGATGTCTAGCCAGGACACCACCTCCCAATATATTTTCAATATCACGCGATGCAGCAGGAAGAAAGAAAAAACAAAAAAAAACAATCAAAATACATGGATCAGCCACAAAAGGGCTCGCCTCCACAGGGCATGCAAACTTCATTATGAAAAAAAAAATTTACAAGAGAGATCTCACCCTCAACTCTCGTACACTCAATTTCTCTCTCACAAAAAGTTTCTCCTCACAAAAGCTCTCTCTTAGAAGAACCCATGAACCCCTGAAGCGATCATTGTCCGCTGTCTAAAAATCTTTCTGGAGCCCCTGCTCCTGCTTCTTTTCACAGCACCACGTGCTTTCCTCTCTCTTCACAGGTGTTCAACAGGTTCTTTGCGGTGAAAACCAAGCCACAGCACCACACTGACCACTGTTCGCTATCAGCCCTTTTAAAGGGCTAAAACCTTAGTTTGATTAGGTTTAGGAGTCCTAATCAAGTCCAATTAAGGCCACAGACCATCAGATCGAGACCCAGATCAACCCACACCATTCGATCGCACTTCGATCCACAGAATAGTACTGTAAACCATGAGAAATGCGTAGGAAACGCCCACGCGGTCCACGCGGTCCGCCATGGACCTCCCGATCCACGATGGACCGGGATCTGGGCTCCCAATGTGGCATGCTGGGCTGGGGTGCACCGTGGACCCGGATCTGGGCTCCCAACGTGGCATGCTGGGCTGGGGCGCGCCTGGGCCTGGGCCGTGCCCCACACGCCCGGGCCTAGACAGGGCTAGCTTGCCGGGTTGCACCCTGCACGCGCCCAACCTGCGCACTGGCCGCGCTTGGGCCGTGCACCGCCGTGCACGGTGGTGCCACCGCCGCTCCACCGACCACCGGCCGTCGATGGTCCTCCACCGCTTCGAGTTCTGTGTCGACTTCAAAAGCTCGTATCTCCTCCGTCCGAGCTTCCTTTGAGGTGATCTTGGTCTCGTTGGACTCCATTTTTTATCGCGAACCTCACTGTGGGCTCAATATGGATCGAATCTTGACTCGATATTCGGCCTTCTCCTAACATCGAGAGTTTCTGGATCTCCTCACCCCTATACCCTAAGGTAATCACCTGCTGATCATGGATGGACAAACATGAGAGTCGAGTTAGGCTGCTCAATCCCATCTCTGTCGTATACTGTGCTCCTCCTGATCTGAGACCTGTTCGGAGCATCATCCTGCGGTAATAGGAATCTCACCTTGTGACGTCGCCTCTTGTCCTTTCGAGTCTCCTGTCTCATGCCCGATCCATCTCCATCTGGAGCTCCACCTCACTCTAGGCTCACCTGGCTCCTGAAGCTCCACCTCGCACTGGGCTCCCTGTTAGGTAATAATATCCTCTACTACCCTTCTTCCCCTCCAGCACAATCTTAACACCGCATAGCACCCTCAAGATTCCTCCACAGCTACCGTCCTGTAGCCTCTCGAATCCAGTCTGCGAAGTGAGATAATATTTTATCTGAAATCAGGCATGTATCAGATCTCCCCCAATCTCCTTACTGCACCATCATGTGTCCTCCAGCTGACCGTCCTGATGCCTCTGATCGTACAGCTTGATCCATCCGACAGATATACAGTACCCTCACTATTCTTCAAGAAGTTAAACTGCTCCTTTCTACAACATACATAATGGGTGCATACAAATCTAATATCCACTGCTGGAAAAAAGTAGATATCTCATCAGATATCATCAGGATATCTCCATTTGAATCGCTGCAGACCGTCGCTATAGCAGCCACCTCCGATTTTTGAGTTGAGGATAATCTCTGGCTAAATGCCCCAACTCCTCACACCGGTAACACCTAGTTTTGCTCAAGTCCCTCCTGAATTTGGACCATCCTCGTCGCGATCTCCTGTCGCTCTGTCTACCACCTCCTGCTCCTTCAGAAGCCATGAAAGCTGAGTTGCTGCCACCTGAGCTCGAAGTTGGATTCTCCCTCCTGAGAACCTCATTTTGGAGTATCGTCGTGGTGGCCTCATCTATCTTAATGGTATTCTTTCCTACTAGAAGAGCAGTCACAAAGATTCGTACGAAGGAAGAAACGACGCTAGCAAAATCAGTGCCTTGGTCTTCTCCTCAACATTCTCGCCAACGCTGAGGAGGTCGGTGAGAATCTTCTGGAAATAACTTAGATGCCCCTGCATGCTCTATCCCTCAGTCATCCGCAGCTGGTAAAACTACCTCCAGAAGAAAAAAGTGTTTGTGAGACATTTTGCCATATACAACTCCTCGAGTTTCAACCACAGCACTGTCGGAAAAGTCTCGCTAAGCACATGGATCACCACCTCATCTGCTAGGTACATATGGATGGTACTCACCGCCTACATCTATAGTCGTCTCTAATCTTGCACCTCCATGGTGGTCGGCTTCTCCTCACACAAGAGAGCATCGATCAACCCTTGTTGGATGAGTACATTTTTCATCCTTGTCTGCCACAAGGAGAAATTGCTTTTTCTATCAAATTTGTTTATCTCCATCTTGATTGATCCTATTTCTCCATCTTCAGTCTTGCTCACCAACGCTGCAATCTGCATCCTTATACCGTCTTGCTCTGATACCACTTATTAGATGGATGTCTGACCAGGACACCACCTCCTAGGATCTTTTCAGTACTGCGCGATGCAGCAGGAAGAAAAAGAAATAAAATAAAAATAATTAAAATACGTAGATCAGCCACAAAAGGGCTCATCTCCATGGGGCATGCAAACTTCACTATGAAAAAAAAATTTTACAATAGGAGATCTCACCTTCAACCCTCGTACACCCAATTTCTCTCTCACAAAAATTTTCCCTCATAAAAGCTCTCTTTTGAAAGACCCCCAGAATCCCTGAAGCGACCGTTGTCTGCTGTCTAAAAGCCTTTCTAGAGCCCCTGCTCCTGCTTCTCTTCATAGTGCCACGTGCTTTCCTCTCTCTTCATGGGTGTTCAACAGGTTCTCTGGGCGAAAACCAAGCCACAGCACCACACTAACCACTGTTCGCTATCAGCCCTTTTAAAGGGCTAAAACCTGAGTTTGATTAGGTTTAGGAGTCATAATCAAGCCCAATTAAGGCCATAGACCGTCGGATCGAGACCCAGATCAATCCACACCATCCGATCGCACTCCAATCTAGAAATAGTGTCGTGAACTGCGAGAAACGTCTGAGAAACGCCCACATGGTCCGCCATGAACCTCTCGATCCATGATGGATCGGGATCTGGGCTCCCAGCGCTGCGCGCTGGGCTGGGTCGGCCCGCGCGTGGGCCTGGACCATGCCCGCATGGGCGCGCCTGGGTCTGGACCGACCCACGCGCCTGTGCGCCCGAGCTTGGGCCGTGCCCTACGCGCGCTGAGCCTGCGCGCTGGCCGCACCTGGGCCGCGCATGCCACGTGCGGCCATGCCACCGCTGCTCCGCCGGCGGTCCTCCACCACCCCGATTCCATGCCAAATTCAAAAGCTATATCTTCTCCGTCCGAACTCCATTTGAGGTGATATTGATCTCGTTGGACTCCGTTTTTCATCGCGGATCTCGTTGTGAGCTCAATGTGGATCAAATCTTGAGATATCAAATTTTAATAATATTTTTATTTTTTGTGATGACTAATGGAGAATGCGAGACACTTTCTCTAGCTTTTTTATTACACAATATAAAATTATGGAGTTAGGATTATTTATAAGAATGTAAAGATTTACACATAAAAAGAAAAAAGAAAGAAGCGAGACTAAGATGCTATAGTAAAGTCATCAAGTGCCACTCGACAACAAGGTAGACAACATGATCCATAGACTCATGCAATTGTCAACCATCTTATTTGAACAAAAAAAAAATGGTGATTGATTTTTTATTTTTAATGAAAAATTCTTGCATTCCTTTCGTAGCATACCTGCCAATTAAGTGCCATCATAAGTTGATCCCAAGCTCTGCTATGGAACACTACCATCTTCTCGTGCCTCGAGATTATCCAAAGACCATGAATGTTAAAAGGTCAAGCCTTTGAGACTGAAAGACAAAATTTCAAATTATTGAAAAAAAAGAAAGAAAAAATTTCAATGTTTGCTAAATACCGCTCGTGAGCAGGCATCCAATGAATAATTGACTTCCTACTTCCAACCTTTAATTCACCATTCAACACCTCTCTACCAGAACTACATCTGTACATAGTCTATCATCTAAAATCAGCTCAAGCAATATTTGGATTTTTTCCGGCATGGCAGCATTCACTATCGCTTTATAAGTAAAATTTTTTATATACCATCTCTGATGGAGAAAAAATATATCGCTTTATCTAATTGAACCACGTTGCACAATTAATAAGGAGGCATCCATTTAATATAGCTTAACATTTTTGCTCAATTTTTTTCTAACCAAAATATCATTTTTCTCCTTTTACTCTATTTTGCTCAGTCAAGATGTCATAGATAATAAAAAGATGTCATAATAATAGTATGACATTCTATTGCATTCCATGATATTCTATTACATTCTATATATAATTATCAGGATATCATAAAAACTAATAGAATATCATAATAATATTTTGATATCTTATTATATTCTATATATAATTTTTAGAATATCATAAAATTAATATGACATCATAATAATATTATGATATTATGTTGTATCTCATAGACAATTATCGAGATGCCATAAAAACTAACAGACGTCATAATAATATTATGACATCTTGTTGCATCCTATAAATAATTATTGAGATATTATAAAAATTAATAGATATCATAATAATATTATGATATCATGTTGCAATCTTATGACATTTTATTATATCCTATAAATAATTATTAGAATGTCATAAAAATTAATAGGATATCATAATATTATTATGACATCCTATTGCAATCTTATGATATTTTATTACATCCTATAAATAATTATCGAGATGTCATAAAATTAATAAGATATCATAATAATATCATGACATTCTGTTGCAATCCTATGACATCATATTGCATCCTATAAATAATTATCACGATATCATAAAAATTAATAAAATATCATTATAATATTATTACATTCTATTGCATCATATAAATAATCATCGAGATGTTATAAAACTATCCGGACATCATAATAATTACTTTATCGGAGATTTATTTTTAATCAGAATTCAAATTAATCTAAAATATGTAAAACAAATCCTGATACGTATTAGTGTGGATCATATCCGCATAAATTTAATCAAAATAACATCCTCTTGTATCATATTAATAATATTATATTATGTAATTTAATAAGATAATATGGGATATTTGGTTCGTAACCGAAATCGAAATAGAAATGAAAATCGAAATGGCTTGAAATCGAAATCGGAATGGTCAAATTCTTCAAAATATTTAGTTTGCGACCGTAATCGAAATCAGGATCGAAATTGAAATGAAAATTTAAATCTATAAAAAAAATAAATATTAAATTTTATATAAATTTTATCATTTCTATTTTACTTTAAAATCAAAATTAAAATAATTTTTTAATTAAATAATTAAAATAAAAATTATTTATTCTAATTTCAATTTCAGATTCTCATCCTCTCCGTTCAACGTTGTCAATATTTTTTCTGCATCGCAATCCAGCAAGATGATGCATTTTTTCTGCATCTAATGAGGGACAAATAATTACTTCGCCTTACAACGGCACAAACTGCTGCAGTTAAAGAACTTGTACCGTTGTACGCGAGTCGCGAGGAAAAAGTGTCGTGGTCCGACTACTTCGACACCCCGAGATAATGCACGTGTATAGCACGTGCTTGGGTTGTGCCGGAGGTGCCGCCTATTTATCCACGTAATTTTTATTTTTTCAATCCCTTGCTGCCGTCCCCTCTCGCTTCAAGAAGATGGCGACAGCGACGGCATTGCTGCAGTCGCTCGGCCTCAGCGCGCTCTGTTGGCATCCATCGTCTTTGTTCTGGACGGGCGGCACAAGAAGGATAAGAAGAAGAGCTATCGATGGAGGCAGATGGAGGAGGGACCGCGAGCCCGAGCCTCCCTACCCACGCCCCTTCTCGTCGTCGTTGAGATGCCAATGCCATGGGGTGGAGGGGTTGGAGACCGAGTCTCGTCGGGATTCAGGCGGCAGCAAGAGCACGATCGGTTCCGGTGAGTGGACACTTCCATACTCGGTCCACTCTTTTTTTTTTTTTTTTCTTTTTTTTTTTGGCTGACCCTCGACCGTCAAGAACCCTAGTAATTCAAGTCCAAGAAAAGGACAATTTATAATAAAGGTAAAGCCATGAATCTAGAAATTCTCATTAGCTTCAGCTCATTACCTTCTTGCATCGCACGCCCACACTTGCTCTTCCCAGGCGATGCTGTCTGGATTCTAAAGAAGGATGACGGGTTCAATTCGAATGCCTCGCAGTTTCCTCAGGAGCACGCTAAGAATTGGATTTCCTTTATTCCCGGGCTTCAGTCATAGATTTCAAGGAAAAGATTCATTTTCGGGAAAGAAAGAAACTAAGGGGGTGTTTGGTTCGCAACCGGAATCAGAATAGAAATGAGAATCGGAATGGCTTGGAAGCGGGATGGCCAAATCTCCTGTGACAGGAATTGAAATCAAAATTGGAATAGAAAATTAAATCTATAGAGGAGAGTAGGGATTGAGTTCTATATAGATTGAGTCATTCCGATTCTACTCCAGAATCAGAATCAGAATAGGACTCTTCTCAACCAAATGGTTGGAATGAAAGTCACCCATTTCGATTCTGATTCTGGACCCTCACTCCCCCCAACCAAACACTCCCTAAGAAATACAGAATCTTGGCTTCTTCTTTCCAAGAAGCCCTAAGAGAGAGATGAAGGGTGATAGAAGAAGAAAGGAAAGAGTTCTGAGACTCTTTCTTTCCCCCCTTACCTAAGAAAAAGAAAATGGAAGTATAAAAGGAGGGATATGGAAGAAGAAAGCCTGCCTCTCACTCCTACTCTCCCTCATAAAGAGGGAGGTGATTCTCCACCATTTTGGTCATATATCTCTGTTCACTCTTCGCAGATAAGCATCCTGCAATTGCACTAATATTGGCTCATCTAACAACATTAGAAAGCTTAACTCAGAAAGCTTTTTATGCAGAACTTGAATCAACGGACATGATCTACCAATGAAATTAGAAGTTATCAAGGTAATGCATTCTTACACCACTAATCTTGAAGTGGTCTTGGGTAGGTGTTCTCATTTGAAGTATCAGAAAAGGTGGAATTAACAGAATAACTAGCAAGCCCTTTCCTTCCTTTAAAAAATATTTAAGGGGTGCTTGGTTGGGGGTAATTAAGGTTGAAATGGGAATCAGAATGGATGACTCTCATTCCAACTATCTGGTTGGGGGGAGTGACATTCCGATTCTAATTCCAGAAAGGAATGAAAATGATCCATTCATTTCATAACCGAATTCGGACTCATCCCAATAGAGTCAAAATCTCATTCCAGTGGAATGAGATTAAAAAAAAAAATCGTCCGTCCAACTCAAGGAAAGGAGCCTAGATGAAATTCCTCACCTCGCTCTCCCCATCGAACACTTGGAAGGCAAATCCAGGTGCTGGCACTGGTGCCGGTGACGGTGCCGCCACAGCGGGGTCCGGGGATGCCATTGGCCATCGGAAGGGGAGACCGATTTCGAGGGAAAAAGATGGTGACCAGTCATCTGAGGGTCGGCCTCGGGCGCACTGGTGGGTAGCACGGTGGCGACGGAGGACAGCCTCCGCCGATGGTTGAGGTACTCCTCCTGGATAGATCTGGGGACCAGCATTCTCTTGATGCCGTGGATGATGCCGTCCGGGCGGACCACCGCATCCGGGTGGATCATGACGGTGGTCCCAACCCGCTTCACAGCGGTGCCGTCATCGGAGAGGTGGAGGCGGTCCCTGGAGAGGGTCCGTTGGTCGATGGGCTCAGCCGCCAATGACTCGGAGGCGACAAAGCGAGAGGGGATCACATGGTAGAGGATAAGGGTTTGGAGAGAGTTGAGGTTGCTGGGCTCAAGAAGGAAGCGCTTGAACTCGGGGTCGAGCGCATCGTTGCGGGGGGAGAAGATGGTGAGGTTGTGGCGGCCGATGGCATCCTTTAGGGTGCGGAGGAGGAGGGCCTTCTCCATGAGCTTTGCCAGCTCCGTCCAAATAAAATTAATATTAATATTATTTTTTATATTTTTAAAATAATTTTAAAAAAATTAAAGATATTATTATTATGTTTAATTTTTATTTTATATTAATTTTTAAAATAATTAATTTTTAAAAAATTTAATTAAGAATAAAAATAAAAATTTGAGTTGACTTCAATTCCTATCTTTATATGAACCAAACAACAACAATGGAAATCATCCATTCCGATTCTGATTCCGATCACAAACCAAATATTTCGGATGATTTGGCTATTCCAATTCGATTCCAATTCATTTCCATTCCGATTCCGATTCTGATTCTGATTGCAAACCAAGTACCCCCTTATTTCAGTTCGTTCTAAATTCCTTTGGCTCTTTGATCAAAACATCCAATGTTTGTCTGCAGGTAAGGGCTGCTTTTCTTCAGCTTATGGAAGAAGAAATGTCATTTTGATGGCCATGGTTCCTCTTATACTTCCATCGCATCAGATCGTAGAAGTGTAAGCTTACACTGTCCTGCTTTTCATAATGTTAATATTTATTTTTCCCCATAAGGCTGTTTCGCTTCAAACACTATGAACAAAAACATCACCCCGATATTTCTAAATGATTGGATATATCTTTACTAAGGAAAAGTGATAAATCATGATTACCGTGATTGTGATAGTTTGTCTCTATCTCTTTGCTGTTGTAATGTTAATGCTAGGACAGAATCTGTGTGACCATCTCAAGATTGACCTTTCACTGTCTTCACTCCTTTCACCAGTAAATTGATAGAAACCCCTTTTTTGGTTCGATTCCTCAAGTCTTAGAACCTAGTGTGGAGGGAGGGGGAGAGATGTATCAAATGAAATAATTGGATCCGTTTACAAAGATGTATATTTAATAAATAAAGGAACCTATCACAAACCTTTCAGCATATCACCATTAGATGGTGTGAGATGTTCATGTTAAATTGGATTATCACATGCATGTGCATAAGCCAAATTTGATGTTCATGTTAAATTAGACTTTCACATGCATTTGCATGTGCCAAATTCTACTATTCACAGGACAAAAAAAAAAAAAAAAAAGAGGGAAAAACAAAAGTTTATATCAGTATTATTAAGGTAGGAGCTTCCTTGGAATTGATAAGGGCCATAAGGCCACCTGTGCATTTATGGAAGTTAAAAGGTATAACCGTGTACGGTATGCCAACCAAGGTATACAAAAGCCAAATCAAACAAAAAAAAAAGACAGTAGCATTAGCTGCTGCTAATGTGATAATTTTAGTGGCGTTTCACTGAATTTTCGATCCAATAACTGTATTAGGTTTTTAGAAACAAGGTTTGGCGTTATCTTGCATGCCTATAAGCTTTAGTTGTTTGACCTATCCCAGATGGAGGTATATTAAATTGTTCATTTTTTGTGAGTTAGATTGTTGTAACAGAGATCAATTACCTATATTCAAGTAGGATCATGATGAGACCAACAACTTTGCTTGGACCAACCTAGCCATTTTCTCAGAATGCCTTCATACCATGTATGATAGATGATTCCCTAGTAAATGAAAGTACCTTCTATAGTAGTCCATGCACCCCTTTGTCGTCCAAGGAATCAGATAAGCTGAAGATCTCTCATAAACCACAAGCCATGCTTGACCATTTCCTGTGTAGTAGCGAACGAATTTACCACCAAGCAACTTAAGTTCCAAATAAACTTCCCTACATTCTCCTAACTCTACTATGAAACTAAATCTAACTTAAATCTTTTATTGCACTTGCCTATTACTGCAGATTAAGTGGTGGGGTGTCCATTTATTTGTTTGAAGAAGATATGTATCAAACAAAATGGCACTTTGTCCTAACACCCAATACCTCTCCATGTTAGAGGCACACCTTAACCCTCCATGTGAGAGGCATAGCCATCTTAAAGGACAACCAAGATGAACAATTTATACATCTAGAGAAGATTGGCATTCAAATAGGTTCTGTAGATCCATACCTAACATAAACTTCTATTGGTTAGAGAATTGATCTATCAACTTGGCCTGGTATTTATCTAGCAAAACTAAAATGGCAAGGACAAACCTATTCTAATCTGACTAACATCAGGCAGAAAATAGTTAGAATGGTCCATTATGGCTGGAAAATTACAGACATCCTGAAAAAAAGAAATTTGATCACATCCATTCAGCGGCAAAATTCAAAACCTGAAACTGGCTGTAGTTCTGTATGTTTGTGCCAGATCCAACTAGACAAGATTACCTGAAAAGTGCAACAAGTAGACACCACACTACCACCCAAGTTGATTGACCCCTGATTCCTGAATGCCACTTAATAGTGTAACATATGTCCACCTCCTTATTGAATCAATGTCTTTCATTTTTCATGATGTTGACAAAAGTGCAGTTAAATGCATCTAGGGCTTCCAATGGAAATACTCAACTTTGATTATTTTGTTATTTCTAATTTTTCAGGGTTGATTCACGTGAAGTATCAGTTATCCAAACTGGGGTGAGGAATGTTTTGTCCAAGACCAAGGCTGCTGGTATCCTTCGCATGGCTTTCCATGATGCAGGAACATTTGATGTAAATGAGAACTCAGGTTCTTGTAGTAGATTATGCTTGATGAAGTTTTGGTATGATGCAAATGTTCATAAATTTGAAGAAGCTCTGCAATTAATGTTCCTGAAAAGGAAGGATGCAATAACTTACCATATTTCATTCTTTCCTGACTTTATACATTGAAAACCAAAAGTTGCATTCTATTTTTTTATCCTCTGTAAATTATATATCTTAGCACGATTCGTTGCAGGTGGTATGAATGGGTCTATAATTTATGAGCTTGATAGACCTGAAAATGCTGGTCTTGGTAAATCCTTAAAGGTCTATCTTTTAGTCCCTCTGCAACACATATACATGCATGCAAACAGATGCACATGTGTGTACACGTGCAAGTACATATATGTATGTCATCTGTGGTCATGTGTCCATCTGTGATACCATTCTTATACCAAATTTCTTCAAGAACATCATGTTTGTTTGGGTGTTGTTTGATATCTCATTTGTTTCAACTTGCTGATTACCTGTAGATATTACAGAAAGTGAAGAAGGAGATTGACCAAATTCAACAGGGTATGTGGTTTACATAATGCAAGGTTTCTTTAGTTAGTGGAATTCTGCCCTTCTCCTAAATCCTGTATTTTATTTTTAATTTGTTAGTGTCTTGGGCGGACCTAATTGCAGTGGCTGGTGCTGTAGCCATTTTGTTGTGTGGAGGACCTGAGATTCCTGTTCGATTAGGTCGACTAGATGCAAGGTTCTGCTTCATATCTTAATCCCACGTTAACTATTTAGGCCATTTTCAATGCTAAAACTCAAATATAACATGAGCATGCTCTTCAATACCAAAAGTAAATCCAACATGGGTATGCTTAAAGGTCAAGTGAACCAAGTTATTTTGGTCTTACAGAAGTATCAGATGTATCGTTTAGTTTTATAAGAAGTTTTCAGCTTTTTTCTTAGTGAAGTCTTTTATGAGATCTCCACCCAAGTTGACCTGGCAGGATTCACAATGTTTGATTTAAACTTTAGTAGGCTGTCCGCCAACTCGATCTTCGCATTGACAATGAAAGTATTGTCTTGTAGGATGCCTGATCCTCAAGGGAAACTTCCTCGAGAATCGTTTGATGCTTCCAGTTTAAAGAGATGCTTTTTAGAGAAAGGCTTCTCGTGAGTTCTGCACTTTCATGTCAATTCTACTTAAAATTTCTTTTATTTATATCATTAGAAATTTGAATTGATTGATAATTTTGTGATCCGGCTTCATCCTTGAGCATGATTCCACTTTTGCTTGTTTCCAAGTTACCCTTCTCAAACAGCCATCTATACTTTCACATGCATCATATGGGCCCAACTTAGTGAGCATCAGGGTTTTCTGTACCGACCTATCACACCTGGTACTTGTATGCTGTACAGACTCGATAAGATATAAGGTTTGAAGGCTTGATATTGTACTGGCACATGGTCCAAATGCTTTCTCACGTATTGGTTGGTTCTTGATACAGGGTCCAGAACTGAGATTTAAAAGCTTGGCAAGCATGCTATGTCATCCCTTGTTATGCAAGTTTATTGGTTCTTGTTGTAAATCTGTTAGTAAGATAATCTATTTTATGATGGCTAAATTTGATAATGGGCTTCCAGCACCTATCCAATACAGCAGTTTTTTTTCATCCTACATGCAGCGGCAAGGGCATCTTGTTCCTCTTACTCAGGTCACTGCAGGAGATGAACCCTGTTTTGAACTGCAAAATCTGGTATCTGTTTCATGTAATGAGCAGATAGTGTTGGAAATATTGCAAATACTAAGGTAAAGAAAGAAGAAAATGCAGATGTGAAATTCACCAATAAAATGACAATTAGTGTGTAGTTCTCCACAATGTGGCACTACAATCTGCACTCATATGACAAAAGAAAATTCTAATAATAAGCTGTTCTTTAATATAATATTTAGATCACAAACGGATTGGTTTTGGATGGACTACATGATTACAGTAATATAAGCATTTAACATTAAAACAACCTTTGCTTTTTAAAGAAAAAAAAAGTGAAAAAGACACTTGCATGGTGAAAGCTTTCTTCTCTTCATGCTTAGTGCTAGCTAGCGCTTAGTTGCAGTAAGCGTTCACCCTAGGCATCACATCCTCTGCAGATCTGGGATCTTTAGCATACAATTGTGAAATCACTTTCTTAAATGCATTTAATCCAGCAAACGTATAGCTTTTTTTCTGGGTTCCATATATACATTTCAAAATCTTGTCGCAGAAAAGACAAGCTTTCTTTTTTGGTTTTTTGAATTTTACGAGTGTCTAATGCAACTACCTTTGATGAGCACTTCTTTTCTTTCTTTTCAAAGGACTGGTTCTTTTCTGTTCTGGCACTTGGAACTAGTCCTGTACAAGTATAAGCTAGTTCCAACTGCTTGCCTCCAATCACCTTTTTCGTCTTTTATTTATAAATTCTCTATAATGTGTTTTTAGGTTAGATGTGTCAATCTGCCATTGACCAATAAGAATTCAATGTGTATTGTTCTGATTGGTGTATAGCCTGACCTATCTGCTGGCCTTCCCAAAGTTGGACCTCTTTTGCTGAAAGACATTGTTGGGTTGCTGGGATTGATGCTTTCATTCTGTGGAATCATCATTGTTCTTTTTCGAACATCTGAACATGGCCTTCAGAAAGTATTTGCACAGTCTGAACAACAAATTTCCATATTATTTTCTAGTCGTGTATAGAATCATAATTCACTGTTGCTTGATTTTTCTGAGATTCAATAATCATTTGTCTTTAGAGCTTATCTAGTTAATTTTCTGTAGTTGAAATTTTCAAGACAAAGTTATATATAATTAGATAAACAATGTATTATCCCCATAAAGTGGATGAGTAGTGGCGGTCCAACAAATGAGGGGAGAAGAGAAAGAAATAAAATACAAAAATAAGAACTCCCTCAAACAAAGTGAACAAGGAACACCGCCTCACTGTTGGAACAAAGAAACATCCTTCACTGATCATGAACATATTAATGATCATATGCTTCTGATTTTCTCTGCATCTTGGTGTCTTCTTGAAGGCCAATATTTATTGCCAACATAACTGAATTCTCTAATGTTAGCTCTAGAGCAAGCTTGGCTAAGCTAATGCCAAAGATGAACTTGGGTAGCAACATCACTCCATGACAGCTCCAAGTTGTGCTTCTTTGCCTTCAAATTTTGTGACCAAAATACCTGGTATTTCAGGTTGTAAAATTAGCCTTGTCATCAGTGATAAAAACATTAAAATCATGATTAGAATATAAAGAAATCAGGTGATGTTATGAAACAAGTAATCTCATATGGCCCAAATGCTGCAGTATATTGGCTCTCTGCATAGGGTAACACATCTCTTGCAAATTCTTTTTCTTATTATATTCATGCTTTCTCTTTTACAATAACTAAATGCATACCACCAAGCAATTGTTTAGATGATGTCATCTCATGCCACTTGGGCAAGGGTGGGGGGTTTGATTTTGGTTGGACTCAGCTCCCGAGGAGTGGAGTGGCTATGGGGTTGGTGGTATGGATTAGCCTCTCCTAAACTCCAAAAACAATAACTGAATTCATGATGATGGGCTTGTATTGGCAGCACCCAAGAGCTTGTTGCATTATCAGGAGCACATACGATTGGAAGTAAGGGCTTTGGAGATCCTAATGTTTTTGACAATGCCTACTACAAAATACTGCTTGAGAAACCATGGACATCTTCAGGTGATGATTCAAATTCTAGTTTGTCATGTTCATATTACTTGTCTTATATAAAGTGGAGGTATGTATCAATTTACACATGGTTTGGGTACGACATGCTGAACACGACAGATGAAGTTACTCCATGAATTACTTGTTTCTTTTTGAAAATGGTCACGGTTGGTTGTTTATTAACCTCAGAGTTAGGTAAACTGAAGAGAGCAACGAGCAACCTATGGACTGTCATTTCCTAACTTGTTTCTGACCTTAAGTAGATACATAAATTGGTTTTCAGTATCATACCATGCCAGTCAGTGTCAGACAAACCATCTCGTACTAGTGGGAAACCAATACTCGACACACCCTTGTATACCAAGAATAGGACCGTACTAATGCTGTACCTGCTTGGGTGTCAAAACTGGTATTAAAAACCTTGCATAAAACTACAAGACTTTCCTTTGTTAGCACCTTTTCCTATGTCATAATTTCCTTCATTAGAAGAAGGATTTTCACTAATATATATATTATCATTCTCATTTTCTGTTTTATTACTTGCCATGATATAATCTAATGCCTGGTCAGTGCCTAGCTCTAACAGCTTCACTAATTTTTCTTTATTTTATGTAATGTTTCTCTTCATCTATCAGTTTTTGATGTGGTTTCCTTGTTTCATACAGCTGGTATGTCAAGCATGATTGGGTTACCATCAGATCGGGCACTTGTCGAGGATGATGAGTGTTTAAGGTCTTTCTGCACTACATCGGCTTCTATACAGCATATTGTTGATTTTTTGTTTATGATTGTGATGTTGCATAGAAAAGGTTTTCATTCTATGTTTGATGCACAAGCTACTCTTTTTCTGCAGGTGGATCAAGATATATGCGGGTGATCAAGTGAAATTTTTTGATGATTTCAGAAATGCCTACATCAAACTTGTGGATTCTGGTGCTTTGTGGGAAGGTGCTTAGGTGCAATGTGATATATATATATATATATGCAGCATTTTTTTTCCTGAGAACCATGGTGGGGATGTCACCACTAGGTTTTGAACCTTAGACCTCTCCTGGGTTATGGTTATTGTCTCGATCATATGTATGTATTCTCGTGTTCCTTCTCTTTCTTCCTCTTATTTTGCATTTTGTTCAAAATTCTACGATATCATCTGTCAGAATAAGGTGAAGAAATGAGAACATCAGTTATTGTGCATTAGAATGACAAATTGACTTATACGCCCGATATGCATGTAACTTGACGTCCACGGGCATAGATTTCCCCCTTCTTCTCGGGTCAATCAAGAAAAATTTTAATTTTGTGGTGGAAAAAAAATGTTGTGGATTAAAGCTTAATGGAACTGATACGACCGAATGGAAGAGCGTGATAACTCTTTTTGAATGCAAATTTGCCACCTCTGGCCCACTATGGCAGAAAATTGTGAGATATGAATGACATTGACTTGCATGTTCTTATGGGCGAATATTGTGGGTCAATTGTGGCCAGAAGACTTAGAAATCGTGACATATGAATACTTCGGCGTATTATGTCATCTTGGTGGTTAATGTCTTGTGAGAAGCATGTCAGCATGTATGCTCTAAACAATGGAGTCAATAGTTAGAGGAATTGCGCGAGAAACACCTTTTTCATGCTATCATGCCTGCAAAGAGAACACGTTATCTTCGTATTTGGGAGATTTACCCGACTAAGTGTTCTTAGCTGCTGGGAGATTCTCCTTTCGTATGCTGGTGGAGATGTTCATGTTTTAAAATATTAAGACATGTGTTGCGGCCAATCCCCTCCTCGCCTAATCGTCGGGGAACGAGCGTCTGCAAAAAGAAAAGTCCACACTGACCGGAGGTGGCTCCGACGGGGGACCCTCCGACAGTCAAGTCAGAGAGGTGGTTGGGCAACAGTGAAATGAAGACAGAGAGCTCAATCGAGGGAGAGAGGGAGAGAGGTGCGAGCCTGTGTTTTTGGAGTTGAAAAGTGGGGGGAGCGGATCCCTTGCACTGTTGCCTTCTCCGATTTATATAGTGGAGCACGGTATGGCGCCGTCATTAATGGCGCAGACAAGTGAGGAATTGTCAACTCACTGTAGATTGTCAGAGTCGCCGTGAAAGTGTCATGTCGCCGTGGGGCTGTCAAATCACCAGGGTTGACAATGCCCTCGGTGGGACAATGCCCCTGATGGCCGTGCCGCATGTTGCTGTCAGAACTGACAAGGTCTGGCGGCTGTACGGCGATCAGAGGAGTCGACCGACCCTAGGTCGGTGGTCAGTTGAGTGGCGTCGGGCCCCTCCGTTGGTCGGTCGGTCGGTCAGTCGGTCGGTCGGCCAGTTGGTCGGTCGGCCAGTCGGTCGGTCGGTCGGCCAGTCGGAGTCGTCCGTCGGAGTCGTCCGTCGGAGTCGGTCGGTCGGTCGATCGGTCGGCCAGTCGGTCGGTCGGTCGGTCAGCCAGTCGGTCGGTCGGTCGGCCAGTTGGTCGGTCGGCCAGTCGGAGTCGTCCGTCGGAGTCGGTCGGTCGGCCGGTCGGTCGGTCGGTCGGCCAGTCGGTCGGTCGGTCGGCCAGTTGGTCGGTCGGCCAGTCGGAGTCGGTCGGGATCGTCCGTCGGGGTCGTCCGTCGGAGTCGGTCGGGGTCGGGGTCGTCGGTCGGTATATCCCAACAGTTGCCCCCCCCACTCCTGAGCCCGATGTCGTGTTGGCTCGCGCGAACACGTGGGCGACGGCTTCGGACGAAAGGAGTGGTTTTCCGTCTTTTCTTGCCCCGACTCTGGCGATCACATCAACGAACGATCCAATATTGGTTGTCCCGACTGTAGGTCGAGCATGCACGTCGGGTCGGAGGTCGGCCAACCTCCGAACGTTGCTCGTCGACACGATCACTCCGCAGAATCTGATAGTCGAGTAGCATCCGACGTATTCAGATAGGATAACGATGGCAAGTCGAATATCCATTGTCCGGTCCTTGGTCGGACGTATGCGTCGGGATGTATGATAAACGGTGGCAAGCCGAATATCCTTCGATCGGTCGTGACCAGATCGGTATGTCGCGAATACGACTGCGGTCGTCTTGGCGTTTTGC
Source organism: Elaeis guineensis (assembly GCF_000442705.2). Taxonomy (NCBI): domain Eukaryota; kingdom Viridiplantae; phylum Streptophyta; class Magnoliopsida; order Arecales; family Arecaceae; genus Elaeis; species Elaeis guineensis. Next base: position 129,253,400 of record NC_025995.2, on the reverse strand, counting down.
CTTTCTTAGTCGAAGCTAAGTCAGCAAGTTAGCCAGCCGCATTAGTCGAAGCCCTTTGCCTTCAGAGGTGGGGGCCGTCGTAGATATTCCGCTCCTTCGATCTCCGTCATAGAATCCGATATGTCCTCGATGATCGAGACGTAGATTGAGCAATTGGTTCGGCGATTCGTCGATCAGGCTGACGACAGAGTCATAGATTCGGCAATCGGCAATCGACCCATGTTGGTCGGGGCCTTTCGCCTTCAAAGGCTGAGGCCGTCGGTTCGGCGATCGGTGATCGAGCCGTTGATTTGGCGATCGACGATCGGCCGTGTTGGTCGGAGCCTTTTGCCTTCAGAGGCCGAGGCCGTTGGTTTGACGATCGATGATCGAGTCATGTTGGTCGGGGCCTTTTGCCTTCAGAGGCCGAGGCCGTCGGTTCGGCGATCGGTGATCGAGCCGTTGATTCGGCGATCGACGATCGACCGTGTTGGTCGGGGTCTTTTGCCTTCAGAGGCTGAGGCCGTCGGTTTGACGATCGATGATCGAGTCATGTTGGTCGGGGCCTTTTGCCTTCAGAGGCCGAGGCCGTCGGTTCGGCGATCGGTGATCGAGCCGTTGATTCGGCGATCGACGATCGGCCGTGTTGGTCGGGGCCTTTTGCCTTCAGAGGCCGAGGCCGTCGGTTTGACGATCGGTGATTGAGCCGTTGATTCGGCGATCGACGATCGACCGTGTTGGTCGGGGCCTTTTGCCTTCAGAGGCCGAGGCCGTCGGTTCGACGATCAGTGATCGAGCCGTTGATTCGACGATCGACGATCGATCGTGTTGGTCAGGGCCTTTTGCCTTCAGAGGTCGAGGCCGTCGGTTCAGCGATCGGTGATCGAGCCGTTGATTCGGCGATCGACGATCGGCCGTGTTGGTCGGGGCCTTTTGCCTTCAGAGGTCGAGACCGTCGGTTCGGCGATCGGTGATCGAGCCGTTGATTCGGCGATCGACGATCGGCCGTCGTAGATTCTCCGCTCCTTCGATCTCTATCAGGATCTGCGCACGAGGAGCGGAGAGAGGGGTGTAGGAGTCATACCTGCGATGCATCGATCTCGGACTCCATTGTCGGGGCAAGGCCCGTCTATCGGTGGAGGGCCTGCTGGGTTCAGCATGGGCCCGACCTTTCTTCCATTTTTCTTTCCGGCCCGTGCCTTAAGTCAGGCGCCGGTCGGAAGCTCCTTCGTCCGCGCGCATGTACTTGTACGCGCGCTCCAGCAGTTCGACGTATGTCCGGGGGAGGGTCTTGTCCAAGGAGTAGGTGAATCGGGATGCCCTCAGCCCCCGCTTCATGGCTGAGATCATCATGTCTTCGTTGAGGTCCCGGACCTCAAGCGTGGCCGTGTTGAATCATGCCACGAAGTGTCGGAGCGTCTCATTCTCCCCCTGTTTGAGGGAGAAAAGGCTGTCCGACGTTCGCGGCGGCTTCCGACTGATGCTGAAGTGGGCCACGAACGAGTGCTCAAGCTGCCCGAAGGAGTGGATACTTCCCGATCGAAGATCGGAGTACCAAGCCCTGGCAGCCTTGCGGAGCGTGGCGGGGAAGCCGATGCAAAGAAGAGCGTCGGTTGCCCCCTGAATCGTCATGAGAGCTTTGTAGCTTTTCAGATGGTCGATTGGGTCGGTGGAGCCGTCGTAAGACTCCACGTGCGGCATCTTGAACCGACTGGGGATCGGTTCGTCGAGGATGAGTCGGGAGAGAGGTTGGGCGGTCTGGAAGTCGACGTCGTTCGCAGACTTCTGGTCGTCCATCTGCAACTGCGCAAGCCGACGGTCGATTTTCTCGAACCTGCGCTCGTAGTCGTCCACCCGTCGGTGCTGGGAGACCCCAGGAGTGGAGTCCCCGAAAGATTCCGAAGGGAGGCGGACGGCGTTCGCGGTCGCTTCTCCTTCCTCGCTCGTTCCAGCAGGGAAGGAGAGGGCTGCTGGGACCGTCGTCGTCGCGCCATGTCCGTCCCTGCTCCTCTCCGTGGGAGCGTTGTTGAGGGCCCTCGCGCGGAGGCAATGGGGATCGGCGCGGTCGTCGGCGGCTGCTCCTGGAGGGCATCGGACGGGCCGTCGGTTGTTGCTGGAGGCTCTTGACTGCGTCCGTCAGTACGGTCATCTGCCGTACGATGGCCGCGATCTGCGCCTCCGTGCTCACTGCGGGGCGTGGAGAGCTAGGCTCCGCCGCCGACGGTGGCAGGGAGGCCTCTTTCCGGCGGGAAGAGCGCCTCGCCGACCCGATGATCCTCGATCGTTGGGCTCTTATCTTTGTCATCATTTTTCTCTCCTTCCTAGCGCGCCAATCTGTTGCGGCCAATCCCCTCCTCGCCTAATCGCCGGGGAAACGAGCACCTGCAAAAAGGAAAGTCCACACTGACCGGAGGCGGCTCCGACGGGGGACCCTCCGACGGTCAAGTCAGAGAGGTGGTTGGACAACAGTGAAATGAAGACAGAGAGCTCAATCGAGGGAGAGAGGGAGAGAGGTGCGAGCCTGTGTTTTTGGAGTTGAGAAGTGGGGGGAGCGGATCCCTTGCACTGTTGCCTTCCCCGATTTATATAGTGGAGCACGGTATGGCACCGTCATTAATGGCGTAGACAAGTGAGGAATTGTCAACTCACTGTAGATTGTCAGAGTCGCCGTGAAAGTGTCATGTCACCGTGGGGCTGTCAAATCACCAGGGTTGACAATGCCCTCGGCGGGACAATGCCCTAGATGGCCGTGCCGCATGTTGCTGTCAGAACTGACAAGGTCTGGCGGCTGTACGGCGATCAGAGGAGTCGACCGACCCTAGGTCGGTGGTCAGCTGAGTGGCGTCGGGCCCCTCCGTTGGTCGGTCGGTCGGCCGGTCGGTCGGTCGGTCGGTCGGTCGGTCGGTCGGTCGGTCGGTCGGAGTCGTCCGTCGGAGTCGTCCGTCGGAGTCGGTGGTCGGTCGGTCGGTCGGTCGGCCGGTCGGTCGGTCGGCCAGTCGGTCGGTCGGTCGGCCAGTTGGTCGGTCGGCCAGTCAGAGTCGTCCGTCGGAGTCGGTCGATCGGCCGGTCGGTCGGTCGGCCAGTCGGTCGGTCGGTCGGTCGGCCAGTCGGTCGGTCGGTCGGCCAGTTGGTCGGTCGGCCAGTCGGAGTCGGTCAGGATCATCCGTCGGGGTCGTCTGTCGGAGTCGGTCGGGGTCGGGGTCATCGGTCGGTATATCCCAACAACATGTATTTTACCCCAAAAAAATTTAAGACATGTACTTGTTGAAATGAGCTGTAGATCCCTTTGATTAGGAATGCAATCTTCTAATTAGAGAAAAATATGTTCGTATAATTCTTAAATTGTAGATCTCTCTAATTAAGAATGTAATTTTCTAATTAGAGAGAAATATGTTTATATAATTCTTAAGTTGAGCTCTTGAAAATTAATAAAAAGGATCTTTTTGGTCCTAGAGAAAGCATTACTTCTTCTTCTGAAATCCTCGTCTTCACCTTCTCTTTTATTTTTTCTGTTTTTCATCATGGTATCGAAGCTCTCTATTCCATGAATATGCTCTATTCCGCCTCATCTCAATCCTACACTCTAAGCCTCCATCGCTACCACTACCGTCTCCACAGCCGTTGCCGTCACCACCGCAGCCGATGCTTCCGATGCTGCTGTCACGATCGCTATTGCATCTCAAATCTTTCCCGGATCCGGCATCTACCACACCCTGCCATCGCCGCCGCTGTTGCTGCTTTCGCCACCGTCGCTGCCATCGCCGCCGCTGTTGCTGCTTCTGCCGTCGCCGCTGCCGTCGCTGCTACCGCCGCTGTCGTCGATACCACCGATGTTGCTACTGCCGTCGATGCCATCGATGTTGCTACTGCCGTCGACGCCACCCCGTATCCACCGTGAACCACGGAATTGAGAACAGAAGCTGCTGACCCCTTTCTCATTTCTTATTAGGTATTATTAAAAAAAAAAAGCTAGAGCACCTATACTGCAGTCTATTCTACTACCACATGTGCCTCCAATCCTAGGTGCTGGATCTTATTCTGGAGCAACAATGGAGCATCTTTTTTGGAAGTTTCTGAATATTACCGAGGTGCCTTTCATTCAAGCAGATATTCGATATTTTTTATTCGTCATCTGAGTTTATCTCAGATCGTTGGTGAGAAAAATTCAAATACCTTTTCCTCCCTCAAGATTGTTCTTGTTTACTTGATCATTTAAGTGTTTTGTTTTGACAATGGGTGATAAAAATTCTTTAACCATGGAGGATTTAGAAAAATTAATGGTTAGGATGATGGAATCTCATATCTCGAATAGTGAGTTTTCAAAGATCACCCTAGAAACTAACCCGATCAAATTGGATGGGCCGGGTACCTACTTAAGTTGGACGCGACATGTTCGTTTAATTTTAGAGTCTCACAATTTTGAGGGGTTTATAAGTGGTACTGAAAAAGGCCAGAAAAAGATGGGATAGCTGTTAGACAGTAGAATTCTAATAACTCTCGGGTGGTAGCATGGCTCCTTGCCTCTATGGTACCAAGTGTTGCTCATACTGTTGAGGCACTGACGAATGCTTATGAGTTATGAAAGGCTGTAGCTACAACTTATTCCTATAAAGGCAATAATATACATGCCCATAAGATCCAACGAGAGCTTTGGGGACTTACTCAGGGTTTTTGATTTATAACAGAGTATGTTGGAGAATTAAAAAGGTTATAGAACGATTTTGATTTTTATAGTCCCTTTACCCCTACTCATCTTGGTGATGTTGATGTGTTCCGCAAATGGATAGAGCGTCAGCACCTTGTGGATTTTTTAGATAGACTAAACCCAGAGTTTGAGTATCGACGCTCTTCTATTCTTAATACACAGGAGTGGCTAACTCTTGATGAAGCTATTTCCTTGGTTCTTAGTGAAGAAACTTGATTAGCCACTATGTCTTCTTCTACGAACACAGCTATACAATCTGCCTTGTGGTACAGCCAACTACTCTTGGAAGCTCTTCTCCTATCAATTCTGCTCAAGAAACTCAGCCTCGACCTCATGGGGTTAAGATTTGTGACCACTGTCATAAGCCGGGCTACATCAAAGCTTACTGTTATGAGCTGCATGGTCGTCCAACTAGAGGCCGTGGTCGTGGAGGTGGTCGTTCTGGTAGAGGCCGAGGTCGGTATAATCAGGCTCATTTTTCTTCTATGAGGGATTTATCAGTCGAAGAAATGCAATTTTTAAAAAAATTCAGATCTGGTGTAAATATTTTTGAAAACAGCACTTCCACAGAAGATTCTTCAAATCAACCAACCAGTTCTCTCTATCAGGGTAATTTTGCCCAAATAGGTATCAATGATCAAATTTATGCTCTTAACTATAGTAATTTTTTTCCATGGGTAGTTGACTCTAGAGCATCCAATCATATGACTGGATCCTTTAGAGATTTTGTGTCTTATATTCTCTGTTATGATCGTGATAAAGTTCATCTTGCTGATGGCTCCTTTATCCCTATTTCTGAAAAATGATCTATCAAATGCACTTTCGAATTATTCTTATCATCTGTTCTACATGTCCCTAGATTTTCTATCAATTTCCTATCCATTAGTACTATTACGAATGATCTTGATTATGCTGTAACTTTTTTCAAAACACATTGTGTCTTTCAGGAGCCAAGGATAGGGAGGAAACTTGAGACTGACATAATGTGTAATGGGCTCTACTATTTGGAGGGAGGAGTGTCCGGAGGCTACTCAGAAACCAGGTTGACAGTTTCATCTTCATAAGAGGAAGACCTATTGCTCCGGCACCGCAGGCTTGGTCATCTTCCATTTACTCTCTTAGCTCGTATGTTTCCAACTATTTTTGAATCATATAATAAAGAGAAGCTTGTATGTGATGCCTGTGAACTAGCTAAATACACTAGAAGTACTTATCCAGGCTCAGGCGTACGTAGTATAGCAATGTTTGAGGTAGTTCATTCTGATGTATGGAGACCCTGTGGGACCACCGCTATTTCGGGTCATCAATGGTTCGTTACTTTTATTGATTGTTTTAGTCGTTGCACTTGGGTTTATCTATTGAAAAATAAGAATGAAGTGTTTCAGTTATTTAAAGATTTTCATAAAATGATTGGTACTCAATATGGAGCAACTCTTAAGATTTTTCGCTCTGATAATGGGACAGAGTATCTTAATAAAAATTTGAGGAGTATACACATAATAATGATATTATACATCAAACGACTTGTGTTGACACACCGGCTCAAAATAGAGTTGCTGAAAGAAAGAATAAACACCTACTTGAAGTGACAAGATATCTGATATTTTCTATGAATGTTCCTAAGTTCTTATGGGGAGAAGCAGTGTTAACTGCAGCGTATCTAATTAACCGAATGCCACTTCAAACTAATTCATTCATAATTCCCTCGAAGGTATTTGGCTGTGTTTGTTTTGTTCAGGATCATCGACCTTCGGTTGGCAAGCTTGACACTTGTGCCCTCAAGTGCATTTTTGTTGGTTATTCCTCTACTCAAAAAGGGTACAAATGTTGGTGTTCGACTGAGCGGAAAGTTGTTTATTAGCATGGATGTAATATTTCGGAAGTCTGAGCCATTCTATATATCTTCTGTGTCCTCTTCCTCTCCCGTCACCTCTAGAACTGGTCGAGAGGGAAAGTTCTCTGAAGGAAATCCTATTACTGTGGATGTTGGTATAAATGGTGGATTTGATACTCAGGGAGAGTTTATTTCTATTAATGCTAGTTCTGACACTCAAGGAGAAGCATCTAAAATTGCATCTGAGACTCTCTCACAGTCTGTTACTTCAGTTTCATCTTATTCATCTCTTCTCTCAGAGCTTATTACGCATTCTCCAGTCTCCAGGTCTTCCTCTCCTGTCCGACGGTTTTATCTTCTACGATGAATGGTAATTCTCCTGTACCTCCCATTCATTTTACATTAGATAATGATGATCTAAATATTTCTATTACTTTACGTAAGCCTACTTGTCATGCTGGTATTCCTGCTCGACTTAAGGATGGAGTGGGGTACAAACATGACATCATTAAATTTATATCCTATCAGTCTCTTTCTCCATCTTATCAGAGTTTTATAGTTTTTTTGTCCTCTATCTCCATACCCAAGAACTGAAAGGTTGCTAAGGAAGACCCCAAGTGGAAAGCCGCCATGCTTGAGGAAATGCGAGCACTAAAAAAAAATAATACATGAAAACTTGTATCTTTACCAGCTGATAAATAAACTGTGGGATGCAAATGGATTTTTACAATTAAGCAGGCACCTGAGGGTACTGTTGAATGGTACAAAGCTCGTTTGGTAGCAAAAGGATATACACAGACTTATGGCATCGACTGTGATGAAACTTTTGCACTTGTTGCAAAAATGAACTCTGTTAGAACCCTTATATCATGTGCTGCTAACTTTGGATAGGATATGTTCCAGCTCGATATAAAGAATGCTTTTCTTCATGGAGAACTTCAGGAGGAGGTATATATGGATATTCCTCCAGGATGTGCTACCGCTCAAACAGTGGGCAAAGTATGCCAGTTACGACGCTCTCTTTATGGTCTGAAGCAGTCACCTCATGCTTGGTTCGATCGCTTCCTCAAGCAATCATTTGGATGGGGTATAAACAAAGCAATGCAGATCACACACTCTTCTTTCGGTACAACAAGGGTAAGATTGCTGTTTTGATTGTCTATGTTGATGATATTGTGGTCATAAGAGATGATTATGAGGAGATAGCTCATTTGAAGGCTCATTTGGCACAGGCATTTGAGGTGAAGGATCTTGGACATCTTCGATATTTTTTTGGGATAGAAGTTACTCGTTCTTCAAAAGAGATTTTTCTCTCCCAAAGAAAATATATTCTAGATCTTCTTACAGAAATCGGTATGTTGGGATGTCGACCTATTGCCACTCCTATTGAACAAAATCATCGATTAGTAGTCGATACCGGTGTCTCTGTTGATCGAGAACGTTATCAATGATTGGTCGGACGTTTGATTTATCTATCTCATACACGGCCTGATATTGCGTTCGCCGTTAGCGTGGTAAGTCAGTTTATGCATGATCCACGTTCAGTTCATATGGATGCTGTGACACGGATACTTTGTTACCTCAAAAGCTGTCCTGATTGTGGTTTGCTTTATTTTTGTCATGGCAACCTACGGGTGGAGTGTTATACAGATACTGATTGGGCTGAATCACTTGATGACCATCGCTCTACCTCAGGTTACTGTACTTTTGTTGGAGGTAATCTAGTCACTTGGCGAAGTAAGAAACAGAATGTAGTTGCTCGATCTACTGCTGAAGCAGAGTATCGAGCTATGGTACATGGCGTGTGTGAAATTTTATGGTTGCGGATCTTGTTATTGGATCTAGGTCTTTATCAGTCATCGCCCCTTATGCTATATTGTGACAACATGACAGCAATCAATATTGCTAATAATCCAGTACAGCATGATCGGACGAAGCACATCGAGATCGATCGACATTTTATCAAGAAAAAGCTTGATGCCAGAATCATTTGTATGTCTTATGTGTGATTTGCTAGTCAACTAGCAGACATTTTGACCAAAGGTCTTAGTGTGTATTTTTTTTCATTTATTCGTGACAAGATGGATCTTTATGATATCTATAATCCATCTTGAGGGGGAGTGTTGAAATGAGCTGTAGATCCCTTTGATTAGGAATGTAATCTTCTAATTAGAAGGAAATATGTTTGTATAATTTTTAAATTGTAGATCCCTCTGATTAGGAATGTAATTTTTAATTAGAGAGAAATATATTTGTATAATTTTTAAATTGAGCCCTTGAAAATTAATAAAAAAAATTCTTTTGGTCATAGAGAAAGTATTACTTATCCTCGTCTTCACCTTTTCTTCTATTTTTTCTGTTTTTCACTAGTACTAAATGAGTATTACTAATATGGGTTGCGGTTAATAACATGTCTTAACACTGTTCTGGAAACATAATACAGTTTTGAACTAGATTTTCAATAAATGTATAATAATATTTTTAGTTTAAAAAAAATAATTATTATTAAGACACAACATTTTATACTGCATTTATTCTCAAAAAAATGAATACAATTTTGGTAGCATTACCTATAATTTCTAATTATAATGGCTAATACATATGTGCACCCAATGTACGCACGTGATGAAGGGGATTAAAAGAAAAATTCATATTCTATATATGTACAATGCATGAAAAGAGACCGCTGATCTCTCTCAGCACAAAAGTACGATGTGCATCAATATTTTAACATGCCGCGTGTCGTGAATCCGGGAGGGGCCCTGGGCTCTCCGATGTTTTTTTTTTCCGAACGCCATCCTGACTCCTCTCGAAGGTTCCCGACCCCTCGCGGACGCTCGCCTCTTCCGTGCTCTCCTCGCCGTCACCTCCCGTCGGTCTCCGCCATGGCCTTCCTCCCCATCGCCGCCGGTGTTGATAATGGTCAATAGTGAGGTGTGGAGGTGCAGAAATCTCCAACGTTTTTTTTCTTTTTTTTTTTTTTCATCTGAAGGAGATTGGAGGGGGTGGGGGAGACGTGGGAGGTGTCCGGGGCTGGGGAGGGGAGGCGAGGGGGGTTGGTGGCGCCGGAGCTGGGGGAGGGGAGGTGGTTTGGCGGTCGCGCGGAGCCAGGTGCGGCGCGGACGACGGTGGGATGGGGTCGCAGCGCGGATGGCGCGGACGGCCGCGACCTGGGCCTCACGCGGTGGGGGCGGGGCGGGGGTGTGGGGCGGGGGAAGGCGGTGGGAGGAAGGGAAGGGAAGGGGAAAGGGAAAGAAAGAAAAAAAAAAAAGAAGCCGCTGCCCTCCTTGCCGCCGCCGCTGCCCGCCGGTCTCCGTCGGTGCCTTTCTCCCCATCTTCATCGGCGTCGAGCCCCATAGATCTCCGAAAAAAGAAGATGCCGATCTCATCTCTACTCTCCTTGCCGCCACCTCCCGCCGGTCTCCGCCGTCGCCTTCCTCCCCTCTGATCTCCTCAGGTGCTATCCTTTTCTCCGTCTTTTTTCTCCGGCAGTGTTTTCTTTTTTTTTTCTTCTCTCACCCATCCACCGCCGCCGCTCCGAAAACCTTCTCCTACCCCTCCGGTTCCCCCCACCACCGCTCCCCTTCTGTCTCGGCGAATGCAGATCCCGATCGCACCCCCTTCCCTCTCTCTATCTAAACCCCGAGGCCGACCACGGCGTCTTCCCAATCCTTCCCCTCCAGCACCCCGCGGCCCTGCCCTGGCTTCAACCCCAACACCAACCCAACCCCTCCGCGGTCGATGCACTCCAGAACATCAAGATCTGCCGCCCCTCACTGCCCACCGCTGCCCCCAGCGCCACTGTCGCCCCTCCCATCTCCTCCCTCGCCTCCCAGACCTTCTTTAATCCATGTAGAATTTATTATCTTTCCATAAAAACTCATTTTTTATCTATTTTTTGCACTTCTTTTCTGCATTCCCTCTCTCCATCGCTCACACACTCTCTCTTCCCACTCTTCTAACGGTGGAAAAATCAGTGCTTTGAGGCCGCGAGGTGAGCAGAGGTATAAAGATGGGTTATTGCGCTTCGGTTCAGGAGAATCCGGACTCCACCATGGGATTTCTACTGGGTTTAGGCTCCCAGGCCAAGAGATTCTTCATTCCCTCCCCTGCCAACGAGAAGTCTTTGAATGGTCAGAGCTCGGTTGGTGGATTCGATTTCAAGGGCAAGGTGGTGGACTCGGGAGCAGGTCTTGGGAGCCCAGAGTTCGGTACGTTCCTTCGAAGCCATTTACTCTTTTTCTTTTTTTTTTTTCAGCGAAAGAAAAAAGAAAGCCTGTGGGGTTGGTGGATTTAAAAAATAATTTTTTCCCCCCAGTTAATGCTAATTTCTTCTAAATATATATCTATTTAAATGCATGAGTAGGTTTTTATTCGTTCGTATTGGAGACTTTGTTTGTGAATACTGAATATGGAGTTGTGGAAGGTGACTTGGAGCTGGGTGGTTAATATCATCTTTATATTTTTATTCATATTTTATTCATTATTTGAAGGATTGGGTTGTTTCGTTGTTGTTGAAGTTCTGGTTTTAATATACCAGTCTGATGCATGAATGATAAACTACTCTCGAGACAAGTTTGGGTTATGGTTAATTTAATAGTATCATTATCTTTTTTAGAGATATGTGGGAAAGGAGAGCATTTGAGAGAGATTAGAGGGGTTTGTTAGGTTTTGATTGTTTTTTCCCCCTAAAGTATGGAATTTTGTGCGAGTTGTGGTGGTGTTAGTCGGGCCCTTTTATGTTTTGAGAGCTTAATCTTGATAGAAGCATAATATTTTGTAGGTTTTGGGGATTTTGATCTGAAGAATTCTTCTTTGGCTACCAAATTTTCAATTTATCGGGTTCTGTTATCAGGATAAGGATGCGGGAGCTATATGACAGGATGGCCGGTGGATGGTTTTTTTTTTTTTTTTTGATATATATATATATATATTTTTGATAAGGGGTAGGTGGCAATTTTGATGGAGGCATAATAATAAATATTTTAGGGTTGGTGGTGCCGGAGATGGGGGAGGGGAGGGGGGTTGGTGGCATCGGAGCCGAGGGGAGGGAAGGAGAGGGGGTTTGGTGGTCGCACGGAGCCAGGTGCGGCACGGACGATGGGTGTGGCACGGATGGTGGTGGAGTGGGGCTGCAACGAGGGTGGCGTGAACGACATCGACTGGGCCTCACGCAGTAGGGGCGGGGGGTTGGGGGGAGCCGGCGAGAGGAAGGGAAGGAGAAAAGGGAAAGAAAGAAAAAAAAATATTAAGGGAGGGGAGAAAAAAAATATTATTATTTTATTATTAAAAATAATTTAAAATATTATTTTTAAATAATAATAAAATATTTTATAGATATGATGGACGACTGCCAAATTCTAGCAGCAGTCTCTGTCCAAGTTCATGGGCACCGGAAGGCTGCTGCACCACTGCGACAATCGTGCTTCGAAATTTTTTTCAAAATAATAAGGCTACTGCATCGTGATAGCAACTGTGTTTGGACCCTCCGATCGATCCTTCCCTCAAATGATATTATAAAATAAAAAGCGAAAGACTGTTGTTACTAAAACAGCAATCCTCCTATATAGTTGATAAGAAATCGAATTAGGTTTCTCATATGATGCTAAAAACTACATGATACTGATGGGAAATAAAAAAAATTATCAAATCCTGTTTGGCGTACAAACTCTCTCGATTAAAGCAAAGCATGGTTAGTGATATTATTTCTTACTAATTATTTTTTTTAATTATTATTTTTTTTATTTTTTCATCAGTTTGCTCGAGAAAAAACTCAGAGAATTGAGCCACGAAAGGTGAGTTGCATTTTTTTTTTTTTGTTAGTTGGTTTGATCGTTCATTATGTTTTGTATTTCTTCATTAGCTTAATGAAATGATGTCGGTGCGAATCTGACAATTTCTAGATTTTGGGAGGGGAGTTCAATGCAGCATAACGAAGTTGAGGTTTAATATACGAACTTGAGGTTCGATACAATACAACGAAGTTATCGGCTGCACTTAGCTGGTAAGATTGTGAATCTCATTGCTATTTTTTATTATTAATTTTTTATTATATTTCAAGAATATGTTATTATTTTTATAGTTTTTGGTTCATAAAAAAATAAATTTTAAATCTATGCAAAAAGATATATTGCCTTTTAATTTTTCCACTTTTTCTTTATTTTTATTGATTTTTTAATATTTTTAATATTTTTTTAATTTTTTTCATACGTAGAAGTCTCAATTGGATGGGAGGCTCGGAGTGGCTGAATAGAAAAATTTAGATCCATCTCAATTGGATGGGAAGCTTGGAGCAGATAAGATAACTTTTTTTTTCCTGCTCAATAAAATTTATTGAAACCTATTATTTTTTATAAATGATATTTTACTACTATTTAGTAATTAAAAAATTTATTATTGTGTTGGTGTTAATTCAATTTTTAGATTGAACAGTTTGAAAATAATTAAATAATGATAGAAAAATTTATTAGTATAAATTTAATTTTAAAATTATAAGTTTTCCTACTATCTCAATGGATTTTTCAATAATGAATATAATATATATGATATAGATATATTTTTTTGTTAGAAAAAAATAAGTTATAACTATTTTTTTGGATGATTTTGTAGTTTTGGATCCATCTACTGAGTAGATATCTTTAAAAAGATATTGTTATATTTTACTCCATATTAGTTTATTAATAATTTAAAAATTTATAAAATTTTTAACTTTTATTTTATTAAAATTTATTATATTATATTACTTGTTATTAGAGTAAGTAAATCGAGTGTTTTTTTCATTTTTTTAGATGAAATAATAATATATTATTTTTAAAATACTAATTTATTAATAATGTATTATTTTTAATTTTAATAACATACTAATTTATTTTTTTTAAAGTAATATTTTTATTATCTTTTAAAAATAATATGTTTTGAGATCTAAATTGATCCATTGGATCAGATCAAACAATGTTGTCTTATTTTATATTAATTGTTATTGTAATTATCTTTTTATGTTTATAGTATAATAAATAATTTCATTGTCTTATTGTTGGTATGTTTGTTAGGATATTTTCTAAATTTAACTTATAGTATCATCTTATTTTATATTGATTGTTATTATAATTATCTTATTGTTGGTATGTTTGTTAGGATATTTTTTAAATTTAACTTATCGTATTTTCTTATTTTATATTGATTGTTATTGTAATTATCTTTTTATATTTTATAGCTGTACTTATTTTGTTATTTATTCTATATTGTTGGTATTTAATTATAAATCTCTTGGTAAGTAAGATTTAAGACAGGTTTAATACAGATTGATAAGAATAATATTAATATTAATTTTTGTTGGAGATTTTTTTTTGTTTTCATGGACATCATGGACGGCCGCTAAATTCTATTAGATCAAACAATATTATCTTATTTATTTTATTAAAATTTATTATATTATATCACTTATTATTGGAGTAAATTAATTGCATGATTTTCTTTTCTATGTTCTTATGGGATTTTATTGATTTAGTTATATTTGTTCATATTACTTAATAGTGGAGTATTTGATCATTTAGAGGGTTTTTTTCTCTTATTATATTTAGTTTTTTAACTCCATTCAAATGAATTTTTAGATCAAAATAAAATATTATTCTAAATAGATATGATATATATGATATTAGGTAGGTTTAAGAAAAAAATATATCAAATTTTAAAATTTTTTAAGATATTTTTAGTAATTTTAGTTTATAGTTTTATAAATATTTTAAAATATATTTAGGATTTATTTTTAATTAGTTCTCTTAATTGTAATTTCATAAATGGACATGGTTGAAATTTTGTCAGAAAAAAATTTGGAAGAAATTATGAAAAAATTAGAATTGCTTAAATCAATATACGAAATCGAGGTTCAATACAACATAATGAAGTTATTGACGATACTAATCAGAGAAGACTATGAATCTCATTATCTTTTTTGATTATTAATTTTTTATTATGTTTCAAGAATACAATGCTATTTATATAGTATTTGGTTTGTACTAAAATAAATTTTAAATCAATGCAAGAAAAGATCTTGTCTTTTCATTTTTTTTCATTTTTTTATTTTTATTAATTTTTTCATATTTTTTCTATTTTTTTTTTTACTTTTTTCGTTTGCTTTTTTCGTTCGTAGGAGTATCAACTTGGTGGGAGGTTTTGAGTAGCTAAATAGGAAAGTTTAGATTCATCTCAATCAGATAGAAGCTTCGAGCGGTCGAGATAATTCTATCACTATTATTTTATCATTTTACTGTCAGTTATTTAAAAAATTTATTATTATCTTGGTGATAATTTTAAATAAAATTTTAAAATAAAAAATGAAGTTCTAGATAAGGATGGTATTTGATGTCTTATACATGATGTATATAGCTGTTTATTGTACCATTGTTAAGTATTATTATTTTACATTGAATGATTGCATGTTTCTAGAGTGCGCAAATAGGATCAATATAGATTTTTAAAAAATAAAAATATTTATATTTAAATATAAAATATTAAAAATTATGAATTATTTTTTCAATCATTTTAATTCATATTTTGTTATGGAACTCAATTCACTGGTACTCTAATAAAATTCTTTGGTATTTATATTTTTAATTTAGATAAAAAAATTGTTAGATGAAGATTAATAAGAACATAAGTTCATCAGCTAATAAAAATATTATATATTATATTATATTATATAAAAAATTATATATAAATAAAATATTTTAAATTTTTATTTTGATGTAAAGTAAATTTTGCCGCGTAGCGTGGGTTACACACTAGTAAAGCATTAAAGTTGAGATCCGGGCTCCCAATGTGATATTTATCGGTTTCTCTGAGCGACATGTGGCAGGCCATCAGGCCTTCTCCCCATTTTTTTTTGCTCGACGCGCTGTGGACCTTTTTGAATGCATTTTTTTTCCCTCTCTATGGATCTTTGTCGTCGCTATCCTCCCCAACCTCCCTACCCTCCACTCCCTTCCCCTCCCCTGGCTCCGTTGCCACTAACCCCTCGCCTCCCTTCCCCGCCCCGGCGGCCACCTCCCTCCCCTCCAATTTCCCTCAGGTTCGCCCTTTGAGGGTGCGCACGGTGGCGAACTCCCGGGCGGAGGGAGAGGCGGTGGAGGACGTCGGAGATGGCCGTGGGGTGGATGTCGGTTGAGAGGAGGGAGAGGGAGGGGTAGAGGAGGGAGTCGGCGAGGACGATGACAGTGGTGGTGTTGGGGGCAGGGAAAGGAAGCGGGGGGGGGGGGGGGCTATGCAGACACAGGGGATGGTTGGTCGCCGGCAGGGGGCGAAAAAAGGAAACGGGGGAGGGAGGTGGAGTTCGAAGGTTGGGGGGGCATCGTCGGTGAATGGGGATGTTGGCCGTGGCGGGAAGGGGGTCGGGTCGGAGATGAGGGAGGAGAAGGGGGTGGTGGTGGAGGGCGAAGGACGGCCGATCTGGAGGTTTTGAAGTGTGCCGGCCATCGAGGAGGGATTGGGGTTGGGTTCATGTCGGGGTTGAAGCCAAAGGGGGCCGGTGGATGTCGGAGGGGTAGAGCTGGGAGGACCCCATGGCCGGCCTCAAGGTTTAGAGTGAGAGAGTGGTTTAGGGTTTAGGGAGGGGGAGGGGGAGGTTTTGGGAGCGGCGGCGGTGGTGGATGGGTGAGAGGGGATTAGGGTCCGTGGGAGAGGAAAGGGGAGGAGAGATTGTGGGAGAAGGGGTGGAGAGAGTGGGCTTTGTTTTCATTGATCTTTCCTAATGCTTTTCCCAATTTTTCCTCTATTTGTTCCATACTCAGGAGTCCGAATTGGGTGAGCGTATTGGAGCGACTGAACAGGAAGCTTAGACGATGGCTACAGTTTGGTGTTGGGTATTTCCTTTCTTTTTTTTGCTTTCGTTGCCTTATGTTCCCCCTTCTCCTCTATTTGTTCCATCCTCAGGAGTCCCAACCGGGTGGGATACTTGGAGCGGCTGAACACAGAAGCTTACACGATGGTTGGGGTTTTGTCTTGGGTATTTCCTTTCTTTTTTATTTTTGCTTTCATTGATTTTTTCTTATGTCCCATTTTTGGGAGTCCCAGCCGGCTGGGAGGGTTGGAGCGAGGGAAACTTACATGATGGCTGGGGTTGTGTTGGGTATTTTTCTTTTTTTTTTTTTGTTTTTTTATTTTTCAAAGATCTATGTCAAAGCACCTGAGGAAGGTTGGATGGAAGACCGGATCGGTGACGATGGGGAGGAGGGTGAGACCGATGGGAGGTGGTGGCGATGAGGGAGTAGGGATGAGATCGGCCTCTCTTTTTTGGAGACCTGTGAGAACGAAAGTCTTTCAATTTTTCTACCTCTCTTTTATTTTCATTAATTTTTTCTATATTTTCCCTAATTTTTCCTTTGCTTTTGTTAAATGCTTTATTTTTTTCACCTATTTACTTCATTTATCCGGGAATAGTTTACTCCAGTGAAATGGTTGAATAATTTAATGCACTCATTTCCCCTGAATATTACTCCGTTTAACCTGGCTACTTTGGATTTTTTATTCTGTGCATGTAGTGAATTGTTTTCACCATCAACAATTACAGTTTATTCTCACATCGTGACTATTAGTATTGTTATGACTTTTGACCTTTGAATCATTTGTGCTGTTCTTGAATCACTTGAATCTAGAAATTTCGTCCCTTTTATTTCTTTGATTTGGTTCACATTTTTTTCCGTTCCTACTTTTTCATAATCTACTTCTCGTTGGACATCTGATTTTGTGTTCTTGATAATAAGATATTGAGATACGATGAAGGAGGACATTAGCTGCATTTTTTTTTATTAATTATGTTCTTGCCTATAGATTGAACTCATTCTTAAAGTTCATGCTTAATTTCTAGCTGATGATATGAGAATCTACAATTATGTTTAGATGCTATAAAATATCTGAGAATGCATAATATTATCCTGTTCTCTATGACGAGTTCACCACGTTTACCTTTTGGGCATGAAGGAAAATGACCACTCAAATGCAAAGGGGAGGAGTTGTCCAGCCCTAGGAAGTGGGTCAACCCCTTCCCCTATTTTTCATGAAAAAGGGAGGAGAAAAAAATGAGGAAAGAGAAAAAGAAAAAGAAGAGATGAAAAAAAGAAAATAAAGGAAAAAAAAAAGAAGAGATGGTTTTTCTCTCTCCCTTCCGCTCTCCTTTTGAAAAAAAAGAAAAGAAAATAAGGGAAAAAAAAGGAGAGAGGGTTTTCCTCTCTCTTCTCTCTCTTTACTCACTACCTTCTCTCTCCATTTTTTCTCTTGAATTAAAAAAAAAGAAAATAAAATAAAGGGAATTGCTATTTTTTTCTCATTTTTTAAGGATATTTTCTAAACTTAATTTATAGTATTATCTTATTTTATATTGATTGTTATGGTAATTATCTTTTTATATTTTATATTATAATGAATAATTTCATTGTCTTATTGTTGGTATCTTTGTTAGGATATTTTCTAAATTTAACTTATAGTATTGTTTTATTTTATATCGATCGTTATTGTAATTATCTTTTTATATTTTATAGCTGCACTTATTTTATTATTTATTTCATATTGTTGGTATTTAATTATAAATTTCTTGGTAAGCAAGATTTAAGACTTGTTCAATATGGACCGGTAAGAATAATATTATTAATTTTTGTTTGAGATTTTTTTGGTTTCATGGATATGATGGACGGTCGCTAAATTCTAGCAGCAACTTCTGTCCAAATTCATGGGCACTGGATGGCTGTTGCACCACAGCGGCAATCGTGTTTTGAAATTTTTTTTTGGGATAGTAAGGCTACTGCATCACAGCAGCAACTGTGTTCGGATTCTCTGACCATCCCTCCCCTCAGATGATGTTATAAATTTTTTTAAAACCTACTAAGCTGGTAGGTAGCGGTACTTTGTGAAAGGTTGTTGTTACTAAAACAGCAACCCTCCTATATAACTGATGAGAAATCGAATGAGATTTCTCATATGATGCTAAAAACTACATGATACTGATAGGGAAAAAAAAAATCTGATTCTGCTCTGGCTACAAATTCTCTCGCTCAAAGCAATGTATGGTTAGTGGTATTATTTCTTATTGATTGTTTTTTTTTTTTTTTTCTAATTGTTGTTTTTTTGTTGTTTCATCGGTTTGCTTGAGAAGAAACTTAGAGAATTAAGCAACGAAAGGTGAGTTGCATGTCTTTTTCTTTTTTGTTAGTTTGTTTGATCATTCATTATGCTTTGTATTCTCTTCTTAGCTTAATGAAATGATGTCGATGCGAATCTGACAGCTTCTAGATTCTAGGAGGAGAGTTTAATATGGCATAACGAAGTTGAGGTTTAATATACGAATTTGAGGTTCGATACAACATAACAAAGTTATCGACTGCACTTAGCAGGTAAGACTGTGAATCTCAGTCTTTTTTTATTGTTAAATTTTTTATTATGTTTCAAAAGTATGTTATTATTTTTATAGCTTTTGGTTTGTGAAAAAAATAAATTTTAAATCTATATAGAAAAATATCTTGCTTTTTAATTGTTTTTCAATTTTTTTTATTTTTGTTGATTTTTTTATATTTTTTTAAATTTTTTCTTTACTTTTTTTTCATTCGTAGAAGTTTCAACTGGATGGAAGGCTCGGAGTGGTCGAATAGAAAAGTTTAGATCCATCTTAATTGGATGGAAGGCTTGGGGCAGACAAGATAGCTTTCTCTCCCCCCCTCTGTAAAATTTATTGAAACCTATTATTTTTTCCTTCTTCCTCGGTGTTTTTTTTTCTTTTTGTTCAGTGTACTGTGGACAGATGGCATGCATCCAGCATGTAGCCTTTTGGATTGGATGGGTCGTGCTTCTGATGGTTGAGCAAGCCGGCTCTGCTCTGGCTCTCCTCTCCTATGCCATTCTGTGTCACGAGAGAGGTGAGAGGTGCATGCAAAGAAAAAAAAAGGGAATGGGATGGAGCTCTGTGTGGTGACTTTCCTCTCTCATGCCGTTCTCTGTCATGAGAGAGGCACACGCAAGAAAAGAAAAAGAGCAAAAAGTGGGACGGATGAAAAGAAGTCTTAGAGAAGATTTTTGAGAAAAAATAGAAAATATTGATGGCAAAGTATGGATTGTCTTATCGGTTTCTTTCCGTGCTTTAGCCTATATATACTGAAGAAAAGATGAGGTGGGGAGTATTTTTTTTTAGTCGGCCTGTTTTTGATTGCTGCTTTTTTTGTATTTCCTTAGGCTTACCAAGGAAAGATTGAAAAGGGTGGCAGATGACAAGAAAAATCGAGTAAAGGGAGCTAGGGAAGGTAATTTTTATTCCCTCATTGGTTAAAATTTTCTTTCACCATAATATCAGAAACAACATTCTCTTTCTTATTAGGAATGCAAAGGGGTTGCTACCTACATTGTTGCAACCTTCTACTCCTTTATTTACAAACATCATGTGAGGGAATAGAGGGACAAAGGGTTGCTACCATACTATGGTAGTCTTCCTCAATGTCACCTTCCACTCCTTTATTTACAAACATCATATGAGGGAAGAGAGGGACAAAGGGTTGCTATCATGCTATGGTATCTTCCTCAATGTCCATATGGAAAAAAAAAATGCCGCGGTTGCTGCTAAAATTCGGCAGCCTTCTAGTGAATAGAAAGAGGAAGGAGAAGAGGTTTGCTGTGAAGCCTTCCGATGAATAGAAAGAAATACATGTATGAGTTTCGATGGATCGGGTAAGGGTTTGGTGAGCAGGAAGAAGTGGATGGATTAAGAAGGAAAAAGAAGATACGAGTTAATGGGTTTAGGGATGGATCGCGATCGGATCCATACAAATTAGCTAACGGGCACGTTAAACGGGTTGTATTTAGTCGGCTAACGGGTTAGCAGATCCGATTAGGGTTAAGGTTACGATAAAGGATCCAATTAGGGTTAGCTATCTAGCTAGGGTTAGGGTTAGGCTAATGGGCTGGTTAGGGTTAGGGTTAGGTTTTGTAGGGGGTTAGAGTTAGGGTTAGGTTCTGTTGGGGGTTAGGGTTAGGGTTAGGTTCTTGTGGGGCTGGCTAGGGTTAGGGTTAGGTTTTGTAGGGGGTTAGAGTTAGGGTTAGGTTCTGCTGGGGGTTAGGGTTAGGGGTTGAGGTTCGCTCAGGTTACGGTTAGGGATAGGGTTAGGGTGGGGATGCAGAGAAGGTTGGATTGGAGAAGAGAACCCCAAAAAAATAAAAATAAATGATTGAAAAAAATAGACGGTTGAAAAGAGGAAGGAATATGGTTTGGATTGGAATAAAGAAGGAAAAAATAGAAAAGAAAAAGTAATAAGCGCGGGATTGGGGTTAGGGCAGGGTTGTAGAGAAAGTTGGATTGGAGATGAGAACAGAAAAAAATAGAAATAGACGGTGGAGAAGACAGAGAGGGATAGGGGTCGGATTTATAATGAAAAGAAAAAAATAGAAAAGAAAAAATGATAAGTAATAGAATTCGAAGGTGGTTAGAAATAATAGATCTTAGAAATGAGATTTATTTTGGTTTGTTTAGAGATGAGAATGCTGGCATAGGTCAAAGAAAGGTGCAAAGCAACTTCGCCGCTTGCCGTAGGGTCTTTGGGGACACCGTCCTTCACTACATCATCTATGAAGATGAAAGGATCGAAGATTGAATTTTTTTTTCGTAAAATCTTTGTGATTGTGTTTTTAATAAGTTTTTTTGTATCTATGCAGTTTGGATGAATATTCTGGAAGGATCGAAGATTGAATTTTTTTTTTTTGGGTTCTATCTTTTATGTATTAAGGCCCGTAGCGTAGTGTGGGTTATATACTAGTATTATCATTACTGCAAAAAAATTATTACCTGAAATTATTGCAATTTTAGACCAACTAAAAAATAGCAGTCAGCTAGGACATTCACATTATCATGTAACGATACTATCACTTTGTAATTATTATGTATATAATTTAATTGATGTTGATGTGTTGGGTATAAAATACCTTCAGCCGAAGTTGTAAAAGGCCGACCCTCCCAGGGCTCCTCCGGCTTCCGATCTTGTGCGACATCTTTTTGAACTCCCCCGACTGTCCGAACTTCCATCGTGCCATCCGGATTCTCCAATAATGAGCTCCTCTATTCATCTATCGGACCACTCCAAATGCTCTCTGAGCTTCACTATCAGTCGATTTTCTACAGTGGTCGACCGCCTTCCGAATTTATCTTAACTTCTATTGCAAGCAGACTTCATCCGAGCTCCTACAAGAGCCGGACTCCGTCCAAACTTCTACAGTGGATGGATTCCAGACGAACTTCTACAACGGACGGGCTCCACCAGTCGGATCTCTACTCCGAACTTCTATTGCAAGCGGACTTCATCCGAGCTCCTACAAGAGTCGGACTCCGTCCGAACTTCTACAATGGATGGATCTCAGACGAACTTCTACAACGGATGGGCTCAACCAATCGGATCTCTACTTCGAACTTCTATTGCAAGCGGATTTCATCCGAGCTCCTACAAGAGTCGGACACCGTCCGAACTTCTACAGTGGATGGATCCCAGACGAACTTCTACAACGGATGGGCTTCACCAGTCGGATCTCTACTCCGAACTTCTTCCGGACTTCGTCAATGACCGAGCTTCTCCAGCAGCGGGACTTCTACAATAAGAAGTCTCCATCCGAGCTTCCACAGCAGTTGGTCTTCGTCCGAGCTTCTACAATAAGAAGTCTCCATCCGAGCTTCCACGATAACTGGTTTTCGTCCGAGCTTCTACAATAAGCGGCCTCCTTTCAAACTCCTACAAGAGTCGAACTCCGTCCGAATTTCTACAACAGAATTGAATCCCGGACTCCTCCAACGTTTGACCTTCCACAGTGTCCTCAAGACTCCTCCGGCGGACGAACCTCCACAACGCCATCCGAACTCCACTGTCGGTCGATCCTCTGCCGGATTCTTCATGAAATCGGACCTCTCCGACGGACAATCTTCAGACGAGCTTCCACATCAGGCAAATTTCAGACGGACTTCTCTAGCAATCGGACTCCTACCGGACTTCTCTAACAGAAAGTTTCTGTCCGAGCTTCTACAGCAGATGACTTCCGCCTGCAGCATCAGCGTCTAAGGCACCCCACAATTGTGGACTCGTCAGCAACCTCGAAAACATCCGAGCTTCTCTTAGATTGCTGAGATAGAGAGCCGTTCCGCTCTACCAGACATCCCAGCGAGCTTCAGCGGCCCAGCCCGAACTCTCCGGCAAGTCACGACAATGGTCATCACTCCACTCTCTGTAACAGATTTCACGGGCCCCACCACTCTCTGACTAGTCACGACAACGAACACCACTCCACTCTCCATAACAAACTCCACGTGGCCCTGAACGACCCACTGACGTCATTACTCTCCGTAACAAACTCTGCGTGGCCCCGAACGGTCCACTATCAGATAGTTACAGACGTCGCTGTCAATTAGTTACGCTCTCCGTCTATAAAAAGAACCCCCAGATACGTTCTTCTCTAATAAGCTCTAAACTCTATCTCGAAACTCTGCTAAAATTTCATTCGAGTGCTCCATTTCTGTTGAGGCAGAGTACTGACTTGAGCATCGGAGGGTCTTGTCGGAGCACCCCCAACTCCGATTTAGACTTCCCTTGCAGGTCCCGACGACGGCCGCGATCTCCTCAACTCCAGCTTCTCCAGCGTCGGCGGAATTCTGCACCAACAGAATTGGCGCTAGAGGAAGGGGTGTGTCTTCGCAGGACCCTTGTTCTTAAAGGAGTACTCAACGAAACTGTCTCCGGTCATCTTCTTTCTCTTCTCCTGTCAGATCCCTACTTGATGCCTCCCCGAAAGGCATCCATCAGGCGATCTATGGCCTCCGTGGTCAGATCTCAGTGAGATTCGCAAGCTCCGGTCTCGTCTCCAGTTTCTTAGGCTCCTCCTCCGACAACGGCAGTTGGCATGGAGCAGTTCGACCAGCTGGTTCAGCAGGTCAGGGGCCTCACCGAAGCAGTGCAGGCCATGCAGCAGCAGCAGCCGCAGGCATCTGTGTAGTTGGAAAGAGCATCGTCGGAGTTTTAGAATCCGACGATCGGGCGGGCCACTTGGGCCAGTCGCCCTGTCTTCCCGGAAAGGGGAAGCAGAAGGCGGAGAGCCCTCCGTCTGATCACGATTCCACCCCCGGAGGGTCTCTACCTCCGTTCTACCAGAAGACCCTCGAGACTCGCAGTCGAGAGGATCTCCTGGATCAAAGATTTCAGGAGATGAACCGGCGGATCGAAGAGCTCCGCCATGCTCCCCCTGCTTACAGCGAGGATATCTGTACTGATCCTCCTTTCTCTCAAATGATTATGCAAGAACCGATCCCGCCGAACTTTAAGCTCTCCCAATTCGAGAGCTACGATGGGACCTCGGATCTGGTTGATCACCTAGAGGCCTTTCGGACAATGATGCTGCTCCATGGTGTGCCAGACGCCATCCTGTGTCGAGCTTTCTTGTCTACCTTGAAGGGAGCAGCAAGAAATTGATACTCGGCACTGAAGTCGGGTACTATCTTCTCCTTTGATCAAATGAGCCATCAGTTTGCGGCTCATTTCGTCAGCAGCCGGTGTCCCCGGAGAGGTTCAGAGTTCCTCATCAACATCAAGCAAAAGGAGGGAGAATCCATCTGAACTTACGTCAACCGTTTTAACGCCGCCGCATTGGAGGTCCGAAATTTGGACCAATCAGTTGCAATGGCCGTCCTGAAGAGCGTCTTCAAAAGAACGATCTTCTATTTTTCTGAAAAAGAAGTATCCCAAGGACTTCGCTGATTTGCTGGCTCGGGCCGAAAGATATGCCCGAGCAGAGGAAGCCTTCAAGTGAAGGATGAGGAGGCCACGAAGGAGGGCAGGCGGGTGACTCCAGCAAGCCCACAGCTGAAAAAGGGCCAAGTGAAGCTTGGTCACGTTCTCAAACTTCCCCCGGACACAAGCGTGTTCGAACTCCTCCCCAGGCTCGTAGGCAGAGGAGCCCGGACCGTAGAGTTCGACGGAGCTCTCCCCAGGAAGATTCTGCAGTTACGCCCCTCTCAATGCTCCAAAAGCTCAAGTGCTAATGGAGGTCAGGGAGCAGCTGCCAAGGTCGGAAAAGATGCGCACACACCTCGGGAAGCGCAACCCTAACAAGTTCTGCCTCTATCATCGTGATCACGGTCACAACACGGAGGAGTGTATTCAGCTCCGAGACGAGATCGGGAGCTTATCAGACGAGGTCGGCTCGACAGATTCATTCGACGTCGGTCTGAAGGCAGGGAAGATCGGTCGAGGGCCCTACCACAGCTAGAGCCGCCAAGGAGGGAAGAACAGCTTGAAGATCGACCTTCAATCGGGATCATCAACACCATCTCTGGAGGACCCCGACGGGGAGCAGACCTTCTGCGACCATGGGATTCGAAAAATCTACGAATGTATTACCAATAATTTTGTCTTAAACAAAAATTTCATATTTGCATATCTTTTCTTTTGGCATGAGCTTGTAACGACAGGGAGTAGCTCCTTCAGACAATGAAATTAAGCGTGTCAGGAATAAAAGGAGGACCTCGTCCCGACACAAACGAAGGTCCGATTATTTAGAGATCGGATGGAGGGAGAGGCCCTCGCAACGGTTCTTATGCGCCCCCACAGCCATGTTAGGAACAGGAGGAGAACCTCATCCTAACATGAGCAAAGTCGAAGGTCTGGTTATTTAGAGATCGGATGGGGGGAGAGGCTCTTGTAATGGCCTTATGCACCCCCACAGTCATGTTAGGAATAGGAGAACCTCATCCTAACATGAGCAAAATCGAAGGTCCGGTTATTTAGAGATCGAATGGGGGGAGAGGCTCTTGCAACGGTTCTTATGCGCCTCTACATCCCTGTTAGAACAGGAGGAGAACCTCATCCTAACATGAGCAAAATGAAGGTCCGATTATTTAGAGACCGGATGGGGGGAGAGGTCTTTACAACGGTCCTTATGCGCCCCCACAGTCCTGTTAGGAACAGAAGGAGAACTTCGTCCTAATATGAGCAAAGTCGAAGGTCCGATTATTTAGAGACCGGATGGGGGGAGAGGCTCTTGCAACGGCCTTATGTGCCCCCACAGCCCTGTTAGGAATAGGAAGAAAATCTCATCTAACATGAGCTGAAATTGACTGTGTCGGAAACAGGAAGAGAATCTCGTCCCGACACAAATGAAGACCTGATCGTTCAAGAGCAGATGAGGAGGAAAGCCTCCTCAACGGCTCTCTACACCCTTACAACTCCATTAAGAGCAGAGAAAAAATCTTCACCCAAACACAAAAAAGAAGAGGGGAGAGAAAAAGGGAAAAGCGACGAGCTACGCCAGTGATAAGGAAAAAACAAACTACATCAAAGACACAAGGGATTTCGTCTCAACGAGGAAGGAGACTCTTGTCAAAAACTCTTAGTCCCTAAGGAGGAACCCAATACTGACAGGAGAAAATAGACTTTCTCAAAGTAACGAGAAGTTCGGGCCCCAAGCTCGAACATTGGGAGAGAGCGTCAAACTCGAATAGCCTCGAAAAGACCTTCGATCATAAACAAAAAGGGCGAATCAACATGGCGATGATCGGAAATCTTCAAACAACGTCGATATCGAATAAGACAGAAGACAAAAGAAGCTCGGTAAATGATAACTTAATGCAAAAGCAGACAAAGTAATGAAATTTTTTTTTTCATTTCATTAGTAAAGTGCACATTACAAAGCTTTGAAGGTCAAAAAGAAAAAGAAAAAAAAAAATAAAACGACAAGAAAAGAAAAAAATACATAGAAGAACAAAAGGTAAAAGAGGCTCTAGGAAAGCTCGGCTTCTTCTGATTTCGAACTCTCGGTTCCAGCCATTATCAGGGATTGCTTTAAGTTCTCAACTTCTTCTTTCAGTTCCTTCTTTCTTAACAGCATCTCCCGATACATTTGGTGGAACCGTCGGCTTTCGCCCTCCGACTCCCGAAGCCTCTTTCTCAGAATCTCGAACTCTGTCTCGGCATCCTTGATCGCCTGCTGCTCGTAGGCCAGCTGAATCTTCAGCCACTGCAGTTCGGCCTTCTCCTGCCAAGGGCCATGGACAGTTCTTCCATGGTCCCCTCAAGGAGCGGATCTCGTCGGAGTCTTGTACTGAAGCGGCCTGGACTCTCTCAGACAACTGCCTCTAAAGGCGGGCAACCTCGTCGGTTGCCGTCTTGAGCCTCCTTCGGTAGTTGTCTACTTGCCCGCACCAGTCGACTCGGTAGGTGTTGTAGTTTGCCTCGACGTTCTGCAGCTGCTTCTGAAGGTCGGAGAATTTCTTCGACCAGTCCCGATCGTGGTCGGCCTGAGTTGTGAGCGAGGACGAGCTCCCTTCCAACTGGCCGATCTTCTCCCATGCAGCCGCTAGCTCAACCTCAAGGAAGCTGATCTTGGAAGCCTGAGTCCAAGATCGGTCGCTGGCGCATTTTCGGAGTTTCTCAAGCTCCTTCACGAAGTCAGCCTTCCTCCGGGTGTAGTCCATGAAGCCCTTTTTGTGGAGGTCCCGAAAGCGAGTAGCCTCTGCAGTGATTTTCGAATGGCTCTTTCTCAGTCGGTGAAGTTCGTCATCCAACTTCTTTGATTTCTTCGTTAGATGACGGACTTTCCTTCTCAGATCCCGGATCATCGACTTCAGAGGAATCCCCTGTGGTAAGGGAAGAGCTTCGGCAGGGCATTGTCATTGGGAGACAAGAGCGTCACAACACAAATCAGTGCAAGAAAACAAAAGAGAAGAAAAAAGATGCAGAGTAAGAAAAAGGAGCTCTCTGTAAAGAAAAATCTGATTTCATTGATTAAATAGTTCTTAAGTACAAGAGAATGAGGAAAAATTGTAATAAAGAAAAAAAAATATAAAATTAGAGGTTTCGGACCTCTGGGGCAGAAGTGGGGGAGCTCGGCGCCCTCAGAAGGTCGGCCGCGGCAGCCGCAGCAGTCAAGGAAGTTTCGGTTGGAGGAAGACCGGCAGCAGCTTCAGAAGGTCTGGCTTCATCGTCGGACGTCTCATCCAGGAAGCCGAGGTCCAGCTCGGAAAACTTTCCGACCACCTTCTCCTGGCAGAGTTCGAAGCCCTTGATGAAGGCGGCCTGGCCGAACTGGACCTTCAGATCCCTCATCTCGGAGGAGGTTTTGAACTCCACCGCCCGGACCATTGCCTCCAAGACCAGGGTCAGGATCTGCGCCTTCAGCTCGGAGACCTCGGTCTTCTTTCTTTCCTCTAAGGCGGCCCTCAAATTTGTCGAGGTTTGTCCCTCCTTCTGCAGTGCCTCTTGGAGACTCGCGACTTCGACGATCTTCTCCTTGAGGCGGACGGCCTCGGTCAGGCGACCTTCCTCCGCCTGGGCTGCTTCCTTCCTAGCATTATTCATCGCTTCGATGTTGGCGATGAGCTGGTGTCCAATCTGCAAGAGCGGTCAGGGAGTCAGTATAAAAGCGGAGGAATAAGCTAAGTAAAGAGGCGAGAAGAAGAAAGAAGTAAATTGACCTACCTCGAGAAAGGACCTCAGAGAGTCCCAGATCCGCTGCTCAGGATCGGTGTGAACGATCCTGTGGACGACCTCGGGCAGGACGCATCCGTCGATCAATCTCTTTATTAAATCCCTATTGTTGAAGGATTTTTTTTCGGATCTACTTCGGAGCCGTCGGCCCCCTCGATGGCAGCCTTGCTGCTGCGGCTCTTGCGGGCCAATGTCTTCTTTCTCCTCCTCCGTTCGGCCCCCGTGCCTCCTCGGGCCGAGCCTCTGGAGCGGGAACCTCGACCGGAGGGCTCCTTGAAGAGGCCCGGGGGACTGCGAGCTCGACGTCGGAGGGAGCGTCGACGGCAATGGCCGCCTGAGCAAGTGCGGTCGAGCTAGTCTTTTCTATCCTTGCCCTCTTCATCGACCTCGAGGATGCGGCACCTTTCCTTTTGTGGGTCTTGAGACCCTGGGCTAGCATTCGAGCTGCGTCAGCGTCCATATCTACAATGAAAGAAGATCGGCACAGCTTAGAAAAAGAACAAGAAGAAAGGGTTGGCCGAACTTTGGCTAAACTACAGAGGGAAAGAAATCCTATCAGAAATCTAAAGGAGTTCGGCGTTACAGAAACTAAAGAAATATTTAAGAAGCGAAAAAGAGCAATTACAAAAGGTGGAAGCGGAAGTCAAATCCGGTGTGGAAAGCTTCTTGGTATAAACAGAAGCAGCCGGGGGGAGGAGCGCTAGTCCGGCCAGTCGGCTCGAGAAGCTCCAGCTCGTACTCCGGAAGAACTCCGTACTGAATCCTAATCAGTGAGAGTTCCTCTGCAGTCAGAGAGCTGGGGATGGTGCCTGGTACAAAGAGCGGACGAGGTTCATTTACAGAATTAAGATTTTGGAGAGTTGGAACGGACGAACTTTTAGAACTGCTAGAGGAGGAAGTGTTGGAGGACATTTTGAATCAAGAAAAAATCCTAAAAATCTTGAAAAAATCGGGACAAATAAGAAACAGGGTGCTCGCGGAAAATCGAACGGACGGAATGCGAAGGATAAAAAATGGAAGAAGAACAAGAAAGAGAGGGGTACCAGAACTAACCTAAGCTGGTCCGAAAGATGCAGGAAGGCAGCAAGAGTGATGGGGGTCGACCCGAAGGGCGTCTAAAACTGAGAGGGACACGCTGGAGAAGAACGAAACTCTCGGGAAGGAGGGACCGAAGAAACTCTCAGGCAAAGTGAAACCCCTGAAGGAGGGAGGCGGGTTTAAATAGGCAACAGGGTCCGCGTAATAATGATTGCAGATCTCTTCTCTCCGATCTACAACCGCCGCGTGTCCCACTCATCATGGCAAGCGGTTGAAGGTGACTGACAACTGATAGAATCATTATTGCATCGTATCTAGAGCAATGCTCCAGCGAAAATTTCGAAAAAATCTTTTCGGGTCGCCTCGATTTGAAAAGACTCCAGCACCAACGCGTCAAACGTCAAAATATTTGAAAACAACCGAGTACAAAAATCGAAGAGGGCAATTTCGGCTGTAAAAATTTTTCTGTACTTTATTCGAAATCCAACTCGGAAGTAGGGGGACTGGTGTTGGGTATAAAATACCCCCAGTCGAAGTTCATAAAAGGCCAACCCTCCCAGGGCTCCTCCGGCTTCCGACCTTGTGCGCCGTCTTTCTGAACTCCCCCGACTGTCCGAACTCCCATCGTGCCATCCGGACTTCTTCAATAATGAGCTCCTCCATTCATCTACCGGATCGCTCCAAACGCTCTCTGAGCTTCACTATCAGTCGATTTTTTACGATGGTCGACTGCCTTCCGAATTTCATCCGAACTTCTATTGCAAGCGGACTTTATCTAAGCTCCTACTAGAGTCAGACTCCGTCTGAATTTCTACAGTGGATGGATCCCAGACGAACTTCTACAACGGATGGGCTTACCAGTCGGATCTCTACTCCGAACTTCTATTGCAAGCGGACTTCATCCGAGCTCCTACAAGAGTCGGACTTCGTCCGAACTTCTACAGTAGATGGATCCCAAACGAACTTCTACAACGGATGGACTCCACCAGTCGGATCTCTACTCCGAACTTCTATTGCAAGCGGACTTCATCTGAGCTCCTACAAGAGCCGGACTCCGTCCGAACTTCTACAGTGGATGGATCCCAAATGAACTTCTACAACGGACGGGCTCTACCAGTCGGATCTCTACTTCGAACTTCTTCCGGACTTCATCAATGATCGAGCTTCTCCAGCAGCAGAACTTCTACAATAAGAAGTCTCCATCCGAGCTTCCACGACAGTCGGTCTTCGTCCGAGCTTCTACAATAAGAAGTCTCCATCCGAGCTTCCACGATAACTGATCTTTGTGCGAGCTTCTACAATAAACGGCCTCCTTCCAGACTCCTACAAGAGTCGAACTTCATCCGAATTTCTACAACAGAATTGAATTTCGGACTCCTCCAATGTTCGACCTTCCACAGTATCCTCAAGATTCCTCCAGCGGACGAACCTCCACTGTCGGTCGATCCTCTGTCGGATTTCTCATGAAATCGGATCTCTCCGGCGGACAATCTTCAGACGAGCTTCCACATCAGGCAAATTTCAGACGGACTTCTCTAGCAATCGAACTTTTATCGGACTTCTCTAACAGAAAGTTTTTATCCAAGCTTCTACAGCAGATGACTTCCGCCTGCAGCATCAACGCCTAAGGCACCCCACAACTGTGGACTCGTCAGCAATCTCGGAAACATCCGAGCTTCTCTTAGATTGCTGAGACAGAGAGCCGTTTTGCTCCACCAGACGTCCCAGTCGAGCTTTAACTGCCCAGCCCGAACTCTCCGGCAAGTCGCGACAATGGACATCACTCCACTCTCTGTAACAGATTCCATGTGGCCCCACCACTCTCTGACAAGTCGCGACAACGGACACCACTCCACTCTCCATAACAAACTCCACGTGGCCCTGAACGGCTCACTGACGCCATTACTCTCCGTAACAAACTCCGCGTGGCCCCGAACGGTCCACTATCAGGCAGTTACAGACGTCGCTGTCAATTAGTTACGCTCTCCGTCTATAAAAGGAACCCCCAGATACGTTCTTCTCTAATAAGCTTTAAACTCTATCTCAAAATTCTGCTAAAATTTCATTCGAGTGCTCCATTTCTGTTGAGGTAGAGTACTGACTTGAGCATCAGAGGGTCTTGCCGGAGCACCCTCAACTCTGGTTTAGACTTTCCTTGCAGGTCCCGACGGTGGCTGCGATCCCCTCAACTCCAACTTTTCCGACGTCGGCGGAATTCTGCACCAACAATATGAATTAATATTTAATAAAAATATTATCCAAACTACATGATTATATATGTTTGCTGTCTTATGTTGTTACATTTCAAGTAAAAGCTATTTCATAAAAATACTCCCTTTTCATATTAATAAAAAACTAGCATAGTGGCCGGGCGATTCCCGGGCCTATTGATTTTGCACAGTGCGTGGGATCTAAATTTTTTTCTATTACTTTGTGATTCATGCAAAAAAACTGGAGCTTCAAAAATATTTTTTTTCTTTTACTTTATGGTTTATGGGTGAAAAATCAACGAAACCGTGTGATGGAAAATCAACGCTTTGACCATACACTTTTTGCTCGCCCAACGTCCACTCCGACCCGCCAGCATCCAGATGCACTCCTTCAAACCCAGCTCGTTCGGTTGTCCATGTCGGAGTCCTGTTCGATGGACTCATTGATAAGGAGGTTCCATAAGGCAGTGGCATCGGTCTTTTGGGTGGTGGTCCATCAGGGTCCGCCCGTCCCACATAAAAATATTTTTTTTTCTTTTACTCCTTGCTATCTCACGTGCACAGCACGTGTGATCTGAATTTTTTTTGTTGCTTCATGATTCGTACAAAGAGGTTGGAGTTTCAAAAAAAAAAAAATATATATATATATATATATATATATATTTTTTTCTTTTACTTTATGATTCGTGTGTGAAAAATCAATGGAACAATGCGATGGAAAATTAACGCTCAACCTCCGC
This sequence comes from Elaeis guineensis, assembly GCF_000442705.2. Lineage (NCBI taxonomy): Eukaryota > Viridiplantae > Streptophyta > Magnoliopsida > Arecales > Arecaceae > Elaeis > Elaeis guineensis. Next base: position 129,221,412 of record NC_025995.2, on the reverse strand, counting down.
CCCACGTCCGCTCCGATGCCGCCAGCATCTGGATGCACTCCTTCGAACCCATCCCAACCGTAAAGTGTAGGGCCATTTGGCTGTCCGCATCCTCTGTGTCGAGGTCCCATTCGATGGACTTATGGTGAGGGTCCATAGGGCGGCGGCATCGGTCTTTCGGGTGGCGGTCCACTAAGGCTCCATTCACCCCACATCCGCTCCGGCCGCTCGAAGCCTCCCAATCGATTGAGACTTGTAAGAATGGGAAAATAGAGAAAAAATAAAGAAATTAAGGAATGAGGCGACTTAAGAGGGCTTCGAAGAAAGAAAAGAGAAAATAATATACTGTGGAAATAAAAAAAGAAAACATCATGGAGGCTTCCAAACTTGACATGTGGCGTGTTGGAAGATTATTCTATAATCTTACGTGTAAACACGGAATGTCATCCCTAATATTCGTTTATCGTATTATTATATAGATTATATAGATAATAATTTGAAATATTCTTTATTTTTCTATCATACTATTTATATTTATATTTTTTATTTAAAAGATAAAAAATAAAAAAAATTGATGTGGCATTGCGGGAGATTATCCTATAATCTTACGTGTCAATACGGAATACCATCCCTAAGATCCGTATATTGCTTTACTATTATTATATTAGCACTCAACCCTCGCATTGCGGGGATTTAATTGATAATAATGATAACATATATACAATATATTAAAATTGAGACCAGCGATCCCCCAATGTGACAAGTGTCGGCTAGCCATGGGAGACAGATGGCGTGGATCCAAGACGTAAAAAAAAAAAAGAAAGATCGATCTTCTGTCCAAAAAAAAATGATAGTTTCGACGGATGGTCCCAACAGCTGAAGTCTGAAGGAGGTCGATTGGACGGATCGGAGATGGTGCCGATGGTGGTTGGCGCTGTTCTACCATCTCTTTCTCTATCACGAGGAGGTGAGCAGGAGTCTCTCCTCTCCCATACCATTTCTTCTCAGGAGAGAGGCGTGTGCAAAGCAAAAGAAAGAAAAAAAACAAAGAGAGAGGAATAGGGTGGACGGCTGTGTTTTCGGCCTGTTTAGGGTAGGGTTAGAGGGTTATTAAAGAAGGGTGTCGTATTGGTTTAGGGGGCAGTGACATGTCGGTGCTTGGATGGTGTGGACGTAAAGGGATTTTAGCGATGGTTGCAGAGTGTTGTTTGTCCGACGACGAGGGGCATGAATCGGTAGAGGGAGTGGTCTGTGGGGTTTAGGGTGCATGGTATGGTCATATCAGTATGGCCATGGATGGGAGAGGATTGGTTTGGATGGGAGAGAGGATTGGTTCGTTCTCTTTTTAAGGCAGCCTGGCGGCCAATCGGCTTTGCATTGTTTTTCGGTTGCTTATGGTCTGGTGGGATTGTGGTATACTCATTAGACGTTGGAGGGTTGTTGTTGGATTTCCTGCATGTATGTAATAGTTTTTTTTTTTTGGGGGGGGGTTACTAAGGTTGGGCATGGAGAGTTGCTGTTCGCGTTCGACAGCCATCCACTCCATCGATGAGGGTATGGTCTGTCTGTGGGTCGTGAGTTTGTGTGGAGGAGCCAAGGTTGGTCATGGAAGGTTCTGCTCGCTTTGAGCAGCCATCCACTATTAAAGAGGCCATGGCATGCTAACAGTAAAGATTTGTGTTATCAGGTTATAGGATTTGGGTGAGTGGGTGTAAGGTCTGTGGATTTTGGATTCGGATTATTGGTCTATAGTTTTCGGTTATTGGGTTAGGGGATTGTCTAATGGGGTGAATTGGGTTAGGGTTGATGCTAGGATTAGTGTTTGGGTTAGGTCAGGTGCAGGTTAGGGTTAGGGTTTCGGTCCGATGGTGGAGAGTGGTTAATCAAGTTTTACATTAAAGGTTGCTCTCGCCAATTAATCCCATGATGGGATCAAAAATATCTCTGAGAGTTCTTTCTAAAGATGGCCTTCCAATTTAGTGAAGGTCGTTGCATTTGATAATGCTCGGCATCCAACATCTCCATACAGTACTTAACATTTAAATTATTTTTTATTTTTTATCATACTTGTTGGGGAATACTGACCGACCCCGCTCATGTCGACTTATAATCGGGCATACCGACGACCGATCGTCGGATGCCATTACCGACCGATCGACGGCTGTCTACCGATCGAGGATATGTCGGTCGGACAGATCTTTTCCGTCCTCCTGACCAACTGCACCAGGGGATCCGATGTCCGACTTCCGCGACGTGCCAACTGACCGTCGGAGGGGTCTGAATCTCCACCCGACGCCCCTCAGCTGGCCACCGACCTAAGGTCGGTCGACTCCTCCAATCGCCGTACTACTGTCAGAGACTGTCAGTCTTGACAACAGCATGCGGCACTGCCGCCTAGAGGCATTATCCCACCTAAGGCGTGGGTCAACCCTAGCGATTTGACAGTCCCACGGTGATGTGACACCTTCACGATGACTCTGACAGTGAATTGACAATTCTTCAATTGTCCGCACCATTAATGACGGCGCCATATCACGCTCCACTATATATATCGAGGAAGGCAACAGTGCTAGAGGTCCCTTCGAAACTCTTGGGCTTGCTCCCTCTCTCTCTTTCCCTCTCTCGTTGAGCTCCTTGTTTTCTTTCTACTGTTGCCTAGTCTCCTCTCTGACTTGACCGTCGGAGGGTCTCCGTCGGAGCCACCTCCGGTCAGTGTGGACTTTCTTTTACAGGCGCTCGTTCCTGACGACCAGGCCTCGAGGGGATTGGCCGCAACAGATTGGCGCGCCAGGTAGGGGGGCAGGCACCAACGATTATAGTGATGAGTTAGTGCTTCATTGACAGTACCGGGATTGTAACCCCCACAGAATTCGAGATGACAAAGAAAGAGCTCAGCGATCGAGGGTCACCGGATCGGCGAGGTGCTCTTCCCGTCGGGAAGAGGCCTCTCCTCCACCCTCTGCGGTGGAACCCAGCACCCCCCCGCGGTGACCACGGAGGCGCAAATCGTGGCGATCGTACGGCAGATGACCGTACTGACGGACGCGGTCAAAAGCCTTCAGCAACAGCCGGTTCGGCTGCCGCCATCACCGGCCGAGCAGCTGGCGGCACGCCCGATGCCCTCCGAGAGCAGCCGCTGACGCACGCGTCAGTCTCCGTCGCCTCCGCAGGAGCACCTGACAGCGCTCCCACAGAGAGGAGGGGCGGTCGCGGCGCGACACCCATCGATCCCGACAGCATTCTCCCTCCCAGCTGGAACGAGCGAGGAAGGAGAAGCGACCGCGGACACCATCCGCCTCCCTCTCGGAATCTTCCGGAGACTCCACTCCTAGGGTCTCCCAGCACCGACGGACAGACGACTACGAACGTAGGTTCGAGAAAATCGACCGTCGGCTCGCACAGCTGCAGGTGGACGGGCAGAAGTTTTCAAACGACATCGACTTTCAGACCGCCCAACCTCTCTTCCGACTCATCCTCGATGAATCGATTCTCAGTCGGTTCAAGATGCCGCACGTGGAGCCCTACGACGGCTCCACCGACCCAATCGACTACCTGGAGAGCTACAAAGCTCTCATGACGATTCAGGGGGCAACCGACGCTCTCTTTTGCATCGGCTTCCCCACCACGCTTCGTAAAGCTGCCAGGCCTGGTACTCTGATCTTCGATCGGGAAGTATCCACTCCTTCGGACAGCTCGAGCACTCTTTCGTGGCTCACGTCAGCACCAGCCGGAAGTGCCGCGAACGTCGGACAGCCTTTTCTCCCTCAAACAGGGAGAAAATGAGACGCTCCAATTTTGTGACGAGGTTCAACGCGGCCACGCTTGAGGTCTGGGACCTCAACGAAGACATGGCTATCTCGACCATGAAACGGGGCTGAGGGCGTCCCGGTTCACTTACTCCCTGGACAAGATCCTCCTCCGGACGTATGTCGAATTATTGGAGCGCGCGTACAAGTACATGCGCGCGGACGAAGAAGCCTCCGATCGGTGCTTGACCGAATTCAAGGGCCCGAAGGAGAAGCGAAGAAAAGGTCGGGACCTCGCCGAACCTAGCAGGCCCCCGATCGATGGTCGGGTCTCACCCCGCGACGAAACCAGAAGTCGCCTCGACGACAGACTTCAAGGCCGACACGCCCCAGGTATGACTCCTACACTCCTCTCTCTGCTCCCCGTGCACAGATTTTGATGGAGATCGAGGGGGAAGAGTACCTACGACGGCCTCCGCCTCTGAAGGCAAAAGGCCTCGACCGACGAAAGTACTGTCGATTCCACCGGGGCCACGGCCACAATACCGAGCAATGCATCCAACTTAAGGATGAGATCGAAGCCTCATCCGTCGGGGGTATCTCGGTAAATTTCGGAGGAACCCGCCGACTCAACCAGTTGCCGACCGACGACCCCAGCCGACTGAAGAAGCGACGACTAATCAGCCAACGGTCGGGGTCATCAGCATGATTTTCAAATGACTGGGCCGGGGGCGATTACTGGAGGGGAGCCGACGAAGAAGCTGCACCCGGACGACGCAATTACCTTTACGGAAGAAGATGTTCGGGGCATCCAAACTCTCCACGATGACGCTGTTGTTGTCTCGGCAACAATAGCGAACTATGATGTAAAAAGAATCTTTGTAGATAATGGAAGTTCAACGAACGTTTTGTTTTACTCGATCTTCTCCCGGATGCGGCTATCAACCGACCGACTCAAGAGGGTCCCTACGCCCTTGATAGGCTTCGTCGGGGACGCCGTCGCGACGGAAGGAGAAGTTACCCTGCCCGTGACGGTTGGCACCGAACCACGACAGAGCACGGTCCATTTGACTTTTGCGGTCGTCCAAGTGCCTTCGGTCTACAACGCCATACTTGGAAGATCCGGACTAAACGCCCTCAAGGCGATTGTCTCGACGTACCATCTCTTGGTTCGGTTTCCGACCAAAAATGGAGTCGGAGAGATGCGCGGAGACCAACAGCTCGCTCGTCGATGCTTCCAATCTCCGCTCAAAGCAACGAGTTGAAGGGCTTCCTGACGATCGACAAGCTAGATCAACGGGAGGAGGAAGAACGGGGTTCACCGGTCGAGCAGCTCGTTCCAATTTCGATAGCGGAGAATCCGATCGAAAGGTATGGGTCGGGTCTCAACTACCCGACCCAGAACGACAACGGTTGGCGGAGCTGCTGAAGGCCAACGTCGACATATTTGCTTGGTCGACAGCAGATATGTCGGGCATTCCCCCGTAGACAATAACGCACCGACTCAACATCGATCCGACAGTGAGGCCGGTGAAACAGAAGAAAATGTCTTTTGCTCCTGAAAACAGAAGGCCATCGACGAAGAAGTGGACAAGCTACTCGAGGCGGGCTTCATCAGAGAAACTACATATCCCGATTGGCTCGCCAATGTTGTCATGGTCAAGAAAGCCAACGGGAAGTGGAGGATTTGTATCGACTACACCAACTTGAATCGGGCTGTCCGAAAGACAGCTTTCCACTTCCAAAGATCGACCAGCTGGTGGATGCGACGTCCGGATTTCGACTGCTCAGCTTCATGGACGCCTTCGTCGGGTACAATCAGATCTGGATGGCGCCCGAGGACGAGGAGCACATGCCTTCGTGACCCCCAAGGGCTTCTACTGCTACCGAGTAATGTCCTTCGGGCTGAAGAATGCCGGCGGCACCTACCAACGACTTGTCAACAAGGTCTTTAAAATCAGATCGGGCGCAACATGGAAGTATATGTCGACGACATGCTGGTGAAAAGTGCGCAGATTTCGGATCATGTCCGAGATCTCGAAGAAACCTTCCGCACTCTACGACGACATCGAATGAAGCTGAATCTGACTAAGTGCGCTTTTGGAGTGACCTCGGAGAAGTTTCTCAATTCCTCATTTCTCAACGAAGAATCGAGGCTAATCCTGAGAAAATAAAGGCAATCATCGACATGCGCCATCCGAACACCAAGAGGGAGGTCCAGCAGCTGAACGGAAAGATCATTGCTCTCAGCAGATTCATCTCTCGGTCAGCCGAAAGATGCCTCCCGTTCTTCAAAACCTGAGGGAGGCGAAGGGCTTCTCTTGGTCGGATGAGTGCCAACGGGCCTTCGAGGAGCTGAAGGGGTACCTGGCTTCTCCGCCGTTGCTTGTGAAGCCAGAGGTCGGGGAGACATTGTATCTCTATTTGGCCATTTCCCCCGAGGCGGTCAATTCGGTGCTCGTCAGAGAAAATGAGAGCCGAACTCATCAACCTATCTACTATACCAGCAAAGTGCTCCACGGTGCTGAAGCTCGGTATTCGGAGACGAAAAGATGATTTTCGCCCTGACCGTCTCCGTGCAGCGACTCCGCCCATACTTCCAGGCGCATGTCATTGTGGTTCTCACCAACCAGCCCCTGAGGGCGATACTGCGCCGACCTGACATATCAGGACGACTGGCAAAGTGGACGATGAAGCTCAGCGAGTTCGACATACAGTACTGGCCGCGATCTGCCTTAAAGGCCCAGGTCCTGGCCGATTTCATCGCAGAATGCCCGACGACCGACCAAGGGTCGGAAGATGCGAACCCCGGACGAGGTGCGGTCTCCAAGCCTGACCCGTCTCCATCTGGGTACTGCACATCGACAGAGCTTCAAACGCTCAAGGGAGCGGGGCTGGGTTTTGCTCACCAACTCGGATGGGTAGTCACCGAGTACGCCCTCTGATTCGACTTCAAAGCCTCCAATAACCAAGCCGAGTATGAAGCGCTCCTTGCCGGCTTGAGGATGGCAAAGGAACTTGGGATCGATAGCCTCCGGGCATTCTCCGACTCTCAGCTGATCGTGGGGCAGATCAAAGGCCAATTCGAGGCGCGAGATCCAGCCATGGCAAAATATCTCTAGAAAGTGAAGGATCTCGTGATGCCCTCGGGTATTTTGAAATTTTCCACATCCCTAGGTCGGAGAACGCCGGGTCGACGCACTCTCCAGACTGGCGACCTCGGCTTTCAATTCTTTGGTCGGACGTTCGTGGAGAATCTCGAGCAGCCGAGCATTGACAAGGTCGAAGAGGTGCTACAACTGACAGCTGAATCAAGCTGGATGGATCCGATTGTTCGGTACCTGATCGATGGGATCAGCCCTGGAGATCCCGCGGAAGCCAGGCGGCTCCGATGGTCGGCCTTCAATATGTGATCATGGATGGCCGACTCTACAAAAGGTCGTTCTCCCTTCCCTTGCTCAGGTGTTTGGGACCAACCGACGCAGGTTACGCACTCTGAGAAGTGCACGAAGGAATCTGCGGGAGTCACTTGGGGGGCAAATTCTTAGCCTACAAGGTCCTGCGACAAGGTTACTACTGGCCCACCATGAGGAAGGATGCGGTTGAGTTGGTCCGGAAGTGCGAACCATGCCAAAAGTACGCCAACGTGTAACACCGGCCAGCCAACCAAATCACTCCTATTGTCGTCCCATGGCCTTTCGCTCAATGGGGGGTCGACATTCTCGGTCCCTTCCCTCCGGCATCGGGCCAAAGGAAGTTCATAGTCGTTGCTATCGACTACTTCACCAAATGGGTGGAGGCCGAGCCCCTGGCGCAGATTACCGAGCGCAAGATGGAGGATTTCGTTCAGAAGTCCATCATCTTCAGGTTCGGGTTGTCGCATACCATTATCACCGATAATGGGCGACAATTCGACAACCAAGACTTCAGAGACTTCTGCGCGAGGTTTCACATCACGCACCGACTGACTTTAGTCGGGCACCCACAGTCCAATGGCGAAGTCGAGGTGACCAACTGGATCATACTACACGGCTCAAAACCCGACTGAATGAAGCCAAAGGCCTCTGGGTCGATGAATTGAACTTCGTCCTATCTGCTTACCGAACGACCCCCCGTGTCCCGACCGGGGAGTTGCCTTTCAGCTTGGCCTATGGGACAGAGGCGATGATATCGCTCGAGATCGGGCTGCCATCAACTAGGGTCGAGCAGTATTAGGAGCTGAACAACTCTGATTGCCGGAGAGCCGACCTAGACCTCCTCCTCGAGCTCCGGAGCGAGGCTCAACTTCGCATGGCTTCATACCGACAGAGAGTAGCCCGATATTACAACGCCAAGGTCAAGCTAAAGCTCTTCAGGCCTGGAGACTTAGTCCTAAGAAAGCAGAAGTCTCGAAGCCCCTGGACCAAGGGAAGCTAGCTCCGAATTGGGAAGGGCCCTACATGGTAGCGGACACTTACGGACCAAGGGCTTATCGACTGGAAACTCTGGAAGGGAAACCCATTCTCCGGACCTGGAATGCTGACAACCTGAAGTTGTATCACCAATGAACTTTGTGCCTGTTCATTTGGAATACAAATCCAGTTTCAAATTTTGGAGTTTTAACTCTTCGACTGATGATCGACGCTCGCCAAGAAGGACGAGTCCCGACGTCCCGACTCGGACTTAATGTCCACGTGGAACCGACGGCCCGACCGCCGACGATGTATCGGGCACTCACAAGGGTTGAACCGTCCACGACAACGGGAGTTAACACTCCTTCTACGATCAGAGTTTCGGGCCAAACGATCGGCTGACTTGCGACTGGGCCCCAACCAAGGAAAGGCAAAATGCCTGCGCGACCACCGTCGTGACTTACCGACTGAGCTACGGTCGGTCGAAGGATATTCGGCTTACCACCGTCTATCACGCGAAGCAACCACTGTCGCATTCATGACTCTCCGACCGAGCTACGGTCGGTCGGAAGATATTCGGCTTACCATCGTATATCATGCGGCGCAGCGTAAGTACCCGCATTAGGGTATCGGGATCGACTTATCATCACTCCCGTGACTAAACGCGCCGAACGACATCCGACTGAATGTGTCAAAAGAGGTCCGACTGCCAAATCTTATCCGACGGTCGATCGGCTTTCGGCTCGACGAGTGCGCCCGACTCACAGCCGGCGAAGAACGCCCGACTCACAGCCGGGCGAAGGATGCCCGACTTAAGCTTTCGATCATTAAAAGATCGATCCAAAGTCGGGACTTGTTCTACCTTCGTGGCGGCACGAATTACCGAACGTCCTAACTGATCTATATGGGTTAGCGACTTACGTGTTCAAGTGCATTCCACAACACATGGAAAAAAGAAAGACACGCAGAAGGAAAAAGTTCAAGTCCAAAAAACTTTGACTTTGATTTCATTGAAAATCAAAATAAGCTTACAAAGTTGGGCCAAAGCCCGAATACAAGCCGGAGCAAAAGGAAAAACAAAAACAGAAAATCGACTAGTCCTCAGAGTCGGCCTCCTCCATTGGATAACGACGGGGGACGGTCGGCGAACTCGCTCTGGCTTCAGCAGTCGGGGCCGCCTGATCTTCGGTAGCTCACTCTGCATCTTCTTCAGCTTCCGCCCTGGTGGTGAGGCCTCCCGATGCTAGGTCGGCCGTCTCCTCCGCAGCTGGGGCCTCCGACTCTGGCAGAACAATGCTGCTGAGATCAAGCTCTGGGTACAGGCTTCGAACGGCTTCCCGAGCATCCTCGTACCCGACCCGGTACGAAAGGAAGCCACTCTCCAGAAGCTCTTCTCGGTACTCTTCTGAGTCGCGGAAGTCTTCGATGGCCCGACCCATGGCCTCCTTCGCCGACTCCGCTTCCGCCCTCGCGACGTCTGCGTCGGCCTGGGCGACGGACAGGCCTTCCTCGACCTTAGCAAGATTTTCGAGACTTACTCGAAGCTGCTCGCGGTCGGCCTCCAGCTCCTTAGCGAAGCTGTCCCGCTCGTGCCGAAGCCGACGGACGGTCCGGGACTTCTTCTTCGCGTCGTCTCGAGTAGACTGCAGCTCCGACTCCGACGTCGCCAAGGCTCCCTTGAGTCGGGAGACCTCCTCCGTAAGTTGGGAGACCTCCCCCTCAAGTCGGCCCTTCCGTTCGACCGACTGTTGCAGCTGGTCGATCAGGACGACCTTGTCGGCTTCAACGATCGCGACTTGTCTCTCCAAGCCGCGCGCATGTCGCCGAACTTTCGGTATCCGGCCTCTAGCTCGGATATGTTGTAAACCAGCTGCACAAAACAAAACCGACCGTCAGGAGATCGAGCTTACGGAAACCACGTTGGAAACGAAGGAAAGAGGGACTTATCCGGATCATCATCGGGTAGAACGAAGACAGCATGTCAGAGACACGCTGGTTCTTCATCGCCTCGATGTCGGCGGGAAGGAGCGCCTGGCACAGCCTCCTGGCCAAGTCGTGGTTGGCCAGGCCCGATGCACCTTCAAGGAGTTGGAAGTCGGTCGGTCCTCCACCATCGGCCGACCGTCCCTCGTCGCCCGACGCCATGGGGGCCTTCCCTCGGTCGGACGCCCAGGCCCTGACGTCGGAGATGGACGGCAAGCTCGAGCCCGACTGAGTCTCGACCGACGACGCGGCAGCAGCGGGCGCAGGTCGCTCGGGCTCGTGCGCCTCCTCCCGATTTTCCTCCGTCGGCTGAGCAGTCGGTGAGCCATCGACGACTCATCGGCCGCCCTTCTTTCGGGCGAGGCGCCGCCCTCGCCCGACGGTCCCTCGGACGGGACTTCGACGAGCACTGTCGGTGCCGACAGTGCGATGACGGGCTCCGCCCCCGACCCAGTCGGTTCGCTCAGCGGAGCTACGTGGGGCCTCTTGGGAAGCCGCGACGGTCCGGCCCCTTGCACCGGCCTCTTTCGAACGGTGTACTGACGTACGTCGGCTGCCATCAGTCTTGATCTCGGCGGTATATCTGCAAGCAATGACAGATGGTCAGCATCATAAAGAAAAAACAAAAAGAAGAAAAAGGGGAAGAAAAAAAAAAACCGACCTAGGCGAGGGACCGGGCTGAGGCCGGCGTCGTACAGGGCCTTCTCGGTGACGAGCTCCCTCTGCTTCGGCACCGAGATATCCTTCAGTCGGTGGAAGTCTTCTCGATCCTCAGCTTCCACCCGACTGTTCTCGTTCGGCTCGGTTTGGGGATTCCCCCAACAGACAAGGAACCCCAAGGAGTGGAAGAGGATGCGAAGAAGAACTGGTTCTTCCATCCATGAATGGACGACGGAAGACCAGTGATGAAAGAGAGCCCCTTTCGAGGATTGAAGTACCACCACCCTCGGGCTTTAGGGTGGGGTCGGAGGATGAAGAAAGCTCGAAAGAGGGAGATCCGAGGATCAGTCGGCAAAAGCCGACACAGAAGAGCAAAACTGACTATTAGCCGAACTGAGTTCGGCGCGAGTTGTGCCGGGCACAGCCCGTAATAGTCAAGAACGTTTTGGACAAACTCCGGGACCGGAAAACGAAGGCCGGCCCGGAGGTCCTCAACATAGAAGGCCACCTGGCCCTCAGGCGGGCTGTTAACCCGACCATCGGCACCAGGGGCGAACAGCCGAAACTGCCCGGGATGCGATATTGCTCCCGGAGCCGATCGACGTTCGACCCCGAAAGTGAAGAGACCTCCACCTCCGGGGTCGACGAGTGTCGTCAGTCGGCTCTCCCGACCGACTTCCTCGGGGGGATGTTCTAGCCATGGACTAAAACAAAGGAAATGAAGAAGAAGGCAGGGAGGAGGAGACGGTGAAGATGATGATGGCCCCCAGAAGAAGAAGAGGGAGCTCCTAAGAAGAAAGGGAGCGGAGAAGAATACCTAGAATGAGGGATTACGCGGGCAGAGTCTCGACAGCAAAGTAATGGGGGGGGTAAAAACTGAATATGGGCGACCCTGTATATATAGTATCCTCCGACGGTCGAGATGAAGGCACGACCAACGAGGAGTCTCCAGATCTCGCCACGTGGCACCATCTGGGCCGTCCGTCGGCCCGACGGTTCGACGCACCTATCCTCAGATCGAGCCATGTCGCCTCAATCCGCTCCAACGGACCCGTCCCAATGGCCACATGCCACGTGGCACAGAGGCCGTGACGTTTCGTATCCCCGAAGGGGCGGCGGGAATGACGGTTCTCTTCCCTGATGGGATGAGACGTCTGACACCGACAGGATATCTGACACCGATGGGACATCTGACACCGACGAGACGTCTGACACCGATCGGACATCTGACGTCAGCGAATCGCCCGGCATTCATGAGACGACTGACATCGTATCAACCCACGGTACGGTCGGAGTTTGATACACAGAGGATCCACTCCTTTTCGCCCAGCGTTACTGCCCAAACAAAGACATCGGCCAGCGCACCGTCCGGCTCAGGAGTGGAGGGGGGCAACTGTTGGGGAATACCGACGACCCCGCTCATGCCGACTTATAATCGGGCATACCGACCGACCGATCGTCGGGTGTCGTTACCGACCGATCGACGGCTGTCTACCGACCGAGGATATGTCGGTCGGGCAGACTTTTTCCGCCCTCCTGACCGACTGCACCAGGGGGTCCGATGTCCGACTCCCGCGACGTGCCCGACTGACCGTCGGAGGGGTTCGAATCTTCACCCGACGCCCCTCAGCTGGCCACCGACCTAAGGTCGGTCGACTCCTCCAATCGTCGTACTACTGTCAGAGACTGTCAGTCCTGACAACAGCATGCGGCACTGCTACCTAGGGGTATTATCCCACCTAAGGCGTGGGTCAACCCTAGCGATTTGACAGTCCCACGACGATGTGACACCTTCACGGTGACTCTGACAGTCTATAGTGAATTGACAATTCTTCAATTGTCCGCGCCATTAATGACGGCGCCATACCACGCTCCACTATATATATCGGGGAAGGCAACAGTGCTAGAGGTCCCTTCGAAACTCTTAGGCTTGCTCCCTCTCTCTCTCTTTCCCTCTCTCGTTGAGCTCCTTGTTTTCTTTCTACTGTTGCCTAGTCTCCTCTCTGACTTGACCGTTGGAGGGTCCCCGCCGGAGTCACCTCCAATCAGTGCGGACTTTCTTTTGCAGGCGCTCGTTCCCGACGACTAGGCCTCGAGGGGATTGACCGCAACAATACTATTTATATTTATATTTTTTATTTAAAAAATATAAAAAATAAAATTTGATACGTGGTGTTGCGAGAGATTATCATATAATCTTACATGTCGACACGGAATGCCATTCACAATATCCGTGTATCGCTTTACTATTATTATATAGATAGATTTAAAATATTTTTTATTTTTAATCATACTATTTGTACTTTTATTTTTTATTTTATAAAATATAAAAAATAAAAAAAATAAAATTTGACACATGGCATTGCGGGAGATTATCCTATAATATTACGTGTCAACACAGAATACCATATGTAATACTTGTGTATCGTTTTACTATTATTATATAGATTCTTATTTAGAAAATAAAAAATAAAATAATAAAACCTGACATGTGGCGTTGTGGGAGATTATCCTATAATCTTATGCATCAACACGGAATGCCACCCCTAATGCTATGTATCACTTTACTATTATTATATAAATTTTTATTTAAAAATAAAAAAATAAAATTAGATATATGGCATTGCGGGAGATTTCGTATAATCTTATGTGGTAATATGGAATGCCACCCCAAATACCATATATCGCTTTACTATTATTACTAGCATTCAACCCCGCATTATGGGATTTAATTGATAATAATGATAACATTTTATATTAAAGATTGGTCTCACCAATTAATCCCATGATGAGATAAAAAAGGTCTTCGAGAGTTCTTCTTTTCAAAGATGGCCTTCCAAACAAGTGAAGGTTGCTGCATTTGGTAAATGCCCGGCATCCAATATTTTCATACAGTACTCAACAGAATCCTCCAATTTTCTCTCTCTGCACAAGCTCTGAATTAAAACTGCATAGCTAAAAGCATTCGGCATATTTCATTTTTCTACATCGTCAAACTTTCTTGCTTTGCAGAAGCCTTTCACAACTGCCATGTAAATCACAACCTCTAGGATTATTCTCTTCTCATGCATTAATCTAAATAGCTTCATTGCTTTTTGAACCAATCCATCTTTGCAGAGCTTATTAAGCATGGCAACTGTATTATGGATGAGGTCCGTCTTCTTTATCTTCTTGAAAATGTCATCGGCATCTTTTGGTGGAGACTCGGGCATCATGGAGTTGGATCCAGATTGTTTCATTTGCTTTTGAGGAGCTTCCTCCACCTTTCCACCATGGTCGACATCATCAAGATTCAATTTTTTGAAGAGGATAGATGGAGAACACAAACTTTGGAGGTGGCATTGGCGGCAAGGTAGGAGGGCAAAGGGTTCTGGCTTTTGACGACCGTGACTTCATCTGTTTTTTATTTTCTTTTCCTTTTTAGAATAAGACTAAGTTGTAATAATTTAAGATATTCTTTATTCTTTTATTATACTATTTATATTTATATTTTTTTAAAAAAATATAAAAAATAAAATAAATTTTGACATATGGCGTTGCAGGAGATTATCTTATAATCTTATGTGTCAACGGTCAACACGGAATGCCACTCCTAGTATCCATATACCGCTTTACTATTATTAGATAGATGATAGATAATAATTTAAAATTTTTTTTATTTTTTATCATACTATTTATATTTATATTTTTTATTTAAAAATATAAAAATAAAAAAATTTGACATGTGGCATCTGTGTATCACTTTACTATTATTGTATAGATAGATTTAAAATATTTTTTATTTTTTATCATACTATTTGTACTTTTATTTTTTATTTAAAAATATATAAAAATAAAAAAATAAAACTTGATACGTGGTGTTGCAGGAGATTATCCTATAATTTTATGTATCCATACGGAATGCTGTCCTAATATCTGCATATCGCTTTACTATTATTATATATTCTTTATTTTTATCATATTATTTATATTTATATTTTTATTTAAAAATATAAAAAAAATTTGATATGTGGCATTTGTGTATCGCTTTATTATTATTGTATAGATAGATTTAAAATATTCTTAATTTTTTATCATACTATTTATATTTATTTTTTTATTTAAAAAATATAAAAAAATAAAATTTGACATGTGGTATTGCGGAAGATTATTCTATAATCTTACGCGTCAATATGGAATACCATCCCTAATACATGTGTATCATAAAAAAATAAAACTTGATACGCGGGAGATTATCCTATAATCTTGTGTCAATACGGAATGCCACCCCTAATATCCGTATATTGTTTTACTATTATTATATATTCTTTATCTTTTTATCATATTATTTATATTTATATTTTTTATTTAAAAATATAAAAAATAAAAAAATAAAACTCGATATGTGGCATCAGTGTATCACTTTACTATTATTGTATAGATAGATTTAAAATATTTTTTATTTTTATTATATTATTTATATTTATATTTTTAATTTAAAAAATATAAAAATATAAAAAATAAAACTTGATATATGATGTTGCGGGAGATTATCTTATAATCTTATGTATCAATATAGAATGCCATCCCTAATATCGTGTATCATTTTACTATTATTATATAGATATAGATAGAGATGGATGAAATAAGTCGTGGTTTTTCACCCAAAAATACTCATATATATTTATGATAAATATAAAATAAAAGATAATTTATTTTAAGAAAATATTTTTTTAAGGGAAATAGGGTTTTTAAAATTCAAATATCTAGGCTTGCTATAGGTTTTTTTTTTTGGAAGGGGGATTGATTCAACGAAGAATGAATTAAGCAAATTTATTTGTTAATATTTGTTTTTGATCATTAATGACACTTGATTATATTAGTTGTTAATTTTAAAATATCATCAGTATAAAACAACACTTGTTTTTGGTATATGGAGAGATACAATAATAGGATGATCCATTGACTAATTTATTTCTATTCTCATGCTGTTTTTAGATGGATAAATTATTTTTTATAAATAATATTTATGAAAGTCTCGCCCATCAAACTTATGAATTTCAAAATAACTAGACTGTTCTCTTCGGCCCTGCCATAGAAAAAGAAAAATATTTTATAGACTTTAAATTCTATTAAAATAAAATTTTTATAATTTACTTTTTAACCTATTAAAAACTCTTTTTTATTAGAACTAACCTATTGGCTAATTTATTTATGCTCTCATGCTTTTTTAGATGAATAAATTACTTATTATTAATAATATTTATGAAAGTCTCATCCATCAAACTTATGAATTTTAAAATAACTAGACTTTTGTCTTTTTTTTTTTTTGACGGCACACCACTCTGGTGCGAGAGCAGCCTAAGAGATCAAGGTACAAAAGGTTTCACAGGGTCAGGGGACAAACATCACCCCGTCTCCAGATCCAGTCATCAGAATGCTCTGCCACGAAAGCCGTAACCCAGTTTGCTGCTATGTTTGCCTCCTGGTAGACATGCCGCACCTAGACTGCAGCAGCATGATAAAGAGAAGTCCAGACATCCCGAATAAGTGGGTGAGCCTCCAGGTGCTTCGCCCCTCTCTGGATCCAAATGATGATGGTAGCACTGGACTCTTCTCTTTAGCCCCGCCATAGAAAAAGGAAAATATTTTGCAGAATTCAAATTCTATGAAAACTAGCACTCAACCCCCATGTTGGGGGCTTTAATCGATAATAATAATAATATTTTTTTATGCTATTAATATTAGTAAGTCTAAAATCAATGATGCGATAAGGTAGATTTATAGAATATATTCTATAAGCATCAAAATGACATAAAGAAGAAAGCTCTGCTTTCTTGAATTTTATCCGGACAATTCTAATATATGAATTCGCAGCATAAAACTTAGAAGTAACTTGAGAAAGAAATTGATACTCTTAAAAAAAAGGAGAAAGAAATTGAAAATTAGAAAGTTAGTAAGTTTATTAAAAAAAGAGATTAAGAAAAGAATGAAACAAACTTTGATCCATGATAACTTTTAAAGTAGTAAGCTTGGCATATTTCAAACAAAAAGAACAATCTTTAATATGAGATTTACAATACGTTGAAAAGAAATTTGGTCGAAGAAAAATAAATTAAAGAGTTGATACATCAATATAGTTTCAATTATTTAGTGTAGTATTTTTTAATATATTATTAAAAAAAATATCTAACTGTCTACACTTTTGCAGAACATGACATTCCTCTCTTCGTGATAGGCCATTGCATTATGCAAAACATATTGCCCTTTCAAGTGTAGCAAAAAGAATGTAATAAGTAAAAATTCAATCATTATCACAAGAATAGTGCCCCATAAATTGAAAATTTTATAGCTTCAGAAGAATCCTTTAGACCAAAAATTCCCAAACCCTAGAACATATCATGCTTCTACCAAGACTAAGCTCTCAAAATCTCCGGAGACTAACTCACGCAGCCACAACTCGCACAAAATCCCATGTCCTTGAGAAAAACCCAATCAGAACCCAAGAAACCCCTCTAATCTCTCTCTAGTGCTCTCCTTTCCCATAGATCTCTGGAAAAGTTAATGAAATGAAAAGAAAACGAAGCAAAAAGAAAAAAATGATCATCTATGTGGGGGAAAGGTCTTACCCTTAATTTGTTTCTATCTTGTCCTCGTTATATCATGCTCCTACCAAAATTAAGCTCTCAAAACCTCGTGAGATAAACTCACACCGCTATAACTCGAACAAAATCTCATATGCTTGAGAAAAAAACCCAATCAGAATCTAAGAAACCCCTTAATCTCTCTTAAGTGCTCTCCTCTCCCACAGATCTTTGACAAAGATAATGAAAAGAAAAAAATGATCATCTTATTTCACTCGTTTGGCGACCACAACATCTTTCAGTTCTCTGTATAATCCCAATAAAGAATCCTTTTCACAAAACTTCATAATGCACCAATAGGTAAAATTTAAAAATTTTCATGTTTTACAGAAGCCAATTGTTAGAAGATAATAATGTATAACCATGTGCATTAATGGATCATATCAATTATGCATGGGTTTATTATGACCAGATTAAGATGAAATTAAGCCAAAGTCAGATATGTCTAAAATTATCATATTTTGTCACGCCAATAAAGATAACCGGAAAACAGGAAGAGGAGCATAAATACACTACGACAGGAACATTGGTTGACAATACATCAAACTAATATATGCATGCACCAAAATTGATGCAACATTACATGACTCCATAATGTAGATTATCCTAAATGACAGTCACATGCAGAATGACAGCTACCATGAATGAACATCCTCCTTATTTTTTTGGTTGCAAACATTCTCCCTATTTACTCCATGCTATCTATCACTGGGGAAAAAAAAAGTCATGCAGAGGCCCAACCAGCCATACATAAGAATCGTATGTCTCAACAAACAAATCTAATGTAAAAATAGAATTTCTTCTAAGCCACTTCTGTAGGTTTTTCACCCTCTTCTCTGATTGGAAATACAAAATGAAAGTGGAAACTTACCATGACAAAAAGGGTCTGGTTCTAAATAATTATCCTAATTATTCTTAAGCTTTCTTTTACCAAGAAACAGCTACCAGGTTACTGATTCATTTTCAACTGCCTGACAAAGTAACCTTCATCATGAATAATTCTGGATTAACATCCCTTTTGGTGAAACTTTTCAATAAGAATTATGTATGCCCAATCTTTTTCAACACAATGTTCCTATGTCAATTCCATACTCTCTGACTACAGCAAGTTTTTGTCTATAACATTCATTAGTCATGTATTTTGAATGCTTCACTAAACCCAAATCATGATCTGTGTCTCCTAACTTGAATATGATATAAGACACTTATAGATTCTGTTTCCTAGTAAGGCAGCACCAAGCTCGAAAAACTTTGCAATAACAATCAACTGGAGCTAAAGACTCCGTGGGAGCTTAAAAATTGTTTAATCAAGTTCATGCATTTGCCACACAATTGATACATGGATATCTGGCAACACAAATATTTGAAACACACCAATTTTTTTCCGTTTTCCCTTTGTTATATCATGCTTCTACCAAGATCATCTACGTGGGGGAAATCCCACAAAATCCCATATGCTCGAAAAAAAACCCAATCAGAAATCCCTCTAATCTCTCTCAAGTGCTCTCCTTTCCCACAAATATCTGAAAAAGATAATGAAAAAGAAAAAAAATGATCATCTACGGGGGGAAAGGTCTTATCCTTAATTGTTTTTCCATCTTTCCTTCGCTTTTCTTATTTTTTTTTCTATTTTTTCTCTTTTTTTCTGTCCTCATGAGTTCCAATCGGGTGGGAAGCTTAGAGTAGCTAAATAGGGAAGGTTAGACAATGAAAAGGAAAAAAAACCAACAAAATTTCATGCTTCTACTAAGATTGAGCTCTCAAAACCTCTTGGGACCAACTCACATCGCTACAACTCAAACAAAATCCCATTTGCTTGATTTTCTTTTATTTTTCCATCCCCAGAGTCTCAATTGGGTGGGAAGCTTGAAGTGGCTGAACAAAAAAGTTTAGACGATAAAAATAATCAATCTCTAATAAATAAATTTAACACGTGGCATGGTGGAAGGTTATTTTATCTTCTTACGTGTCAATACGGAATATCATCTTTAATATTCATATATTATTTTATTATTATATAGATAAAATTTTTATAATTTAGATTTTAATCTATTAAAAAATATTCATTATAATGATGATATCACGTTAAATCTATACAAATTAATAAAAATTTTTATATTTTATCGATTGTCGTGTATTTTATCGATTTTATAGGTAATATTTTATATTATTTTTTATATTTTATTCATTTTTGATTGCTCATTAATTTTTTTATATAAATTAATAAAAATTTTTATATTTTATCATTATCATGTATTTCATCGATTTTGTAGATAATACCCCACATTATCTTCTGTATTTCACTCATTTTTCATTGCTCATTGGTTTGGTACAACGGTGACGCGGTATCACCGTTGCAATGAAAATTTACTCCTCACTCGACCCTTCTCCACCTCGACCATAATTAATCTCTGCCTTGATCTCTCACCTCTTCCTTCTCCCGAGACCGATCTCTACCTTCTCTCTTGATCCCTCCTCTCTTGCGCTCGCCTCCTTCTCGACCTCGTCTCCGATCTCCTCCCCAGTCAAAACCCTAATCCCTTCCAGGTCCCTGTTCAAACCCTAGAAACTCCAATCTCCTTTCCCTCCAACCTCCGTCGAAAGTCTAACCTCTCGAATCTCTCTTTGACGCCATAACCCTCCTCTTCCACCCCCTCTTGGAACCCCTTGACCCTCCCCTCTCAAGCTCTCGAATCCCGAACACCACCGACGCTACCACCTCCGAGCATCTCCGTCGACCTCCAGCGTGGTGACCCCTCTCTTACTCTCCCTTCTTCACTTTTCGCTCTTGGTTCTCTCTCTTCTTCATATTTAAGAAAGAGCGACGCCAGAGAGAGCTAGGTCAAAGGGTTAGGGTTCTGACCTCTCACTTCTCGATTCTGGGTTTGGGCTTCTATGGCGAGATCTTTCGGGAGGGTGGGGGGGCGTTGTGGAGATGGATTTTGGGTTTTTGTGGTAGGTATTTGGCGGATGGTTGGAGTCGAGATCTGGTTTAGGGCTCGAGTCGTCTGCTTGCGTGAAGCTTGAAGAGAGGATTTTGGTTCCTCTGGGTCTTGAGATGAGCTCTGCAGCATGGAGGATGGAGAGAAGAAATCAGCCTCCTTTGGTGAGTCTTCTGCCTCTCTCCTCTCTCTCCTCTCTCCTCTCTCCTCTCTCTCTGAATTAAAAAGCTTTAGCCAACCTGCTTATTAAAGTGGCATTTGATCCTCTTTGTTTACCTGTGGAGAAGCATTGGTATGATATCTCGTTCGTTCTTAATTTATATTCTTTGTCGTGTTGGAAGTGGATTAGTTAGGCTTTGTTTCCTTGAAAGAGGTTACCTTTTTAAGTTGGCACTTGGAACAGATGGTAGCTAGGAATTTAGGTTGCGAGTGGAGACAACTTCCAATACAATGTATCTGCTTGCCTACAGTTGGGAAGTATAATCAGTATTCCGTGACATGTGATATTTTGATCTTTGTTATACGTGCACAAAATTGAAATATTAAGCGAAAGTTGTAGTTTGGGAAGAAAAGGAAGAACCTTCTAAATTGTTGTAATTCAGTAATAACAATAAAAAAGTTGAACTGAGAGGAAGAAAAAGGTTTTTATTATGTGCATATAGGTGGTAGGCACTACTTATAAAATCTGAACTGGAGAAAAAGATTATAATTTTTTGCAGGATTCTTATGAATTGGACAAACACTTTTTTCGGGGTAAATATTAAAGGATAAGAAGTTTTTCATGGAGAACTGTGGACAGATGCATTCAAGAAAAATAAACTGAATATTGACTCCTAGAAATTCCAGTGTAAGATTTCTTGGTATAGAAGTCTTATTATGTGGCTACCAAAGCCATTGTTGATGTCAAAGCAGAGTTCTATGACATCATTAAAGAAAGATCTCTGCCAGCAATGAGTTGCTTTTGGCTTAACACAGTCTACGTGAAGTGCTTACATGACTCTGGAGACCTAATTACAGATTCTCACAAAGGTTGTTGCATAATAACTTTTTCAGTGAAATATAATATTCAGTACAAATAAGCTGTATGTCTAAATTTCTTGGTGGATAAACAGATAAATTAGATTTCAAGGGCATAAATTAATTCCTAGTGTAGTGATCTAGTTCTTTTTGTACAAACTGCATTTTTTTTTTTTTTTGACTTTGTTATGACCTGATCATTAATTTACATCTGAAATCATTCAATAAAGGTAAATACCTTATTGAGCTTTCTTCTGAAATTTTTTAATTGGCTCTACGAATTTTTATGATAGAGGTTCAAAAGGTTTATCCCAAATAGTTAGTTTAAACCTTATCAGCTGTGATTTGCTGTTCCATGGCTATAAAATCATTAACCAATATTTCTTTCTGAATCTATACAGAGCTAAGGTATCCATTTTGGAGAAAGAGCATACAGGATTTTCATTCCACCATTGATGCCTTACAAGGAGGTCTAATTTTCTTATCTGTAGATTAGTATCTTCAATTAGATGTTACCATTACCTATAAAATATGTCAGGCCCAGATTCTTGTGATTTCTGACAGTGTTCATTTGTAGCAATAACAATTTTTTGATGTAAACATGCAAATTGGTTATTTCTTTGTCACCTTCTACTTGAGGGGACAAAATGCTTTGTGCACGTAATTATTGCCGATAAATTGTTCCCTTCTAGGCCTTGTAAATTTCTTATCCTGTTTACAGAATAAACCAGCAAATGATCAGCTATGGGGAACTCAATTGACATAGTAATTGCATTCTTGCAGAAATAGACAACCCAGATTTGAGTTCATTGTCTTGAACTGATGCAGCATAGGTACAGAATTAGACCTCTTTTTTTTTTTCTCTCATAAGAATTTGTGTTAATGTATGCTTACTATCCAGATATTTTTAAGTTATAGGCATTTGGCTTTTGGGTCTACATTAGTTCCTCTACATGTTCTGCTTAAGAGCTACATGTCATATTAAATAGTAACTTCATTTTGTGTAGGCTGATAGATAATCCAATATATGCATTTAGTACTTTGATAATAAGTTTAAATGCTGTGAAAATGTGTGCATTAACCAATTATTATTTTTTGTTAAAAAATAAGAAAGAAATATTGGTAATGCCAACCCAAAATATATGGATTGATTCTTGTTGTTTCTGGCAACATTTTCTATGTGTCTGGAGTTTGACCTGAATCAGTAAGAATCTTCTGTATCGTGTCTTGCAGTTCTTTATTGAAGGGTCTGGGTTAGCGGAGTTTATGATCTACATTTTCATTTCTTTGTTGTGGCATTAAGAGATAGAATCCCCCTTGGACCTTAGAAAGAAGAGCTTTTGAATCTGTCCTTTTCGTAGCGGCTAGGATGGAGGATTTTCTCACCACATTTGTCACACCCCCGACCCTAGCATCACAATTCAAGGTCATGACAACCGCCACATACTCACAAAGGGTCAACACTATGAGCATGCAAGGCATTCCATCCATCAATGAATCCAACATAATCCAAAATTTATATAATTCGTGTACAGGTAGTAGTGACTATCAGAACAACTAAACTATTAAACCAAAATATCACATATAATCATGCTCACCATCATATTTCATAAACATGCATCTTCTTCCAAAATTTATTACTCACAACTTTGGTATTTAAGCTATTTATACATAATACATAAACTACCCTTTAATATGTACAACTGGTCCAAACAAGATCTACTAAGTATGAAAATGGCCTTGCCTCTATATATAATTCCCTAAAAGCCGAAACTTGTCTGGTCTTGCAATCTTGAGTATTAAGAAAAAACGGTGAAGATTATGAGCTTCACAACTCTTAAGTAGCAAATCCACTTAATAGAGTTGGATCAAGTCATTTCAAGTAATTTAACTCATTTAAATTATATAAAACATGATCCATTTGCACAAGTAGAGTTTATAACATTTTCTTTCAACAATATCTATATATTGAAAAAACACACTTCATCTTTTCAATAATGTCAACATAATGAATCGATGCGTCATATTAGAGTCAAATAAATATCCATTCTCACAAACATATTCATATACTTGAACCTTCCAATCCATCTTAGCTCTACAACTCAGACTACGGCTACATACATCCTTTGTGGCATGGGTCATGCAGCCATATTTAACCCCCATGGCAAAGATCATTAATTGAAATGGTGATCACACTGCCGCACTTAACCCCTGTGGCTTAGGTCAGGCAGCCATATTTAACCCTTCTGGTATAGGTCATGCGGCTACATACATTCTCTGTGGTGTGCGTCATGCAGCAATACTTAATCCTTGTGGTGTAGATCACTACATAACATTTTCTTTCAACAATATCTATATATTGAAAAAACACACTTCATCTTTTCAATAATGTCAACATAATGAATCGATGCGTCATATTAGAGTCAAATAAATATCCATTATCACAAACATATTCATATACTTGAACCTTCCAATCCATCTTAGCTCTACAACTCTGACTACGGCTATGTATGATTACTTGCAAGAATTTTATATTTCTAAAAATATCTTAATCGTGATTACTCAGCACTAATCTTCTTTGTCGTATATGAGCTATGGAGAATTGTTATTATTTTTTTAGTAAGCGAATTGTTATTAGTTATCAATTATTACATTATGAAATTGCCTCCTCCTCTGGGTTAATAATGCTAACAAATTAAAAAGCAATCCAATGGGTCATAGCAGCCTCCTTTCCTATCTTGCTTGTATTTATTTTCCTCCTCTTGCACCTCTTCCGCCTCAATAATAAACCAATCTTTATTAATCTTGATTGAGTCTAGCCAGCGAGGAGGGAGCAAGTGTGAAGTGTCAACCTATGTCTCCATTCTCCACCGCAAAGCCAAGAGCTATCGTTGGATTCTGGCATTTGCTCCTGTGATCTTGGCTCACTCCTCTCTCAGTCTCTTCTTTTCCCTCCTACTTTTTTGTTGTCAGATAGATAGATTGATACACCTGGCCTAAGGTTTCTTCCTAGTAGATGAGGCCATATCTTTCCTTCTTTTTTCTTTTGTAAGGAAAAAGAAAACAAAGAGGAAGTCCTCTCACCGCCGGTCTTCGCAGCTCCCATCTCTTCGTTCCTTGTTCCTTTTTCCCTTCTTTATATTTGTTTTTATTTTTCTAGAGCTTTGTTTTGTTTCTTCTCAATAAGGCAAGCGGACCTTATTTTATTTTAAGGGGAAGGGTGGGATACTTTGTTTCCTTTTTTTCATTTCTTAAGAAAAAAAAGGAAAAAACAAAGGAGAAGAAATCCCTTTGGGGGCTTCTGTCGATCCCGACCAGTGGGAGGAGGGGGCCAAAGAGGCCTCTAATGAGCATAGAGCAATAATCAGCATGGGGCAACAAATGGGGGCTAAAAAGGTTGGCAAGTATGGGGTCGGCTGACCATCATGGAGGGTACCATCGCCAAGGGCAAATTCACCATCATAACCGAAACCAGGGAGATCTGTGCAAGGTGAGGAGCATGATTTTTATCTATATGTGGCTGTGCTGCAAAAGTACCAGACATTCACTTTTGCGCACAACAACAACATTGTAAACAAAGTGAAGGTAATGTACATGTGCAGCCAACTACTTTGTTTATGTACAGAGATGGGTGGCCTCCTCTTCCTAGAGGAGGGTGCTGCCGTACATGGAAATAGCCTCTCAATTGTTGATGATCAGGATTCAGGCTCTCAGATGGTGGATTTTGAGTTAGAATTCAAAATTATATACTTCAAAGGGATAAGGTGCATTTGTTTCACTGGTAGCTAAGAAAGCATAAGCTCCATAACTGCTACTCACAGCCTGCAGCAAAGATCAAGAGCATATCAGTCTAAGTTGGTAATAGAATTTCTTGATGGTAGTACCAATATTTTGGGTTCAAATTCCACCCTAGTCATAGTTCAAGGGGTGAGGGGCCATGTTGTTTTCTTGCTAATTGCCTATGGTTTTTTCCCGAAAAATAAACAAAATTCAAGCACTCAACCTATTTAGTGGACTCATGTGATTGACTCTCCATAGCTGAGCTAATAGTGAGCAATCATTGCATGTGATTCGCATTATTAGATCCATGTGGCAATGATGGTACTCATTGTTGATGACAAGACTTCAGTCTTTTGTACTTAGGGGTACATGGATTTGGTACCACTGAAAAGAATATGACCTGCATTTTCAGCTGCCGGCACTTTGCACATGTTGAAGTCGTGATAGACAGCCCACCACAGGACAAGTGTATGATGGAGCATCAACAGTGCCCCACACTCTCCTCAACACCCAACTCATTGCTGCAATAAGCATGCATAGAAGCCTTGCATACTGCATAGAGATTGACATTTAAGATAATATTTTTACACAACTTTTTATATTCCTTGCTTTTATTTATTTTTTTTAAACTTTTATATTTCTTGCTTTTGTTTTAACATTTTATGAAGAAATAAAAATTTTCTGCTAGAAGCTTTATTATTATTATTATTATTATTATTATTATTATTATTATTATTATTATTATTATGAGATTTGGAGGGACTATTTCCCATTATTTTTTCCTTATTTCCATCCATGAGTCCAACTCTAAACTGAAACCAACTATTGACCTCTTATCTAAGTGGCAAAAGATAGTACCATCCAAAGTAAAGTTCGATGATGCTTTTACAGATATGTATGTCCAAGGTTCGGGAGGGTCGGCCTTGATCTGCGGCATGCTGGGGCACGCGGGTGTTTGGGTATGCAGAACATTCTGCCCATGACAATTGGGTGACAAACTTGGGCTCACAAGCCCAAAAGCACAGGTTTGATCCCCAGGACAGCCACTTTGTGACAGAAAAAGAAGAAGAAGAAGCAGCAGCAGCCAAGATTAGATGCTTCTCCAGTTTCTTGGATGCTGGGATATAACTGGGAATGTGATTTTATATGATTAGAAGCATCATGGTTGGGTTTGGATCTCCTTCAAATAACGTGGGAAACTTTGGACTTTTTGATGTGCTTGATTCCTTTATCATTTAATTCATCTGTTTAGAGCTAGTCTGGGTAGCCGAACAATCATTTCATTTATTTGCTTCGATGGGTTTGATTTCTGCGCAAAAATGTATTCACTGATTTCAATTTAATGGTTCTGTTATGTGCTTTTGAAAGCTCTATATCCGTGCAATGAGGTTTTTAGCCATTCTTGTTTCATATGCAGGAAATGCTGAGGGATGAGTCACAGGTTGGATAAAGCCACCAGCTACTGATTCAAAGCCAGGAACCAATGAGTTTTCAATTGAGATTGATATGTTTTCAAATGAAACCCAAATCTTGTTCAACTGATGGGGTGCTGTGTTGAAGGCAGTACAGGATTTTTGTTTGTGTACCAAGAATAACAGTCTAGCAAATGCTCTGATTGGTAATTAAGTAGGAAAATCATCATTTAAAACGGTTGGATTCATAATATTCATAAAAATATAACTTCTGGATTCTGGCAGAAGCCATCTGGGATGTCTGGTCGATTACCCCAAAAGAGCTGCAGTACTTCTACGCTCTGCTATGTTGTTATGAATAAGTAAATGGGCATGTATATAACTACATTTTGCCTTTATCAGATGATTAACTATGCGTATGACTGCATTAACTAATGATTTTTTTGGTTGTTTCCAGAAGGCTTATGGAGGCAGAGCCCATGACCATGGACAGTGCAGCTTGAGTTTATAACATGACTTGGGGTCTGTAGGCGGTTCCTTTTTTATCTGGTTAAGCTGCATACTTTTGGAATTATAAGTTAGATTCCTAGAGAAATTGTTACAATGTTATATTCAGTGGTACTGAGTAATGATCTATCAATATGCTGAAAACATTAACCTTCTGTTATTAGTATTTGAGAGAGTGCAAAACTTGATCTTGCAGGTTCTCTCATTGATTGGCCACTTGTAGTTTCATCAAGTGTAACGGCTGTCTCTCTGTTTGCTTGTTTTCAGATATAAAAAATAGAAATTCCCTTATACTTCTTTTCTACCCATCTCTATGCAGGTGTTGCTTTAAGTTGTAACCAGGAAATTTAGCAGCTAATGTCTTTGAAAAAAGCAAATACATTTTGCAGCGGCTAAATTGGCTTGGCAAAATTGACATTGTGGAAAGTTGTAAGAAATTAGCTGCGAAAACCTCTTGTGGTAGAGCCTTTTGCAGTGCCATGTGGAGAGGGTAAGTGATTTTAGAATCCGTTTGGTTGGGGATAATCTGATATAGAAAAATAAATTTTATGTTAAATTATTATGTTTGGTATGAAATTGGTAAGTTTATATTTATATTAAAAAATAAATAAATATCATGATAGATTGGTATTTGATAAATTTTTGAATGGTGATAATTATATTTTATAAAAATATTTTTATAAAGCTATATATGTAATTATTAAATTTATTATGATATTTTTTTAAATTCATTCAATAAAGAGTTTAGATAAAAAAAATTAGATAAAGATAGCATAATACAAAGGGTTATTATAGTGATTATATAAAGATGAATAGGAGATAATAATATTATTTTAATATTAAAAAAATATATTATGTAGAAGGATATATTTATAAATTTGTTTATATTTTTATATAAATTTATTTTTAATCAAATGTAGTATTTTTTTTAATATTATTTTGTAGAATAATTTTTTTATCAATCAAATATAGTAAAAATTATTTTTTTTATAATTATTTTTTAGATAAAAAATTTTTAGAAATTGTGAGATTATCCCGTATTCTGATATATTTCAACCAAGTGGATTTTTAGATTCTGCACCCATCAATTCTCTATATTCAAAAGTTATGATACGCAATCGTTTGGCGTGGAAGGACTTTCTCCTTTAGGATGGAAAAATAAAAGGGAGGGATGGTAAAAAAAATTGATAGTTTTTATATTTATTTTTTGAAGAAAGAGGATAAAATAAATATCATGGAGAGAGTGGTATTTAGTAAATTTTTAAATGATAATAATTTATATTTAATAAAAATATTTTTAATAAAACTGTATATATAATCATTGAATTTATTTTGATATTTTTTTAAATTTATTTAATAAATTTTTTTTATAAAAAAATTTAAGAGTTTCAAATTAAATCGTGTCTAATGATGCTCACCTTGTGGAGCAAACTTTGGGATGATTATTTCCTTTTTTTTTTTTTGTCTTGGAGCACTATTATTTATATTTTTATTAGCACATATACAGACTAATAATATAGAAATTAAAACATTGGAAACATGTGATTCATTCATTGTTATTATAAATTTAAAAAAAAAGGTGCATTAGTATCAAAATGATGCTTTTCTTAATCCATGTGAATACTGGTTACTTACATTATTATTGGATAACACTCTTAAAATTCCATTCAAAAAGTATCTCTAGAAATGGAAAACTGTTGAATATATGTATGTGTATTTAATTTATAGAAGTAGATTGTTTTTTTTGGGTAGAAAATAAAGAAGTAGATTGTTAGTGGTGATCCATTTTTTTTGTTGCTACCTAACTTTTTGACACTTTATGCTCGAAGGTTTGCTCACTTTTCATCCACATCAATGGGCATATTCATGATCAATCATGATACTTTCCTCGGAGCAAAAATCCCTTGATGTGCATACCAGAGGACCTCTTTTTGTGCCACGTTTTCTCTTGCCACTTATTTTGAAGAGGCAACTAAAGAGGTAAGATAGGAGGGAACTCCTCGTACTAACCAAGTTTGTCCATTGCATTTTTTATCCCTCTTCTTTTTCCTCCTCTTGAGTCCCTCTTGATCTCTTTTTTTTTCTTGTCTAATCCATCACATATGTGTTTTCCAGGATATGTCTGTAATTTAATAAATAATTAAAAAAAAAGAGAAATTTCAGCACTCTCCACTTTAATTCCACACAAAAAAATCAAAGCCGCCAACTCTAATTCTACGCCAATGAGGGTCTTTTTGCAATTTAGTGAAAAAAGGTAGGAGCATTCAATGCATGTTTTTTCTGAGGGCATGTTTTGCAGTTTAGTAAAAGAGTAAGGGCATTTCAAGGCTCTCTAGTTTAATTCAATTAGGTCGTTTGGTAGTTTGGGAGACAACGAAGGGTATATGTGTAGTATGATATTAATGCATTAAAAATAAATTAAAATGATAAATTGATAACATTTTTATAAAATATAATATATATTAATAAAATAATATATTAATGCATTAGTAAAATAGCATTTTATTACAAACAAATAAAAATATTTATTAATAAAATAGATATTTATAAGACAATAAAATATATCATTTTAAAATAATTATATAATTAATAAAATAATATTTAAAAATGGTATATTTTCTAAACAAAGGATGTATTTCATGCATCGTGTGGATAATATGCTATTTAATAAATAATTTTTAAAATATGTATTCATCGATATGTAATCTATGATTAGTTGATACACGCATGTCAAATTAGTTATTTAGTGATGCAATATACATTTTCATGCAAGTCAGTACATGGTTTCTAGAATACGATATTTATCAATACATAATCCAGAGCTAGCTAATACATATATAGTAAATTAGTTATCCAATAATGCAATATATATCTGAAGGTAAATTGATATATAGTGACCCAATATATATCGTTTATCGAGGAATGAAAAAGGAAAGAGATGAGAGGGATCCAGGAGGACGGAAAAGAAAAGAGATATAGGGAGTCCACTACCCAAATAATATTAAATTTTTTTTTTTACAAAACTAATCCATCTTTCAATTTTTTTACAAAACTAATATAAAATCATAAAACACCATTTGAAATGGTATTTTTTTGTTAGAAAATGCCATTTTAAATAGCATTTTATGGGTTCACGTCACCTCCTCTCCCGTCCCCCGTGGAATCAAAGGACCATAAAAAAAAAGCACCATTTCAAATGGCGTTTCCAAAGATGCCATTTGATATGGTGTTTATTCCTTCATATATACAAAAAAAAAACCCTGGCACCTCTTCCCCCTCTCCGACGGTGACTCCGACCTCTTCCCCCTCTTCGGCAACGACTCTGACCACGGAGATCGATCTCCGACGAGCTCCTTTTCTTTCCGTGCTGGTAAGTCCCTCTTCTCCCTCTTCTCTCCCTCTGACGGTGGCGGCCGCCCCCCACCCCCCCGATCGGCGGCAGCCCCGCCCCCCCTTTGGCTCGGTGGCGGCCCCTCCAGCGGCAGTCGCTCCCCCTCCCCACCCGCCCCCCAAAGAATGCTGATATTTTCTTTAAAATATTTAAAATATCGATTTTTAAAATTATATATTAAAAGAAAGATGTATCAAGCTTTGGATACTATAGTCAGCTTTTAACCTAAGAAGGCAATACTCCTGGGCCTTCCTTGCCTTTTGTAACCCCTATGGTGCAAACTAATAGTGTTGAGACCATATTTGCAGAACAACATTCTACTACTGCTGGTCTTAGTTGTCCAATTATTCAAAGTTTTATGGTGACTTCTCCTGTGTCTTCTGCTATGGTGACTTCCCTATGATAGAAGTAGTAGTAAGTGCGGGATACGATACTCATATAAGGGACGATGGCTAGGTAGGTGGTGGAATAAATTCTGATAATCTAGGCTTTGAGTCAGATGAAAGTGAGGATGAAGACTATTGGATGGATGAGGACAGTAGCAGTCATGATGATGATGAAGAAGATGAAGAGGTGATGAAGATATTCAGTCTGATATTAATGTGGAGAACCTCAACCTCATTTGCACGAACCTCCATAATTTTTTAACAACATAAATTTAGATGATGGTGGTTCTGACTATTAGTTTTCGGACTCCTCGATGACTTAATTTTCTAAAGGTCTAATATTTGAGAGTAAAATTATTTAAAGAGAGTTGTTGATCTTTATCACATTCTGAAGCATCAGACATATAATGTAGTTCAGTTACATTCAAAGTTATAGTCCGTATGATATGCATCATTAGGTAATGTTCAAAATTGTAAATGGAGGCATCTTGCTGCATTGTTGAAAAAGCAAAGATATTTTAAATCACAAAATATGAGGATCCTCACACTTGTTTGTTTACGAGATTGAGTCGAGACCACAAACATATCAGTCGAAGGATGATTGGAATACTAGTCTGACATATTGTTGAAAAAGATCCAGTGTTAGAGTTGAAGCTATTGTGGTAATCATTAATGATCAATTTCAATATACAGTGCCATACAGGAAAGCATGATGTGGAAAGCAAAAGGCATTGATTGATATTTATGGAGCATGGGAGCCGTCTTATTCAAAATTGCCCTATTATATGGCTGCACTCCAACATACAAATTTTGGTACTATTGTTTCATGAAATTTTTTTCAAACTACAAATTTGATGTTCGAATTTTAAATTATATTTTTTGAACTTTCAAACTATCCATCCAGGGTTTTAAGCACTGTTGTTCTATAATCAGCATTGATGGCACGTACTTGTATGAAAAGTTTAAAGATAACATGTTAAGTGCAACAGGAATTGATGCAGAGAATGAGATATTTTTCTTAGCATATGCAATTATGGATGGGGAGATGACTGTCAGTTGGAGTTGGTTTTTTTTCTAGCTCAGAACATATGTCATCAAAGATAGAAATAGAGTATGCTTAATTTCTGATAGGCATCCAAGTATATTAAATGCCATTGCAGATGAGTCTATTGGATGGAGTCCGCCACGTCCTATCACCGATACTGCTTAAGACATATCTGCAGTAATTTCAACACTCATTTTAAAAATATGTAGCTCAAAAGAGCAGTATGACAAGCAAGAAGCACTCATCAAGTTCGCAAGTTCAACTTTATCATGGGTAGGATCAGAATAGTGAATGAAAAGGCTTGGAGTTGGTTGTCTGAGTTAGAAAAAGAGAAGTGGACATTGGCACATGATGACAGCTTGCACTATGGTGTTTTAACTATAAATTTACCGAAGGTTTTTAACAGTATTTTACGAGGAGCTAAATATATTCCAATTACAGCTTGTGTTCAAATGGTATTTTACCGTCTTGTGAAATACTTTAATATGAGACATGCCCAAGGCCAAGCCTTAAGATATGTACAGGAGAATCCAAATAATTTTTTTACTCCTCATGTTGCTATTAGCTGAAGATCAAGTTAAAGCTAACCAGCATCGAGTAACAGCGTTCAACCTTCAAAGAGGCATATATGAAGTGCTTACGAGGAGAACAAGCGCAGGGTTACAAGGTAGAAAAATTTTCATACTGTTACTTTAACTGAAAGAAAATATTCTTGTGAAAAGTGGAGCATGTACAAATATCCATGTTCACACGTTTTAGCTGTATCAAGAAATTGCTGTACATTTTAGTGGATTTGTGGATGATGCATATATAATTACAGCATATATGAATGCTTAAAGTGGTGAGTTTAATCCATTACCACATGAAGATTATTAGATGCATACACGTATGTTCAAATATATTTCTGATCATCATCATTTGAGATCCAAGCGGAAAGGCAGATCAAAGTCAACAAGACTATGAAATGAGATGGATGATAGGCAAATAAGAAGTAAGAATTATTGTGGTATTTATAAGGAACAGGGTCATGATCACCGCCCCTGTCCTAGAATACTTCAACACACTTCAACTTCAAGCAGTGGAAGAAATTAAAAGCTCCGGAAATGTATTTTTAATATTATTTTATGTATTTTTATGGGATTATATTTTCAATGTTGTTTTATATCCAGAGATGAATTGTATTATGTATTTAAGTTGTATTATGTGACAATATTATGCTACCAGATATTTACTGGTAATGAATTAGTGACATCATCGTTTTCATGCATTGAAAATTATATTTCTTATAAAATGAATGGCTATCATATTTCTCATGCTCTAATACACTTGGGATATATATCATTATTTTAGATTTATTAGCATGTTATGGCTTACGATCCACGGCATCCAGACCCTCGAGACAGGAGTATTCTTACATTGCAGGAGCACCATCGGTCACAGACTATTTTAGATGACGGTGTAAGCATTCCAATCCTACTCTTACTAATATTTTTTATAAAAAAAATCTTGTTAAAGTTATATACATTATCTAATTATTATATCTTATTACAGGAGCCCAGACACCTTCGAATACGACGATCCGATGCTGACTTTTGGAGGACAGAGCACATCCCACCTAAAGTGCTAGATTATTTATGATATTTGAGATTCTATGGAGTGTATCGATTGGTCACATATAGATGAACGTTGGTTTTATTACTGCTTTGCTTGAGAGATGGCATCCAAAGACACACACATTTCATCTTCCATTTGGTAAGGCGACCATCACGTTACAGGATGTTAGCATCTTTATCGGACTACCAGTTGATGGTGATCCAGTTACCGAAGTTGATCCCATGCTTATCATTCCGGAGTGGCAGGCTTTGTGCTTACGATTGCTAGGGTTTGAGCCCGAGGTCCAATTTTTCGATCATTCATGATTGAGGATAGAGTGTTTGAATGATCATTATCGATATTTTTACATTGGAGATGATGCACCAGATGAGATGGTGCAGCAGTATGTCAGGGGCTAGGTGCTGCGGTTGCTAGGTGGTGTTCTATTACTTAATACTTCATCGAACAAGATGAAGTTAATGTTTTTACCATTATTGAAGGATTTAGTGTTTGCTCGTAGGCTCAGTTGGGGTAATGCAGTACTAGCTTACTTGTACAGGGTTATGTGTTGGGGTTCTTATGCAGACCAGAGCGAGATTGATGGTTATCTTATATTATTAAGGTATATAAATTAAAAATTTATATTTTTAATATTCTATTATAGCTCTGATTGGGTATATCATGTATGATTTTTTTAAATTTACAGATTTGGGTATGAGAGAGGATGCCAACTATCAGTACATTACGATGATAGTTGCTCGATATGCCATCAGAGCAGCATGACCTTGATGTTCCATTCAGACTAGACGGACCGTTGGGATATAGGTATAAAAATATTACTTTCTTTACTTAAAATTTAGTATTATTTTAAATTCGATAAAATTTATTTAACATGAATACACTGTCAAGTAGATAGAACGTTACATTCAATGTTAATCACGTATCGACGAGAGTGACACGGGTTTATAGGTGCCAGCTGGATACACTAGTTGATACACATAGACGATAAATTTGATTTATTTATAAATATAATTTTACAGTATTTATAATCTATTAAAAATTTAGCTGACTAATTTATTTTTTATTTTAACTCTATCAGTTTTTGTGGGAGCCATATACAGATGAGATATTGACTATATTGCCGTAGATGTGTACAGTTGGACATGACATATAGACTGCTAGGATGCCACTTATTTGTTTTGATATGGTGGAGTGGTATCTTTTCGATCGTGTGCTGCGATAGTTTGACTAGATTCAGGACATCCCAAAGCAGTTTGATACTAGCCAGGGATTTCATCGTATTGATCGACGAGGGAGAGCTCGTATTGACTGACGTATCAGACATACAGAGTACATCATTATTTGAAATGCATGCCGAGATCACATAGTTCATGATGATCATATTTTGAGAGGCCATCCATATACCGAGGACTACATGGCTTGATTTTTTAGCATTATAGTGTGAGTCATTGGACAGCCTCAGTATGTAGTTCCAAGATACGAGGGTGAGAGTTATGCTGTGCATCTTTTGGTAAAACCATAGAAATTATACTTTATATCAATATCTTTACTTCTAATATTAAGATTGTAAAATATTTTATGTAGTTCTGTTATATCTTTATTTTATGTTTTACAATATATTGCTAATTTTATTTTTATTATGTAGACTGATTCTATGTCAGATTTTATGTTGGACACTCGTCGTGCTTTATCTACGACTGATGAGGACGAGCGGATCCAGATACTGCGTGAGATAGAGAGATCATGTTCAGAAATATTGATGGCGATTGGTATTGAGCCAGATAGCTGTGCGCCTTGGTATGGAACAGCCGATACGTTAGATATGAGATATACGCCGTTACCATATGTTCCACATATGCCATCACTGCATATTTCGCAGATATCATCACTACACATTGCACAGATGCCACCACCTTTTGATCCATAGATGGCAGGGCCTTCTTCTTCCTATATGCCCCAGATAACATCATCGGGTACCAGTTGGCCATATGAGTATGACACATTCTTTTCAGGCCCATCTTTATATCCAGATGAGGGGGTTGAGGGGGTCACTCAGCCCACAGATGCTCCGACTGCATCAGTTATTCCTAAGCAGCATGACCAGCAGACGTTCATTGATATGGGGAAGGAGCCATCACAGCAGATACAGGAGCAGGAGCGGCCATTGAGGACCTTCCTGAGAAGATCCAAGCGACCACGGCCACCACGACATCCTTGTGGGATTTAGTATTTTTAGATTTGTACTTAGTATTTTTGAAACTTTTATTGTCCTATTTTTATATACTTGATATTTTTATTCTGTTTTATATTATTAATTATTATTTTTATTAGAGATTAGTTTAATTTCAAATGATCGGATGTTATGCTTTATGGACATAGATACACGTAGTCTCGTGTATCTCAAAAGATTAGGAGAGAAAAAGTTGTGCTAAAAGGCTATATAAATTATAATGTAAATAATAATAATATATCGAGTAATTTAATTACATCTCTTGAAATAGTCAAAAATAAGCTAAATCAGACAAGTCAGTTGTTTATGAAGGAGGACTATGACAGAATGGCATCTGAAATTCACACCTCTCTCTGTGCCTGTATGCTTGCTTTCGTTTGCTCTCTCTCCTCATCTTCTTTCATTGAGGGTATGATACAGTTTTACAAATGTATCGCGGAGCAGATGGTGAGAGCTTATTTCGATGAAGGATTAAAGCCTGACAAGTGGATGATGGACTGTGGTGATTTCCACGAAAAGAGTATTTTGAATCATGGTGAGGATGAGGATTCCAAGTTGATAAAAAATGATGGGACGATTGTGTCGGATCCAAATCTACTAGAGCTATAGTTGGATGCATGGTATTCCGTATCGACTCAAATCGATCGGTATGGCTCGTACCGTACCGTATCAATGAAGAACCAGCAAGATTCAGGCCGATTTTTCGGCAAATGAGATGAACCAGACTGCACCGGTACATCTCGTACGATACGGGCACGAACCACTACATACGGTACGGTATGGGCTGGTACAAGTCGGTACGAATCGGTACGATACGGTGCAGGCACCAACTGCTCGGTACAGTATGGTTTGGCCCAGTATAGATAGGTATGGCACTGGTACGATTGGCATGGGGATGGTACGGATTGGTTTTTTATTTTTTTTTTTTTTTTTGGCCATTGGATGGATATTTTGGAATGAAGGGTCAAGAAAACGTCATTTGTTATGGCGGCTTTGAAAACGCCATTTCAAATGGCGCTTTATTTGAAATGCCATTTGAAATGGCGTTTTCAAAAGTGCTATTACAAATGGTGATTTTTTTTTTTTGTGATCCTTTGATTCTATGGGGGATGGGGAGGAGGTGACGTGGACCCATAAAACGTAATTTGAAATGATATTTTTTATCAAAAGAATATTATTTTAAATAATATTTTATGATTTTATATTAGTTTTATAAAAAAGTTAAAAGGTATATTAGTTTTATATATATATTTTAATATTATTTAGATAATGGACTCGAGATATAGGAGAGCAAAGAGATGAAATGGATGCTAATATTTCCTCTTTTATTTTGAAAATGAAGAGATGGGCTGAGCAAAAGTCCTCTTCCATCTTGCATCTTTTGCTCTCTTCAAGAAACCTACAAGGGTAGGTGGTGCAAAAAGAGGACGTCCTAGGCAATCTCCTTTGATGCACGCACCACAGGACTTGTATTCTTTTCCTAGGATTGATCTCCTTTCCAAAACATCCCACGCTTGATTATATCATCATCGATGAGATCTTGTCCGGTATAGCAAATCACTAACCTAGTATGTTCTTGTTGTTACTTGGCTACTTTAACA
Source organism: Elaeis guineensis (assembly GCF_000442705.2). Taxonomy (NCBI): domain Eukaryota; kingdom Viridiplantae; phylum Streptophyta; class Magnoliopsida; order Arecales; family Arecaceae; genus Elaeis; species Elaeis guineensis. The sequence continues at coordinate 129,184,105 of NC_025995.2, read as the reverse complement.
AGTTTTTGAGTATGGGATCCAGCATCTCCACTATTTTATTTCACTTATCTCTACATCTGTTTAGTTGCTTTTCATAAAATTAATGAGCTCCTGACTTAATATATAATATTTTTTTCTTTTATATTCAATTTAAAATATCAAAGCAAAAATAAAACTATATAAGGAATGAACTTACTTAGGACTGAAATTAGATCGGATACGAATCAGATACCAGCATATCCATATGCATATTTGTTTTTGTCTAACGAATACAAATTTGGATACGGATATTATTTAGATGCAAAAATTCATATCCATATTTATTTTAAATAGATATAAATATAATTCGATTACTGAAAGTATGGATATAATGATGGTTACAGTGCATCCCTGGAGACAGCCAAAGTCTAGAATTTACTATTTCGACATTGCATTTGACAACCAAAGTCCAAAATTTATTCAATTAATACAACATAAACTAACTAGTAAAAGTTCCAAAACCAATCTAGTGAGAGTTTCAAAAACCAGTCTAGTAAGAGTTCCATCAAGGACAATCAAAATATACCAGTCATGCATCATTTTTTTCAGTCATTTAGTAAGATTCTAACCAAAATATACTAGTTAGCTAATAAGAGTTTCAAAACCAACCAAACAATCAAAAATAGCCATTACTATATTCTATCAAGAACCTACTTAGGTGCCATGAATCATTTTTTCCAATATATTCTAATGCCTCTCAATTGGACAACCAAAAATGATCCTTGCATTTTCTGGATTTTGAATGAGAAAAGATAGCAATCATCAAGTAAGTGGGACTCTATTCCCATAGCCATCAATCCATTAAAAATTTCTTCTGCTATATAGATATATGGCTGACTTTTTTGGATAATAGAATTTTTTTCTCTAATTGCATCCACAACATTGTCAATTACTGACTTTAAAACTTCAATCTCTTGATCAACATCAGTTGAAGATCTTTTTTTTATTTTTTGAACTTGTTGCACTTTAGGTTTGAACTTGAACTTGTGATCTTGGGGATAGCATATCAATTCCATCATTCACATCATCAAAGTCCTCGAATAAAGCTTCATTTTGGAATATCAGTTGATCAATATTATCAATAGTATCTGTGCAACTTCAATCTACTTGAGCTAGCTCATCTTCGCCATTTCTCCTTTGTAGTTTTGGCACCTTCATCTGTTATCCTATCTTTAGCAAATAGTTTCATTAAACCCTCATAGTTATGAACATATTTAGTCCTCCATTTTTCTACATCAGGATGTGTCTAAATATAAAAAATATATATAAGTATGTAAATATCGTATTAACAATAATCAAAATAAGAATAAAATAAATAAATAAATAATCAAATTCAAAATCATACTCTATTAGTTCTTTTCAAACCTCAGGTTCTATTATCCACAGCTTTGTAATCAGACTCCAAGCAAAACCACTTAATTATTTCTAAATATATATATAAGTATGAAAATATTACATTAACAATAATAAAATAAGAATAAAAAAATAAATAATCAAATTCAAAAATATACTCTATTAGTTCCTTTCAAACCTCAAGTTCTATTGTCCACAGCTTTATAATTGGACTCCAAGCAAAACACTTAATCATTTCTAAATAACTCAAACTACTCATTGAAATCTACCTTAAGAGACTTCAAGCAAAGGGAGCCAGCATCTCGATGTTTTTGTGCAATAAACTCCTCCAGCCGAAGACTAGTGATAGGTGGTCCCGCGGTTCTTTAAATGAGCCTTGTTTAAATCTATGTCAAATTTTTGCTCACTTCTTTAATCATTTGATCATAAGTAGTAGATGTGAAACTTCTATCATTTTTATTTTCTGCTCACTGTTGGTAAACTATTGCTTCAATGAACACGTCATCTATATGAGCTGTCCATCTCAAATATTCTTTTTTCTTCACTTGATCTTTTTTTGTACCACTTATTGATAATAAATAGATTATATATATATATATATATATATATATATATATATATATATATATATAATGAATATTGAATACTAGTATAAAAGTTTTAGTTATAAATATTATAAAAAAATCTCAAGTACAATCAATTGCAATAAGCCCAATATATAATGAAATAAATAAATAAATAACACAGTAAATGCTACAGGATACCATTCACTATATAATAATTTCATATATCAAGCGTCATATAATTTCTTAAAAATTCTCCTCACATGGCATCTTCATCATCATCCATTGGAGTAGGAGCCTCTTCTTGAGGTAAAGATTGGTTTAAAATCTCTCAATCTACTTTATCAATAAGTTTTCATCAGGATCTATCTCTATTAAATAATTATGCAAGATGTAATATATCAAAATAATCTCTGTTTGTATGTCAACCAAGTAATTGGATTCCGTTGTGCTTCTGATGATAGAAAATTATTTCTTTAATACATCAAATGCACTTTCTATTACATTATATAATGATGCATATTGAAGGTTAAATAACTCTTGAGAATTTTTTGGTGCTCGAGCAAAGTATTCTTTTAAATGATAGCACTCCTCTAAAAAGTGTGATAAATCCACTTCTTAATATATATCTCACATCAACAAGATAATATTTATCTAACAAAAATTAAAAAAATAAATAATAATTATATTATATTAAAAAAGAATATAAAATTTATAAATTACTAAAGATTATCTTTAGGAATCTCCAGTTTATCTTCTCTCTTAAGTGTATTTTTAATTATCCTTGAGTCAATATCGTTCCTTTCTAGTCAGACAAGATATATGTAAATTTTAAATTAAATGAGCATGTAACCAATATATTTTGCACTAGATAATTTTTCCTATGATGATATTTTGGGGCATCGATCGAGACACTTTCACATAATCATGTGTTCCATCAATAGCTTCCGCACAAGTCTAATATATAAATTTTATATAAATATTTATTTAAATACATATTTACATAATTAGAAATAAATTAAATAAAATTTGATTTATTTTGAAATATGGATAAAACCTACTATTATTGAATATTTCAGAGAAAATTTGTTCTGCTATGGGTTGAACCAAAAATTGATGTTCTAAAGGTATTATTGCTCTTGGTACTTTATAAAAATAATAACTAATGATCTCATTAGAGTGACAAAAGAAGAATGAAATCATATGATTCCTCACATTATATATGATAATGTGTGAAGAAACTTAGTAATTTACTCTTCAACTGTTGCTCATTGAGTGGGTTGGAGAGCACCATCTTTTTGTAATATCTCACATAAATTTATAAAAGCTTGTGGTCCCACTCGAATAATATCACATGACTTTCCATTTGTGATTAATATTGCATTATTTCATCTTGTACTAATTATCTTTCTATGGAAGATAGACTAATAGATCGATTAATATAATTTTTACAATGATAAAGCTTGCATCGCATTACAAAATTTATAACATGACAAATAACTTCAACTGCAGTTAGTCATTCACTTTTCTCGTATAAGAGAAACTCATCTATTTCTTCATTTTCTTATCTTTCTATCTATCATATATCTAAATTTAAATTTAAATAAAATAAGTTTGTTGTGTTATATGATAAATAGATAATAATAAATTATTAAAATAAAAATAAAATAAAGAGAAAAAAAAATTGATGGGCAGCAAGCACACCATGGATTTGGTATCATATTTATATCCCTAAAACCTACAAAATATTATGCTTTTACCAAGATTAAGCTCTCAAAACCTCAAGGGACAACTCACACTGCCACAACTTAAAAAAAAAAAAAAAAAAAAAAGAACCCAATTAACCCCTCCATCTCCCTCAGGTGCTCTCCTTTCCCATAGATCTCTGAACAAGAGAAGCAAAAAAAAAATCTAAGTGGGAAAAGATCTTAACTTTTGTTTTTTCCCATCTTTTTTTTATTTTTTTTGATTTTTTTCCATATTTTCCATCTATTTTTTTTATTTTTTATCCTCCAGAATTAAGAAATCCTTTCGTCTCCCTCAAGTGCTCTCCTTCCCCATAGATCTCCAAAAAAGAGAAGTGAAAATTTTAAAAAAAACTAAGCAAAAGGTCTTATCTTTTATTTTTTTTCATCTTTTCTTTTATTTTCATTAATTTTTTCCATGAAAAGTGCTTCCACCTTATGTTTCGTCCATAGGAGTGGGTGGGAGGCTTTAAGCGCTTCCTTTTTTTTCATTCACGGGAGTCTCAATCGGATGGGAGGCTTGAAATAAGCTGGAGAATTGAAATATAATTTAATTTTATTCTTCATTAGAGGAGTAAGATAGAAATTATAAAAAAAATTATTAATCTTCCAATTCTTCTTTTTAGATCCGCTCGATTTGGAGGTGAAAAAAATTGCAGGTTCGAGAGGATTTTATTCCCTTGTTTCTCTTCTCTTCTTTTTTTTTTTTTTTTGAAAAAATCTCCAACCAAGAGAAAGTATTAACTTTCTTTCCTATTCTTTTCTCTTCTCCTCTATTCTTTTCTTCCATTTCCTCACCACTTGATAGTATGAAGGTTCGTGCATACATGTATCATAACTCTGAGGAAATTTATATTCTTAGAAATATCTTTATCCATCACTAATCTTTTTTTTTAATATAAGTAGGCGATCACACGATTCTAGTGCGAGTACAATCCAAGAAGTCAAAATACAAAATATCATATAGTGCTTTTGGGCAATCATCTTCTTGCATCAGAATCAGTCTCCGATATGATCGGTAACAAAAGATACAACCCAATTCACGACACTGTTCACCTCCCAGTAGATATGTCGAACAGCCATCATGGAGAAGTGACAGAGGGACTCCCAAATATCATGGAGCAGCGGATGAGCTCCCAACCATATTATCCCATTCCGAATCCAATCAATGATTGTGGCAGAGTCATCCTCCATGAAGATGCTATCTGCTCATAGCTCTTGTCGTGCACAGACGATGCCCGTCCAGACAGCCTGGAGCTCCACTCTAGGGTTCGATAGCTCAAAAAAGGATGAGTCCCTGGCAGTCAGAAGTCTACCATCTGGGTCCTGGATGATGTAGTCTACACCATCCATACCATCCGTAACACTATCATTAAAATTGATTTTGACAGACTTCGAGGGGGGCTCTTAAAAGATGAATAGAACCCTTCGGATCACTACATGCACAATAGAGGATCCTCAGAGACTCAAGGTAGCGAGGGACTGTTCAGTAGTATTGAACCGGCAATGTTCCTCCGTAAGGCAATAAGCTCTCTTCAGCATCTGATGTGCAGGCACTATTTCGATATCAAAGACCAAAGAGTTCCTAGACAACCAGATTTGGCAAGCAATATGTGCCATCCTACTGCTGGAGGTCTGGCCCTCAATCGTGCTTTGATGGATCGCATCCAAGAAAGAGGGAGTCAGGAGCCATTCATGGCTCTCTAAGGCTAGTCTCTTGCCATCACCCAGATCAAGCATGCTCGAAGTTATTTGGCTATTTTCATCACAAATATTTACATCTTTAATATGAACTTCTGAATTATGATGAAGTTCTTAGGACTAATTTAAATAGAAGATTTAGTCCTTAAACTTGTTCGTGACCAAATGATATGTTATTACTAAGATGATAACCATATCAAGTGTAGATCTTTGTGTGCCATATGGGTTGATTATCCTCTTAACTAAAGAGTATAAAGATACTGGTATGGCATGCATGGAATGTAGGAGTATATTCACACCGAACGTGACTAACTACAGAGCACTCTACTTCAAGAGTAGCTCGCGAAGGATATGGGTATAAGTGTCCCTTAATCTGAGATCACCACGGTGATTTATAAATAACTCACTATATTTTGATGTCGGACTATCTGAATTTTTAATTCAGTGACAAAAATTTTTGGATATAGTCAAATACTTATTAAGTCGATGCGTGAGTCAAGATGGGATTGATCCCTCTAAATAAGTAGAAGTTAATGCATTAGTGTATTTCAATTTAGTAAAATCTTGATTAGGATAATTCATGTGATAGATTTGAAAAGTTAAAATATAATAGGTTGACTATTCCAGGGTTGACAGTTAAACTCTAAGTCATTTTGAGCATTAGAATCAAAAGAATAAATTATACGATAACCATATGTCAATAGATTCTTGAATATTGCTTTGCAATCGTTTGACCTATCCAAATATCAGGTCTATTTCTAGATGATTACATCAATTAGTTCAAAAAATTATTTCTGTGCTACCGACTTAGGTTCGAACCTATAGGGTCACACTCAAAAGAAGTTACCGACTGATCACATGGCTGATCAATGATTAAGAATCATTTTAAGGTTTAATCATCAATTTGATTGATGGTTAGCCTTATGCAAAAATTACAATCTATTATAGGAGGATTAATTGGCAACTAAATTACTGATTAGCTCAATTTGGTTGAGCAGAATAATTTGATTCGAGTCTAATTGAATTAGATTCAATTAAGATGACCTAAGATGAATGGTTTCTGATTTGATCAGGACTTGAACTTAATTAAGCCTGATTTGATGAGGATTTAATTATGTTTGGGACCTAATAAGATTGGGTTCAAATTGATCTAATTGGTTTAACCTAGTTTGATTAGGTTGGAGACCTACTGGATGAAACCCTAGAGTCCAAAACAAGTTGGAATCTTCACTACCACCGACCACCCTTGCATGCATGCCCTTCCCACCGCCAAATTCAAATTGGCATAATGGATCTCCACCTAAAAAAGTCTTGTCGCTCACTCTTGATAGGGATCAAGAGTTTGGATCAATTGGTTGATTCAATCGAATTCAAATTTGATTTGAATTCAAATGTAGATAAGAAATCTGTTCTAATCCAAACACCTCCACACCTCATCTATATAAATCTCTGATTTTTGTGGGACAACAATTAGAATATAGAGATTATTGAGAGATCATTGAGGCTAGGGTTTTGGGGCATGAGGTCTTGGGTTGGGTGGCCATCATTGGCTTGTGATCATAGAGGAGTTTCTTCTCCTCTTGGGTGAGCATCCTAGAAATCTGTTCTAGAGTTTCTGGGATGAGAAAAAATCAAAAAGAAGAGAGTTCTCCTCCTTCTGAACCAGTGCCAGATCCTCCATAAGTTTCTTCTCCAGGTTCGGAGGAGTCCAGGCCATTTGAGGACAAAAGATAGATCAGCCATCCATAAGTCATTACGCGAGCTAGCACTCTCGGGACGACAGATCAGCACGAGATTTCGAGTGGATCACCTATAGAGGCTGGACATCCTGTGCGGCTGTGAGCAAACTTCAAGTCTATGAATTTCAGACATGGAGTCCTTCTACCTGCATAAAGGTATCGAGTTCTAAATTTGATTGATGCATAGATTAGATCTATGATCACATATTTGATATGTCATATGTGTAGATTTCATTTTCAGATCATGTACGTGCATTATATCATGTTATAGATCTTAGGATAGGTGTTAAGATTAGATCTTAAGCATGTAGTATAGATTAAATTACTTAATCTGATTTTTTACTGCATAAAAGTTTTTAAAATACATGCTATGCGTCTGCCAGTTTTTCAACAGTAGTATCAAAGCCAGGTTCTATTATAACATGTATATGTATGCATGTAGCATTAAAATTTGGATTTTGATTGCAGCAGATCTGATTATGATAAGTTCTACATGATTTAGATTAGATCTAAATTTTTTATATGTGATATGATTAGATTAGAGGCCTATTAGCCAAGTAATTGGATTAAGCATTCCTGACCGTCCGATCATAAGTGAAAATAAGATTTTATGACCCTTTCCTCTCATTCTATGGAGATCTCTTAAGGCATGTAGGGGTGCTGTTTGCTTATGAAGATGAAATGCAAAAGGTTCAAAACTTACTTTTCTGTATAATCCTAATTTTTGAAACCTTAGATTTTGGTTGTATGTGATACAAAACGGATGAAAAGTAAATAATCTAATCTAAAAGATTAAAAATTATTTTAATTAAGAAAAATAAAATTTAGAATCATAAAAAGTTTGGATATGATCTAAAAATTGGTTTATGGTTGATTTTATTTTGAATTATGCAAAGTTTTCATATGCTGAAACTTTGAAAAATCTGCTGGCACGCGAACTGAGCCGACTCAATTATAAACTAGGTTGACCCAGTCTCCTGAGGTAGTCGGCTCAGTGTTGATTAAGCCGACCCAATTGCACGAGCCTGAACAGTAATAATTACTGTTCATCTACAGTTAGTCGATCAAGTATCAGACTTTATCGATCCACTGTTGTTAGCCGACTCAGTCTAAAACTGAGCCGATTCTATTTTCAGAGATAAAAATTTTGCATCAATTCGAGTAAAAAGTTTATAAAATTGAAATTATTTCTAAATTTAATTTAAGCCTATGTTAAATTGATACTTAATTATGAGTTAAGTATGAAACTAATTGGATCTAGAATTGTGAATTAAAGATCTAATGATATTTTCATAAAATATGGGGATGACATGGGTTTGCTTGATTAGATTCTCTTAACTGGGCTAGATTTAAGGTTAGAATCAAATAAAATATTGACTAATCAGAGAAATTGATTAAATCTAATCAAAAGTTGAATTAGATTAAACCAGATTTTTTCTAGAACTATTACAATAGTTGTAGTTGGTCAAAATCCATGTCTTCATTAGACCAAGATGGATCTCGATCATGGCTCAGTAGTAGAGCTCAAGTCTTTAGGCAAATCTAATTGAATCTAATGAACTAATTAGTATCTAAGTTTGGCAGATTTGATTGGTGGTCATTAATTGAGAGCTACTCGCATAGATTGAGTCTATGACGAGTTAATGGCATATCCCTCTCACTAATCTTACTTACATGGCCAATGTGGTCAATCAGTTTTTGATTCAGTTGCTCATTAACTCATGCTGAACCCATGCTATATAGGTTAATCAATATGACTGATTTCAGTGTCAGGATCGGCTTGATCTAGTCTTTCATGATCTAACTTAGTGAAATCAGTGAGAGGATTATGATTATCTGATCAAGTTCAATTTCTTCTCTTCAGTATCTCAATCAAATCTTCTAAATTATTAAGTCCATAAAATGAGTTAGATATGGAGATGATTAGATCATAGCCTTCCATTAAGTTAGATGATAATAGATCCATTAGTTGGATGATCATTGGACGGTCCAAAGGCCTGGTGCTCATCTACTATTGGAATTATCATTCATAATATGATGTCTCAGTCGAGTCTTTCTCATGGATGGTTAGGATGATCGATCACAGTCAAACCTGATTATTTGTTAGTTAGATTCTTGAATATGATCATATTAATGGTTGGACCTAACCCGACCTTTTAGTGGAGATCAAAATCTACTGTTAGGAACCTGGAGCAAAATTAATTGCTAAAAATTATTTGATGAAATAATTGGTTAAGAACTTGTCCATAGATGCACATGGGTGAGCCGGCCAAAGTCAGACTTATGTGCAGTTTGTGTGGATTCTAGTATCTACTAAAAAATTAAGATAATTTTCGAATTGGAGGTAGAGACTCCTAATTCATACAAAATAATGAAAGAACCTTTAGACTAAAGTCTATATCTTTAGGCTTAATTAATTCATATACTAATTAGATTTATGATTTTTCTTTTGTGCAGTTATGGCCACCAACTTATTGCTCCGATCACTATTAGACAATGATAAACTGATGGGATCAAATTTTGATAGCTGGTGTCAAAAATTGAAGATAGTTCTGGAGCACGAGTGGATCTTGTACGTACTGATCGATCCAGCACTTGAGAAATCCGCTCAGAATACTCACGGTGCGATTCGAGATACTTACCTGAAGTAGCTCAACGATCGCATCACGGGATGTTGTATCATGCGGGCGATCATGAATGACGAGTTCAGTCGTAAATTCAAGGAGGTTCAGTCAGAAGACATGCTCAAGATGTTGAATGAGTCTTTTGGGACTCTCAACGATATTGAGCGGCACAAGACCAGTTGTACCATTTTCAATGCCTGAATGATGGAAGAGGTGTTAGTCACCGATCATGTATTGTACATGATTGAACAGATTAAGCATCTGAGCAAATTCAATTTTTTCTTGCACGAGCAGTTTAGGAAAGATGCAATCCTGAATTCTCTACCGAAGTCTTATCTATCATTTCTCAATCATTATCAAATGACGAAACCTGTAGTGAACTATCACAGTCTGTTGGATTTACTACAGACTTTTGAGAAGCATCACCAGCTCCACAAGAAGACGATGAATGTAGTGGGAGGATCTTCTTCGGACGAGCGTCGTCCCTTAAGAAAGAAAAGAAAAAAAGAATAAAAAGATATCAAGTACTGGGGGTCAGACCAAGAAGTCCAAGTCTAAGTCTGATCAGAGTCAGATAAAGTACTACTATAAGAAGCGGGATCATTGGAAGAGAAACTATCCTCAATACATAACTTTTCTTGATCTGAACAGGCCAAAGAAGAAGAAGCAATCAGTTACTGGGCAAGATAATTATATGATAACACCTTGCAACTTCTCTATTTATGATACAATGACCTGGATGTTAGATATTGATAGTCCTATTAATATTTACAATACGTTGCAGGGACTTCAGGTCAGTAAGAGATTTGAAGATGGTGAGAGATTCCTGAACATTGAAGATGGAAGATCAGTTCTAGTTCTAGTTCTAGCTTTAGGAATCATCAAACTTGTATTCAATTCTCATATCATCATTTTTAGTGATTGTCATTTTTGTTTCAGTTTCTTATTGAATGTAATTTCTATAGACCTTTTGCTAAAGAAAATTATGAGATTTCAATGAAAAAAATTTTGTGATATCATTTTGAATGGTGTTACTGTAATTTACAGACAACTGAACAATAAAATTTATGTTGTATCGCGGTCTAGTGTAATGTACACATCAAGAAAATGTCATAGGATAAATGATGTCTCGGATGGCTACCTTTAGCATTATAGGCTAGGTCATATTAACAAGAGTAGGATGAACAAGTTAATCCAAGAGGAAACCCTTAAGGACAATGATTATGAATCATTGTCATCCTGTGAGTCTTACCTACTTGGAAAGATGATCAAGTCATCTTTTACTGAAAAAGATGAATGAGCCAATGAAGTTCTAGGTTTTGTACATACTGATGTATGTGGACCTATGAGCACGAGTGCTAAAGGTAGATATCACTACTTTATTACGTTCACAGATGACCTATCTAGGTATAGATATATCTACTTGATGAAATATAAATCTGAATCATTTGAAATGTTCAAACAATTTCATAGTGAGGTAGAGAAACAAACTAGAAAGAGCATTAAAACTCGTTGATCTGATCGAGGGGATGAATACTTTTTTAGTGAGTTTCTGACACATCTAGAAGAGAATAGAATTCTCTCGCAATGGATCCCTCCTGGAATGCCATAGCATAAAATGTCTCAAAAAGAAAGAATCGAATCCTGTTGGATATGGTTTGATCCATGATAAATTTTTTAAGTCTGTCGATCTTTTTTTGGAGATATACACTTGATAAATGGTATATTTTTATATTTATTGAAGGTATTTTTGATAATTTATGGTGCTAATATTTTTTTAAAAATCTAATTTCATGAATAAATTAGATTTTTTTAAAAAAATAAATAATTTAAAAAAATATAAAATTAGAATATATTTATAAAAAATAGATATTAATTTAATTGAGTAATTTAAGCACCAAAATAATAAAAAAATTTTGAAAAATTTAATGTATATTTTTTTATTTTTCAGATAAAAATTGGAGTGAAAAAGGAGCCAAAATATACTAATAAACGATTTTATAGCCTCCGGTGCACGGTGGACCGATCGATCAATCCACAGAAATAGAGTGCGGTCCACAGAAAGCTTCACGTGATCCACAGGCATGGTTCACAGTGAGAGAAGGATTTTGGATGCGATCCAATGGCTGACATTCATCCTGACCCAGATCCGACGGTCAGCATCCATTGTCGATTTATAAGAGGACTATTCTGCGCAATCCGACGGCTTAGAAGCAATCTATCACACGATCGAATGGTTGAGGATGTTCTCGACTTTGAATAGGAGATCTTTTGCACGAGCTGACGGTCAGAATTTCATCAGAACCCAGATCGAATGGCTGAGAATGAATCCGACTGAGAGAAGGATTAAAACTATGGATTTTGATCAGATCTGGGCGGTCCGAAGCTGATCCGACGGTCAGAAATATTCTTAAGAGGATTAATATGATTTTTAAGAGTTTTAGGGTCCTTTTCCTATCAAAAAATTATGCAAATTTTATCTATAAATAGAGGATCTGGAAATAAGTCTAGAGAGCAAAAAAAAATTAGTAGAAAGTGAGAAAAAAAATAAAAAAAAATAACCTTAAGGATCCAAGGAAAAGAAGGAAAGAAGCCAGTTCGCTCTACGGAGTACGACGAAAGATGGAGAGGTCATCAACCATCTTTCTGCGAGGATGAGCTGATCAACTTTAGATCTTTGTTATAATTTTATTTTTATTTTATTTTATTATTATTTTATTAAATTTTTTATACTTAAATTTTAATTTTAATTAATGTAAAATTTATTTTCTTGTACTTTAAATTTCTATCTTTTATTTTTTACAAGTAGATGCTAGGATCTAATTAGTAGATCTTAGTATCAATTTATTTTATACTTTTTAAATTTTTATTATTTATTTTTATTGTAAGTAGATGCTAGGATCTAGTTAGTAGATCTTAGTATCGGATTTATTTTTCATACTTTTAATTTTTATTTTTTGACTCAAATTACTTTCTTCAAATTTTTTTTTTTACAAAATCAAAGATTTCAAATCAAAATTCTGTCTTCTCTGTGGATTCGATCTGACTCACTACTTTTTATGTATTTTTTATTTTTATTGAATTCAGAATTAGATTGATAGTCACGATGTCCTAATGATAACATCACGATCGTATCAATTTTTTGTGCCATTGTCGGAGAAGGCACCAATTTTAATGTTTGATTTCTTTGATTTTCTTGTAAATATAGCTTACTAACTTTTTTTAATTTTTTTTATAAAAAAAATTTAAAAAAAAGAGATAGAAAGCTTCCAATTTTGCTTGATGAGATCAATCCTATCCCTAGCCCTAACTATTTTTTTTAGTATTAATTACTATTTTTTTTCAAATTAACCTAAAATTCATCTAAAGAAATTTAATAAAAATTGTATGACAAGAGTGGAAATTTAATTGTTTAGAAGCATTCATCATCTTAGATTTACTTTTGGTGATCGCTGGAGACAAGGTAAGCTTTCAAGTTTGATTAATTTCATGCATCTAAATTAGTTGCATAAAACTCCTTATTTGAAATTGGTTGTGCATATTCATCTCAAATTAATTTAAAGGCAACACCTATAACAAGATAAAGTGAAGATTTCATCACCCCTTCTTAGCCCAAAAACAACCAACCAGCATCCCGCATTAATCCAAATCTAACTAAAATCAAGTAGACGTTGACCCCTAAGATCAATTGAGTTCAGTTTGAGTATTGTAGTAAAGTCAAGTGCAAAATAAGTTTGGACTCACCCCTGAAACTAGTGTCTAAGACAAGAGGTTACAAAGGCTCAGCCTAAGTGGACTCGTGGTTATTTAATTAGTTAGCTTATCTGGTCAATCAAATTGGTGTCTAAGGCAAACAACGGGGGGACCCCCACAACCCCACCTCTTACCTGGCTAGTTGAAGGACGTGCGAACATACCCAATTTGCATCTAAACTAAGCCACTCTACATCAAACTATTAAGTCTAAAAAACCCATAGATGTCTAGGTTTAATGACCTGTTAACTTGATTGCAATTAACACTTAACCACAACTAATTCTTCTCATCTTTCGTCTTTAGATCTAGAGCTTTCTTAAGGATCTCACCTTTAGAACTTCTCTCTTTCTTCTTCTTCTCTTTTCTTTTTCTTTCTCTTTAAAAAAAAAAAGCTCAATCACATATTAGGATTTGCACTGGTACATGCATGGTATAATTTTTTTTATTTTGACATAGTTAAACCTAATTCTGAAATTAAATGGCTGATCCATGTTACACCTAATAATCAAATGGTTAGAAATTCTAAGAACCATCTAGACAAATGAAGGAATATTTTATTCCTTCCACCTATAACCCATCGATGTTCCCATCATTCTATAAGATCAAATATTCTGACTCTAGTCCTGAGGTCGATTTGAATCTGCTAGCCCAAAAATTAGATAAAGTCGACCTTCTTATATATAAATGCCTAGCCTTAGATCTATAATCTCCTGTACAATACACACAACCTTCTAATTATCATGAGATTTGTTCTATCTGTGCTAGCCCAGCCCATCATATTAGTGAATTCCTACAGCTGCACAATTTCTACCTTTCATCCAAGAACAAGTTCAAGCTACTTAAGGTTACTCCAATCCTGTCAATGATCCATTCTTAAATATATAGAACCAAAATTGGAGGAACCACTCTAATTTTTCTTGGAGACCCCAACAGACTCAGGTTCAGATCCAAATTTTTTCTGTGCAGAAATTTTAGAATATGCCCCAATACCAAAACTATGTCTATAATAGTGGTCAGTCTAGTCAGCCTACTCAACTATCCTATTACAATCAGCCATTATACCCACCTCCTCAACAGACCAATCTAGCCGACGATAGATTTAGCCAACTTCAACAAATGATTATGACCCAACAGCAATCTCTTGTCAGGCTAGAAGTATAAATAGGTCAATTAGCTGAGTCTACCATGAGGAGAGAACTAGATCAATTATTGAGCCAACAAATATCAAATTTGAAAACAACCCAACTACCCACCTACCACTTGGGCCTAGTCAACAATCCAATGTCCCACCTAAGAATCTTTAATTTACAAATGATAAAATAATCTCTGAGCTTAAAAATGATAGGATTCTTAAGGACCCAAATCAAATCCAGATGAGTGAGGCTAGTACTGATGCTAGTCAAAGTATGAATTTAGAAGAAGAGGTTAGTACTGAGGCTAATCTAATAGAAGAACTGAGCCTGAAATTATTATTAATCTAAGTGAAAAGCATAAAGAAAAGAAGAGAGCGGATGAGTTATCTGAGATATATAAACCAAGAATCCTGCTCCCTTTAGACCTAGAAGCTGGTTCTTCCACTTTAGAATCACTTTCTCCAGAACTGAAGTTATCTTTGATCACATCTGATACACATATTTAAAATCAAGTGACACCTTTCCAGTACCCATTACTTCAAACTCAACTCCTCACCTAAAAACTTAATTCATGAGCATTTTAGAAGAACAAATAGGAGAAATTCTCAGCAAACAAGGGTTTGTCAATGTATTTATAAATTATCTTCTTAATATTGGAAAGATAAAACTGATAAAAAATAAAATTATAAAATATTTTTTAAAAATTGATAATAAAATATTAAAATTTATTATAGACCATCTTCCTGAGATTGGCAATCCAAAATATTAGAATTTATCAATCCAATATTTGATACGGGATAGGTGAGAGAATCAGCATGGTCTGACAGAAGATGGTAAACTTAGTGCTTCTTGGGAGGCAACCCAGTTTTTAATTTTTAGTTTTATACTTTTTGCTATCTTTTGTATTTTATTTAGGTCAATCAAGTCTTACTTAGAGTCTTTTGTAGGGATCTGAAGACAATCTTGACCAAGTTGGGGGGAATCAATTTAAAAAAAAAAATTTTGGATCACGTGTCATCTCTCCTTTTCTTTCTTTTTGCATGCACCCTTTATTTTTCTATTTCATTGAGGACAATATTGATTAAGTTGGGGGGAGAATAAAAATTTTTTTAAGTCCTCAAGTAAGTTAGTATTTAGCATTTAAGCACCTGATTACACTAAAGAATCGAGTTAAACTAAGTATTTTTTTAAAAAAAATTGATGCACAATAAGAGAGTTTGTGAGATATTGAGGGATTAAGTATTAAGAAAACTCAATAAAGAGTTAAGTTTAGAACTTAAACAGTTTTTTTGAGTATTTTTAAATTTTTCTACCAACATCGAAGAAGAGTTAACTTTTTATGGGCTTGTGTAGAGTAACTATATATTTCTTCATATTTTTAAATAAAAAAAAAAAGAAGAAGATTTTCAAGTACTTCATGCTGAGTAATCGAACTTTTTGTCTAAGCAAGTATTGAATTTTGCGTCAAAAGGTATGAAGGCAAAGAAGATTTATTGTAAAGCTAGTTTTAACTCATAGCCTGTTTGATTTGAGCAAGTAGGTCCGAGGAGTATTCTATACCTAGTGCCTAAAGCCGTCTGGTTCGAGAGTCACTGGCTAAAAACTCACTACATGGGTCAAACAGAAAGGTCAAGGGATTAAGACACTCAATAGCAGTACGATGTTAAAAAAAAAAATCAATCAATAAATGAAGGACGGAAGTAATAATATACTTGTTCATATGAAGGTTAATAAATTGCAGATAATGGTAGGGATAATTTGAAAAAGTTCAAAAAAAATTTAGTGTTCTTAGTTTAACTCTCATATTGATTAGTATTAATACTCCAATGACATATCTCACTCATGCTCTACTGAATATCAATAGTTTTTTAAAAATTATTTGATGAAATTTGAAACTTTAAGTTAAACGGTACTTAATTCTAAATTCTTTCTTTACTCAAGAACGAACAAAGTTCAAGTTGGAGAGTGTGATGAATGGTATATTTTTATATTTATTGAAGATATTTTTGATAATTTATGGTGCTAACATCTTCTTAAAAATCTAATTTAATGAATAAATTAAATTTTTTTAAAAAAATAAATAATTTTAAAAAAAATATAAAATTAGAATGTATTTATGAAAATTTGATGTTAATCCAATTGAGTAATTTAAGCATCAAAATAATGAAAAATTTTAAAAAATTTAATGTATATTTTTTTTAATTTTTTAGATAAAAATTGGAGCAAAAATGGAGCCAAAATATCCTAAAAAATAATTTTTATATCCTCCAGTGCACGATGGATCGGCTGATCGGTCCATAAAAATCAGGGTGCAGTCCATAGGAAACTTCAAGCGATCCACAAGCATGTTTCACAGCGAGAGAAGAATTTTGGACGCAATCCAACAGCTGACATTTATCCTGACCTAGATCTGACGGTCAGCATTCATTGTCGGTTTATAAAAGGACTCTTCTGCACGATCCGACGGCTCAGAAGCAATCTATCACATGATCGGACAGTTGAGGATATTTTTGACTTTGAATAGAAGATCTTTTGCACGATCCGATGGTCAAAACTTCATCAGAACCCAGATCGAATGGCTGTGAATGAATCTGACTAAAAGAAGGATTAAAACTATAGATTTTGATCAGATCTGGACAGTCCGAAGCTGATCCGACGGCTAGGAATATTTCTAAGGAGATTAATATAATTTTTAAGGATTTTAAGACTCCTTCTCCTATCAAAAAATTATGAAAATTTATCTATAAATAGAGGGTTCGAAAATAAGTCTAGGGAGCAAAAAAAATCAGTAGAAAGTAAAGAAAAAAAATAGCTTTAGGGACCCAAAAAAAAGGAGAGAAGTCAGTTCAATCTACGGAGTATGATGGAAGACGGAGAGGTCATCAACCATCTTTTCGACGAAGCTGAGCTGATCAACTTCAGATTCTTGTTACAGTTTTATTTTTATTTTATTTTATTATTTTTTTTTAATTTTTTTATACTTAAATTTTAATTTCAATTAATGTAAAATTTATTTTTTTATATTTTAAATTTTTATTTTTTATTTTTCATAAGTAGATGCTCGGATCTAGTTAATAGATCTTAGTATCGATTTATTTTATACTTTTTAAATTTTTATTATTTATTTTTATTTTAAGTAAATACTAGAATCTAGTTAGTAGATCTTAGTATCGGATTTATTTTTCGTACTTTTAATTTTTATTTTTTGACTTAAATAGCTTTCTTCATAATTTTATTTTTTTTATAAAATCAAAGATTTCAAATCAAAATCCTATTTTCTCTATGGATTCGATCCGACTCACTACTTTCTATGTATTTTTAATTTTTATTGAGGTTGAAATTAGATTGATAATCATGGTGTCTTAACGATAACATCGCGATCGTATCAACACTCGAATTAGCTTGCTATGTATTTAATAAGATTTTGAGTAAGTCTGCGAATAAAATATCATACGAGATATGGACTGTACATAAACCAGTACTCTCACATCTTAAGATTTGGGGGTGTCCAACTTATGTCAGATATTTGAAAATAGACAAACTCGGATCTAGATCTGACAAGTGTATCTTCATAGGATATCCGAAAGAAATTAAGGGGTATTACTTCTACCTTTCTGATGATCAAAAAGTGTTCATCAGCAATAAAGCACACTTTTTAAAAAAAAAAATTTAATGAAGGAATTAGTACCTCTAAAGTCGAGCTTGATGAAATTCGACGAGTAGAAGAACCGACACAATCTAGTGAACCCACAGAACAGAATTTGATTGGGTTAAATTCAAACTTTACTGTAGATGCATCATTAAGGAGATTTGATAGAGTATCGCATCAATTGGACAGATACTATGATTTCTTGATTTGGGATGGAGATCATGTTAAACTCGATGAAAATAATAAGGATCCGATTACCTATATGGATGCAATGCAGAGGTCTAACTCTGATAAATGACTTGAAGCCATAAAATCTGAAATAGAGTCCATGAAGGCCAATGATGTATGGATATTAGTTGATCCATCTGAAGGGATAAAATCTATAAGGTGTAAGTGGATCTTCAAGAAGAAAAGAGGCATAAACGAAAAGGTAGAGATCTATAAAGTCTGTCTAGTTATCAAGAGATATCATCAATGTTATGGTATTGATTATGATGATATTTTTTTCTCTGTGGCAATGCTCAAATCTATTCAGATCATGCTTGTAATAGCAGCACATCTTGACTATGAATCTGACAAATGGATGTAAAAATAGCTTTCCTGAATGGTGAGCTGGAAGAAGAAGTGTATATGATACAACATGAAGATTTCATATCCGCAAATGAGTCTAAGGTATGCAAGCTTTAGAGATCCATTTATGGATTGAAGCAAGCAAGCAGAAGTTGGAACATGCATTTTGATAAAGTGATCAGAATGTATGGCTTCATTAGGAATAGAGAAGAATCTTGCATCTACAAATGGATTAACAATTCTATGGTAGTATTTTTTGTTCTTTATATAGATGGCATTCTCTTAATCGAAAATGACGTCTCCGCATTGTAGAGAATAAAGGTTTGGCTATCGTCTCAATTCTTCATGAAGGGCTTAGGAGAAGCATTCTACATCCTGGAGAAGAAGATTTATAAAGATAGATCGAAGAGGATACTCGGATTATCTCAGTCTTTGTACATCGATATCATGCTGAAACGGTTCAGTATGAAAAATTTCAAGAAAAATTATTTTTCGATAGGCCATAGAATTACTCTCTCAAAGAAGAATTATTCGATAACTACTAAAGAGAGAAAATGTATGAGTAGAGTTTCATATGCTTTGACAATGGGTTCTATAATGTACGCTATGACATATACAAGACTAGATGTGGCATACTCATGAGGGGTAGTGAGTAGATACCAATCTGATATGGAGGAAAACCACTGAAAGATTGTAAAAATCATCCTCAAGTATTTGAGAAATACCAAGGATCAATGGCTCATTTATGGAGAATCTGATTCGAAACTTATGAGATTCATAGACTCCAGCTTTCAGTCAGACCATGATGACAATAAAAATATGTCGGATTTTGTGTTTATCCTGAACAGTGAAGTAATCTACTGAAAAAATTTCAAGCAGCACATCATGACCGACTTAGTGTGTGAGATGAAATGCATCACTGTTGGAATTCAAGGTTTGGGGTATGTATGTATATTTTAAAATTTTATTTTTTAAACATTACAGTGGAATACAAGATTAAAATATTTTTAATCTGAATCATGCATGCATAAAATCATAAAATCACAAGGATCTAGTTCATATACTGAAATTGACATATGCTGAAATTCAGATTGTGATCAAATCGCATATCTATTTTGCAATCTCTTTCTTCAAATCTGGATCTGAAAGAGAAGAGATTTTTTTTTAGCCATACAAGTATCCAGTCTCTATGGATATCTACTCGGGATCAGTCTAAAAGAGTCCTCTTCAAGTTGAATTTTTTTTCTAAGAAAATTCAACCTGCTAAATCTGAACGAAGTCTGGATCGTGATCAACACTTGATCTCTTTCCTTGATCTTTTTCTTCTCTTCTTTTTTTTTCTTTCTCCCTTGCTTTGTGCTACAACCAAATATTAGGAACCAGCAAAGGATGGGACGCCCAACAGCTTGGGCGTGGAAGAGAAGTGGGATGCCCAAGAGCTTAGGGCGTGTGAGACGCCAAGGGAGAAGAGAGGGAGAGAGGAAGAGAGGGCATAGGGGGATCTCTTTCTGGCATGGGGCTTACTGGTTGGATGCTTTAGGAACCTTAAGAGAGGTTCTTTTAAATAGACAAAAGGATTGAATCCTATTCAATCTCATAATACAAATACTACTTGCATTGGGTTTCCTAATAACTTAAGTTATTTAACTTACATTAGGAATCCTATTAGGCACCAACTCTTAGAGTCCTTGCATCCATTATTTCACACCCTCTTTTGCACCCAAGAGATGCCTCATATGAAATCAAAAGGCCCTCTAATCATGGGACACGCCCAACTTGATCCAATCAAGGTGGCGCCCCATAATAACTATCAAGAAATATTAATTAGGGACTTGCACCCTAATTCAATTGATCCAAAACCTTAGACACCTAATAATTGGTGTCCAATGACCTAATTCATTTAGGTTGTTAGCAGGTAATTAAGTTTGAATTATCTTATCAAATAAAAAATCCAAACAGAAAGAGAAAATTTCGTCCAACCATATGCAAGCAAAGTTATTTTGAACTCAATCGAGTTTCTCTAAACTCAATTGACACTTCATAAGCTCAATTACTAATTACAGGCCTAATCTCTTTATTATGTAACCCCATAGGTTCAATTCTATCTGATAGTGACAAATACAATGATCTCTATCAAAATATTATTGAAACTCTTTTTAATGGATCGGAACAATTCTACTTTAACTCATCAAGGATTGTTGATCCAAAATAATCTTAGTGAGCTCTCACAATCCATCAATAACACCTAGCAATTTGTAGTGGCAACTCAATAGAACCAAAATGAACCTCAAGATGTAGTTAACGTATGATTAAGTCCTTCTATCGTGAGTCCCGACTAGGTGGCAGGTCATGGATAAATCATCAAATCTTAACATCAGTCATATGATAGATTCAATCAGCTCAAATCTAATTATGATTTTTATAAAAAAAAAATTTCATCAATAATACTACTATGGCCATAGATTCTCAGACTTTAGCCTTTCAAATCTCATAGGACTACTCCTCTCTAACAAGGTTGATAGATCCCATCTTGATATGCATCCTACTCCTACAGTGGATCAACTGTCGTCAACATCCACTATGAGGACTTATTGAGATCATATTTATATGTCAATCAAACTTTGGCAGCCACACTGCAAGCAGTAGTACAATCTCAGGCCAAAAGATCAGTCACATAACTATAGCATCAAGACAATCACTGACGAATGAATAGAAATCTAAGTGATCTCTCGTATGGTCACGCTCAGTACTAGTTATTCTCTAATAATTATCCGCACTCATCATCCAGTGTCTACACTATAGATCAGAGACTCATCTATCTCGAAAGAAGCGATCTGTACGTCAGTCTATCCAGATCGATCACTGTCCTCATGATGATTCTATGACTCGGAGCATTTAGAAATTAAATATATATTTCTAATTTTTAACTCTTTGAGAATATGTATCGAAAGCTAATTTCATAGACGATTCAAGGACACATCACACTTGAATAAAAAATAAATTTACCTTTTATTGATCATATCAATGTATTAAGTATAAAATTATATCTTAGATTCATTACAATGTGTCAGCCATATTAGCTTCTGATCGCTGTCGTAGGTGGTCAAGAATAAAAATCAACTCAAACTATATAGATAGGATGAGTAGAGATCATTTTCATGAAGATTTAGGATAATTATTTTTTTTAAGAAGAAATAAAAAATATTTGATTATAGAAGGATTAAAAAGAAATAGAATAGCAAGAAATAAATTAAAAATATAAATTAATTTATAAAAAAAATAATTAAAAAAATAACCTAAGAATTTTGAATCTACCATGCAAATTAGATTTTTTTTTTATGTTGTAATATTAATTATTGTGATTAAGGTATTAGTATAGCTTATCTCTAAGGGATACGGACTGTATCAGTAGATCACAGCTCATCCCATTGGAGTATAAACTATTTAAATTCAATTATAAGATCTAAAATTTAATCTCATATACTACAATCTATCTCTCCAAAGTACGTACCGTATCCAGAGATCACGGTACGTCAATAGAGGATATAGGTCGTGTAGGAGACTTCATCGTATTTCTGGATTAAAAGGATTTAGCTACGTATCAAGATCTCTAGCTCCATAATCTTCCAATATTTGATTCCTAAAGCTTCTTGATTTTTTTCTCTATTTTTTTTGCTTTTTTTTATTTTTTTCTATTTTTTTCTTATTTTTTCTCTAATTTTTTCTCATTCCTACTCTTATTCCTGGACTCCCTATTTATAGATGATTTTTTATATTTTTTATAGAAAAAAGAGTCTTAAAATTTTTAGAATTCATATAATATCCTTTACATTAATTTCTGACTGTCGGATCGCATTCGAACTGCCTAGATCAGTCCAAAATCTGATGTTTTAATCTTTATCAAAGTCGGATGTATTTCTGACCATCCGATCATGCTTTAGATGAAATTTCAGCGTTGGATCGCGTAAATCTCTCCTTAACAAAGTCGGAAACCATCACAGCTGTTGGATCGAGCTTCAGATTTGATCTGAACCGTCGATCAGCTCAAAAAAGTCTTTTTTTTACTATGGACCGCGCCTGTAGACCACGAACTATTCTTGTGAACCGCGCCCTTGATTCTGTGTATCGAGGGGCCGGTCCACCATGCATCGAAGGTAATTTTAATATTTTTAGGATATTTTGGCTTGATTTTTACTCCAATTTTTGTCTAAAAATAAGAAAAAAATATGCATTAATTTTTTTAAAAATTTTCATTATTTTGGTGCTTAAATTACTCAATTAAATCAATACCTATTTTTCATAAATATACTCTAATTTTATATATTTTTTAAAATTATTTATTTTTATGAAAAATATAATTTATTCATGAAATTAGATTTTTAAGAAGATGTTAGCATCATAAATTATCAAAAATACCTTCAATAAATATAAAAATGTATCATTTATCACATCTCCTAACTTAAACTTTGCTCGTCCTCGAGTAAAGAAAGAATTTAGAATTAAGTTCCTTTTAACTTAAAATTTTGAATTTTATCAAATAATTTTTAAATGAGCCATTGATGTTTAGTAAAGCGTGAGTGAGGTATGTCATTGGAGTATTAATACTAATCAATGTGAAAGTTAAGCTAAAAATATTAAATATTTTTTAATTTTTTCTAAATTATTCTTACCTTTATTTTAAATCATTAACCTCATATGGATAAGTATATTGTTACTTTCATCCTTCATTTATTATTATTATTATTATTATATTGTACCACTATTGAGTGTCTTAACCCCTTAAGCTTTCTGTTTAACCCATGTAGCGAGTTTTCAACCAATAACTTCCAAATCAGATGACTTTAAGGCACTAGGTATAGAATACCTCTCGGACCTACTTGTTTGAATCAAATAGGCTACGAGTTAAAACTAGCTTTACAACAAAGCTTCTTCGTCCTTCATACTTTTTGATGCGAAACTCAATGCTTGCTTAGGTAAAGAGATCCAGTTACTCAGCATGAAGTCCTTGAAAACTCTTTCTTTTTTTTTTAAATATGAAGAAATATATAATTACCCTACATAAGTCTATAAGAAGTAAACTCTTCTTTGATGCTGGTAGAAAAATTTAGAAATGCTCAAAAAAAACTGTTTAAGTTTTAAACTTAACTCTTTATTGAGTTTTCTTAATACTTGATCCCTCAATATCTCAGAAACTCTCTAATCTATACATCAATTTTCTTTTAAAAATACTTGATTTAACTCAATTCTTAAGTATAATCAAGTGTTTAAATGCTAAATACAAACTTACTTGAAGACTTAAAAAAAAAATTAATTTTTTTTTATTCTCCCCCCAAACTTAATCGATATTGTCCTCAATGGAGTAGAAAAAATGAAGGATGCATGCAAAGAAAAAGAAAAAGAGAGATGTCATCCGATCCAGAAGTCTTTTCAAAATTAATTCTCCCCCCAACTTAGTCAATTTTGTCTTTAAATTCCTACAAAAGATACGAAGCAAGCCTCGATTAACCTAAACAAAATGCAAAAGAAAGCAAAAGCAAAAGTTGAAACTGGATTGCCTCTCAAAAAATGCTAAGTTTATTATCTTCAGTCACACCAAGTTATTGACAAGTGCTTCCATATAGAGCAGTCTTTATTCCTAAAAAAATATAGATTAGTTAAAATAAAATAAAAAAATTTGGGTTACCTCTCAAAGAGTGCTAAGTTTATCGTCTTCAACCAGACCAAATTATTGATAGGTACTTCCATATAGAGCAGTCCTTTATTCATAAAAAAATAAAGATTAGTTAAAATAAAATTAAAAAAAAAATTTGGGTTGCCTTCCAAAGAGCGTTAAGTTTATCATCTTCAGCCAGATCAAATTATTGACAGGTGCTTCCATATAGATGAAGGAAAAAACTGACTTTTTTCTTGTAGGATCTTCCAGATCTAATGAGATCTGGGATGGAATATTTTAAAAAAAATTATCTTATGATATTTCAGATCTAAGATCTATTAGATCTAATTTTTATTATCTGATATTAAATCTAAAATTAAATCTACAATCATGATGAATAGAGAAATACCTCTAGGGTAACTAGATTACCCTGTAGATGATCGCAGTAATGCTCGAGGTTCTAAAATAGCCACACAGTCGTCTGACCTCTACCGGTATCCACTCGAGCATGATTTAGATCGTCCTCTCCTCACAAATCTTTGCTCGAAAAATCAGATCTGGATCTGATCTGGAGGATCTTCAAAAGATCTTCTGAAGCTGGAGCAGCAGCTTCTGACAAATCTCTATAGCCTTATAATCAGGAAGCCACCACGCCTTGGATAAGCATCAATGGATACCCAACCTCTTGGACATGAAGAGGGGAGGGAAAGGAGCAGATGGGGCATAAGAAGTGGAGGGGTTTCAGGCTTTTGCTGGGTATTGAGCAGAGTCTCTAAACTCTAGGCGCAGACAGGGTTTAAATAGACCCTGCTGCGCCATGCAGTGCCACATCATTCGACCAATCAAAAAATTCTAATTAATTTTAAAAAAAAATTGATTGATGGAGTGATATCATCTGATCATATCAGATAAAAATCCCCATATTTTCTCCTACTGTTGGCGCCAACACTGGATAAGCACAGTGAGATTTGCACCCTACAGTCCAAGTTGATCAAGGGATCAGAGTCCTCATCTCATGGGACTCTATCCTTATCCACTTGGGGCGCACGCCCAATCTGAATATGGCATCCACTTTGAGGCCCAATTTAGCAGGTGGACACTCTACAAAAAATCTTCAATGACCTCTTGCCAAGTGGCCTTCAGTCCAAGATCTATGGGTCAACGTTTGACCAATGTCCTAAAACGAAAATGGCAGGTGACAGGAATTAGCAGGTGTTATCTTAAATTCATCTCATGAATTAAGATAAGTCTTTTCTGAGCTGGACTGGCTCTAGTCAGACTGAAAAAAATCTTCTTAAGATTTTCTGGGTGAGTCAAATCATATTTGGCTCAGTCGAGATAGAAAAGATTACACGAAGAGAAATGTAGGCTCAATCGTGTGCTAGCACGATTTCTTTGAACCTAATTGGATCTAATCCAAATCAATCGAACTGGACTAGCTCAATTGATGACATCCAGATCCTAACTCTTGTTTGTGTGACCCAGTTAGGTTATTTTCGTATGGTAATGAGACATATCGTGATCTCATCATCGATATTATCGAAACTCCTTTCGATGGACCAGAACTCTTCTGATTTAGATAATTAGAATGATCAATCATCAAGATCATTCTAATTGCTCTCAAAATCCACCAGTAACATCTAACAGTATATGATGGCAACCCATCAGAAACGAAGATGAACCTCTCGATGCAGCTACCTGTGTGATTGAGTTCTTTTATCATGAGTCCCGATTGAATTAGGGTTATGGTGAACTCGTCAAACTCAACATCAGTCATATGAATCAATTGATCGATCCAAGTTCGATGTAAAACCTTAATAAAAAACTTTTTTCCATTATTTCACTCTACCATGGCCATGGGCTTAAGGACTCAATCTTTCGATCATCATAGGACTACTCCTCTTATCTACCGAGGTTGATAGATCCTATCTTGATGCAATCTGTTTCCTACAATGAATATGCTACAACCAACATACATCTTAGGATTCTGAATGGCTAGGAGATCGAGTTATGGTGTAGTCAAATTATAACACACTCAAGGTGAACTATCGATGTACCTCAGGTCAAAGAACTAGACACACAGCTGCAGCATCGAGCTAGTCATCGATGAGAAGGTAGACTTCCTTATGACTGCTTGAGGTGGTCACGCTCAGTACTCTCATTCTCAACGAATATCTGTACTCTCGTTCTGGTGTCTCCACATCGTAGACTCAAGACACATCTATCCTAAGAAAGCGATCGTACACCAACCTTCCAGATCGATCACCATCCTCGTGATGATCCTATGGTCAGGAGCTGTTTATGAGTTAGTTATGTAAATTCATGCTTTAAATTTTCAACTCTTGAAAATATGAATTAACATTCCTACTAACTCAAAGGATATATCACAAACATAATGTACACAATGTGATAGTAGAATAATCTTTTTATTCATTTATAGTCAAAATTATAAATTTGCCCTTACATTTGTACAGAAATGTGTCAGCCAATCTGGCATCTAGGGCACACATCTAACATACTCTCACTTGATCTAATACCAATTGGCTATATATCTAAGTCCCATCTTCTCAAAGTGGGCTTCGATCTTCTACTGGCCTAATGGCTTTGTCAGTGGATCTGCCACATTGTCGTGGAGTCGACTCTCTTAACCTCGACATAACCTTTTCGAAGTAATCACGGATCAGATAGAATCGTCGCTCGATATGCTTGGACTTCTGGTGAGACCTTGGCTCCTTAGCTAGGGCTATAGCGCCATTATTGTCACAGTAAAGAGGGATGGCATCCGATGACATCACTCCAAGCTCTGCAGCAAACTTCTTGTACCAAAATACCTCATTCACAGCTTTTGATGCAGCAATATACTCTGCCTCCATGGTGGAATCAGCAATTACCGTCTGCTTAGAACTCTTCCAGCTAACTGCACTACCATTGTAAATGATCAGACTCCCAGATGTCGACTTTCGATCATCTATACAGACATAAAGTCTGAGTCTGTAAATTTCTGAACCTGGAGTTCTCCATTCCCAAAGACTAGGAACATATCCTTAGTCCTTCTCAAGTACTTAAGGATACATTTCAGAGAAGTCCAGTGCTCTTCGTCTGGATTCGACTGATATCTACTTGTGACACTCACAGCATGTGCTATATCAGGTCGTGTATATAGCATGGCATACATGAGGCTCCCTATTGCAGAAGCATAAGGGATCTTGTTCATGCGTTCAATCTCCTCAAGTGTGCTAGGGCACATTTTCTTGGAAAGATAAATGCCATGTCTAAAAGGTACTAAACCTCTTTTGGAGTTTTTTATGCTCAACCTTTTTAGCACCTCCTTATGTACATCTTCTGTGAAAATCCCAGCATCCTATTTGGTCTATCTCTATAGATCTTAATACCCAGTTTAAAAGATGCCTCTCCTAGATCATTCATAGAGAACTCCTTAGACAACCATATTCTGACTGAGGTCAACATGAAAATATCATTCTCAATCAGGAGGATGTCATCTACGTACAGTATGAGGAAGACAACTGCGCTCCCACTGACCTTCTTGAACACACATGGTTCCTCCTTGTTCTTGATGAAACCAAACATTTTGATCACATCATTGAAATGAGTATTCCAGCTCCGAGATGCTTGCTTAAGTCCATAAATGGATCTTTGCAGCTTGCAGATCTTGTGATCATCATCACTGGATGTGAAACCAAGCGGCTATTCCATATAGATATCTTTCTCAAGATATCCATTTAAGAATACCATTTTCACGTCCATCTACCATATTTCATAATCGAAATAGACTGCAACAGCAAGCAATGTGTGGATAGATTTTAGCATGGCTACGGACAAAAAAGTATTTTGATAGTCAATACCTTCGCGCTGACTATAACCTTTCGCTACGAATCTAACCTTGAATGTCTCTACATTCTCATCTGTACCTATCTTTCTCTTGAAGATCCATTTATACCTAATAGGTACAATACGTTCAGGTGGATCTATCAAAGTCTAGACTTGATTTGAGTACATCGAGTCAATTTCTGATCTCATTATCTCTAACCATTTCTTGGAGTCGATATTTGATATCACCTCGTCATAGATCTTGGGGTCATCACTATGAGCCCCATTTTTTGTGAGAAATATTTCTTCTACTTCTCTTGTATAGTACCTAAGTACCTTTCAGGAGGATGGAAAATTCTAGTCGATCTACGAGGTGGAAGAGATTGTGTTAGGACTGTCCTAATTGATTGGGTTCCTCAGGTTCTTTAGCTCGTTGCTCTTGGGAAATATTCTCCTTGAGCTTAATTATTCTTTCGATGCCACCATCTTGAATAAACTATTTTGCAAGAAAAATAGCATGTCGATTCACAATCATATTGTGATCTTCCGAAATATAGAAATAGTATCCTAATGACTCTTTAGGATATCCTATGAATCGAGCTCTAAAAGACCTAAACTCTAACTTGTCCGTCTGCTGTCTCTTGACATGAGCCGGATAATTCCAAATTCTGAGATGACTCAGACTTGGCTTCTTACCATACCATATCTCATACGGTGTGGTAGGAACGGTTTTAGAGAAAATCCTATTCAATACATATATTGTTGTTATGAGACAATGTCCCCAAAGAAACTCAGGGAGGTATGTGAAGCTCATCATAGAACAGACCATATCTAATAGGGTCCGGTTCCTCCATTCTGAAATTTCGTTGAGTTGTGGCATTCCAGATGGAGTCCATTGAGAGACTATGCCATTATCCTTAAGATAGTCTAGAAACTCCCGACTAAGATATTCGCCTCCTCGATCTGATCGAAGAACCTTAATGGGCTTTTCTGTTTGTTTTTCTACCTCATATCTGAATTCTTTGAACTTTTTAAAGACTTCAGACTTGTGTTTCATTAGAAACACATATCCGTACCTAGATATATCATCGGTGAAGGTAATGAAGTAGACATAGTTGCCTCTAGCCGGTACATCAAATGGGCCGCATACATCTGTATGTACTAGGGCAAGTAGGTCTGTGGCCCTTTCCCCATGTCCTGTAAAAGGAAGCTTGGTCATTTTGCCTTGAAGGTATGATTCACAAACTGGATATGACTCGAAAGTCAACGGACTCAATAGTCCGAATTTTTTCAATTTGTTAACCCTGTCTTCCGCTATATGACCTAGCCTTAGGTGCCACAGATACCTATCATTAAGAGTATCTCTAGGCCTTTTAATTCCTATGGCATTCACATTTTGCTCGATATGAAATAAGATACATCAATATGTAGCTGATAGAGACCATTAATAAGAAAATCATTTGCAACTTTATTATTTTTATAAAATATGTTATAATGGTTCTTATGAAAGCTAATCACATAGCCTTCTTGTGCTAAACATGAAACAGAAATTAAATTTCTGCTTGCTGCAGGCACATAATAACAATCTCTAAGAACTAAATCTAATCCTAACGATAATCGCAGAGGGTAGGTTCCCACGGCCACAGCAACAACTCTTACTCCGTTTCCGATGTGTAGGATCATATCCCCATCCCTCAGCCTCTTGCTCTCCTCAAGATCCTGCATAGAAGTATACAAATGAGCACTAGAACTAGAGTCAAGTACCCAACTGGATGCAGAGGAAACCATAAGATTAGATTCTATAACGAGCATTCCTCAGAAGGATCATCCTTCTTGTTCTTCATGGTAGCTAGGTACTGAGGACAGTTTCACTTCCAATGGTTGTCTGAATTACAGTGAAAATATTTTTCCTTTTCAGCAGCCTTCTTCTTCGGTTCCGTCTTCTTCTTCTTCCCATCTACCTTCTGCTTCTTCGCAGACTTCTTCTTCTTTTCAAAAGACTTTCTCTTGGAAGAAGTTCGCTCCATAGTAAGAACTGAGCCTTTTGAAACTTTCAAAGAAAGCTCAGCCGTAATCAACATGTTCATTAACTCAGCCAAGGTACACTACATCTTATGCATATGGAAGTTCATGATGAACTGACCATATGCATCAGACAAGGACTGAAGGATCACATCAATCTAAAAATCCCTATCTAAGATAACATCGAGCTTCTCAAGCTCCTCAATTTTCTTGATCATTGACAAACAATGATCTTAGACTGACTGCCCATCACGTATTTTAGTCTTAAAAAGTCTTTGGCAGATTTGATACTTGACTGCGTGACTTTGTTTACCAAACAACTCTTATAAATGAGCCAACATTTGATGGGTAGTCATAATGTTCTCATGCTGGTGCTACAAGTCATCAGATATGGCATCCAATATGTAGTACCAGACTTTGTTATCGTTATCTATTCACTTTTCTAGAGATGCTCTCTATTCAGCAGTCGAACGTACTGGTATGGCAGGTGGGTCCTGGTCCAAGATATGAGTCAGTTTCTCAGAACCCAGAATAATTCTGTAGTTCCTCAACCAGTCTTTGAAATTGGATCCAGTCAATCTATGGGTGTCTAGTATTTTGGTCAGGGGGTTGGATGCAGACATATTTCCTGTAGAGAGTCAAAAGTTTCTAGTTAGATTTTGTAATCAAACTTAACCAATTTGTTTAAGAATTTTATTTTTAAACAAATTAGGCTCTCACTATTTTCTCAGATCCCTACACTCCCTAGGTAGAGATGTGAAAATCTTCATGATTAGTGATTTCTAGTGGTGGTGCGGTCTCACCGACTGGCTCACCACCTCACCTAACAGTTATTGGTGATGGGTCAACCGATGAGTAGAGAACTCTTGTCCAATGATTCTCTAATCATGGTGTACCCAAAATTTGATCTTTAATTCATGAAGCTCACTGTGCCCGAAATATTGCTCCAATCCTTAGTTAAGTCAGACCCACCATTTGCACGAATTAGATTCCTGATTGGGTCCCTCACCGTATTTGAAATATTGAGCACAATCCATCCTCTAATCCATAGCATCCAATGCCTAATGGATATGGTTGCATCTTTCCGGTGCAACTGAGCCACTGTAACCAGCCGAGAACAATCAACCCCGAAAAGGGCCCGCACATCCACAATGATTGAAGACCTTAGACTTAATATTTCTTAGGAAGATTTGATTTAGGTCTCATGAAACTTGACTTGACATAGTCATAACAATTATGACTAACCTAGTGGCATGGGTTAGCTCGAATTGTTAGCCACCTCAAATCAGAACTGGATCGACATATATGGTCAGATAAGTAAGACCAGTGGAAAAGATATGCCATTAACTTGACAAGAATACATCGAGTCGAGTAGCTTCCAATTAAAAACCAGTCGGTCGCATCTGTCCAACTTACCTTAGACACCAAATTATCGAACCAGAACCAATTGGGTTAGTCTACAATCCAGGTTCTAAACACTGAGCCAAATTAGGTCTTAACTTGATCGAGTCACATCTAAATGTGATTCGATCTTGACCTAGACTTAATCCTATTAGGCTGGTCAATTATTAGCTTTCATGATCCCACCTAACCAATTTTTGATTCGATTTGATCAACCGCTAGACCTAATTGAGCTACCCAAGCCCGAACCCAATTTTATGAAAATGACTTAGATCTGAAATTTTTAATTTTAGATCTAATTTAATTTTATAAGCTTAATTCACTAATTAAGTCTTGGGTTTATAAATAAAATATGTAAATAAATCCTAGGATTTCAGGATCTAGGATTTTATAAAAAAATAAATTTTGATTTCTGATTAAGGATGAACGTGCAGCACCCCTACACGCCATAAGAACATCCCGTTGAATGGGAGGAGAGGGTCTTAAATCTTACTTTGTTCTTATGACCGGACGGTCATGAGGAACACCTTAATAAAAAATATTAATTTAACTACAAAACTAGTTAGATCTAAGTTACATATCACATATATAATTTCAG
The DNA here is from genome assembly GCF_000442705.2 of Elaeis guineensis. NCBI lineage: Eukaryota > Viridiplantae > Streptophyta > Magnoliopsida > Arecales > Arecaceae > Elaeis > Elaeis guineensis. The sequence continues at coordinate 129,151,755 of NC_025995.2, read as the reverse complement.
ATCTAACTTATACATGCTTTGTATACATCTCATGTATTAAAATCTGATCTAATTAGCATGCTTTCAGATCTGATACATCATATATATAACATCTAAAAAATATGATTTAAATTAAACTATTCAATATAAAATCTATTCTAGACAGTTACTAGAATAATTTTACAACTAGTCTAGGCATGTAACAGAGCAATCTTATGAATTAATTAAATTTTATTTTTTATTTTTTGATCTGAATATAATATTTATAATATCAAAAAAATAAAAAATAAATTTGATCTAATTTATATTTTAATCATATTAAAATATAAAACTATAAGATTATTCATAGATTAAACTATTCCTAGTCTAGTCATGCATCTCATATATGTTAGATCTACTTAGATTTAATTTTTAATTTTTCTGATTTCAGATTCTATCACATCTGATGTGACATCTAAAATCTATTAATATTAGATAAATAAAAATAAAAATTAAATCTAAATTAGATCTGAAATAGAGCCATCAACCTGGCTCTGATAACAGTTGAAGGAAAAAATTGGCTTTTTCTTGTAGGATCTTTCAGATCTAATGAGATCTGGGGTGGAATATTTTAAAAAAATTTATCCTATAATATTTCAGATCTAAGATCTATTAGATCTAATTTCTATTATCTGATATTAAATCTAAAATTAAATCTGAAATCATGAAGAATAGAAAAATACCTCTAGGGTAACTAGATTATCCTGTAGATGATCGTAGCAATGTTCGAGGTTCTAAAATAGCCACGCAGTCGCTTGGCCTCTACCGATATCTACTTAAGCAGGATTTGGATCATCTTCTTCTCGCAAATCTTTGCTCCAAAAATCAGATCTAGATCTGATCTGGAAGATCTTCAAAAGATCTTCTGAAGCTGGAGCAGCAGCTTCTCGATAAATCTCTGCAGCTTTCTAATCAGGAAGCCACCATGCCTTGGATAAGCACCAGATGGATGCCCAACCTCTTGGACATGAAGAGGGGAGGGAGAGGAGCAGAGGAGGTATGGAGAAGTGGAGGGGTTTCAGGCTTTTGCTGGGTATTGAGCAGAGTCTCTAAACCCGAGGCGCAGACAGGGTTTAAATAGACCCTGCTGCGCCATGCAGTGTCACATCATTCGACCAATCAGAAAATTCTAATTAATTCTGAAAAAAATTTGATTGATGGAGTGATATCATCTGATCATATCAGATAAGAATCCCCATAATCTCTCCTACTGTTGGTGCCAACACTGGATAAGCATAGTGAGATTTGCACCCCACAGTCCAAGTTGATCAAGGGATCAGAGTCCTCATCTCATGGGACTTTATCCTTATCCACTTGGGCGCATGCCCAATCTGAATATGGCACTCACTTTAAGGCCTAATTTAGCAGATGGACACTCCATAAAAAATCTCCAATGATCTCTTGCCAAGTGGCCTTCAGTCCAAGGTCCATGGGTCAATGTTTGACCAATGTCCTAAAACGAAAATGACAGGTGACAGGAATTAGTAGGTGTTGTCTTAAATTTATCTCATGAATTAAGACAAGTCCTTTCTGAGCTGGACTGGCTCCAGTCAGACTGAGAGAAATCTTCTCAAGATTTTTGAGTGAGTCAAATCACATTTGGTTCAGTCGAGATAGAAAAGATTACACAAAGAGAAATGTAGGCTCAATCGTGTGCTAGCATGATTTTCTTGAATGTAATTGGATCTAATCCAAATCAATCGAACTGGGCTAGCTCAATTGATGACATCCAGACCCTAACTCTTGTTTGTGTGACTCAGTTAGGTTTATTTTCGTATGGTAATGAGATATGTCGTGATCTCATCATCGACATCATCGAAACTCCTTTCGATGGATCAGAACTCTTCTGATTCAGATAATTAGAATGATCGATCATCAAGATCATTCTAATTGCTCTCAAAATCCACCAGTGATACCTAGCAGTATATGGTGGCAACCCATCAGAAATGAAGATGAACCTCTCGGTGCAACTGCCTGTGTGATTGAGTTCTTCTATCATGAGTCCAGACTGAATTAGGGTTAAGATGAACTCGTCAAACCCAACATCAGTCATATGAATCAATCGATCGATCCAAGTCCGATGTGAAACCTTAATGAAAATTCTTTTTCATTATTTCACTCTGCCATAGCCATGGGCTTAAGGACTTAATCTTTCGATCATCATAGGACTACTCCTCATATCTACCGAGGTTGATAGATCCCATCTTGGTGCAATCTGGTTCCTACAATAAATATGCTACAGCCAACATACACCTCGGGATTTCGAATGACTAGGAGACTGAGTTATGGTGTAATCAAACTATAACACACTCAAGGTGAACTGTCGATGTACCTCTGGTCAAAGAACTAGATACACAGCTGCAGCATCGAGCTAGTCATCGACGAAAAGGTAGACTTCCTTATGACTACTCGAGGTGGTCACGCTCAGTACTTTCATTTTCAATAAATATCTATACTCTCGCTCCAGTGTCTCCACACCGTAGACTCAAGACATATCTACTCTAAGAAAGCGATCGTATACCAACCTTCCGGATCGATCACCATCCTCATGATGATCCTATAGTCCGGAGCTATTTATGAGTTAGTTATGTAAATTCATACCTTAAATCTTCAACTTTTGAAAATATAAATTAATATTCCTACTAACTCAAAGGATGTATCATAGACATAATGTACACAATGTGATAGTAGAATAATCCTTTTATTCATTTATAGTCAAAATTATAAATTTACCCTTACATTGTACAGGAATGTGTCAGCCAATCTGGCATCTAGGACACACATCTAACAATAGAACAGTCCTTTATTCCTAAAAAAAATAAAGATTAGTTAAAATAAAATTAAAAAAAAATTGAGTTGCCTTCCAAAGAGCGCTAAATTTATCGTTTTCAACCAAACCATACTAATTCTACCTCCCTTATCCCGTATCAAATATTGGATTGACAAATTCAAGTGGATAAGGTGGGTGAGGTGAATCAAGCAGGGCATTAACCTCCTGACTTGAATTTCTTCAATTGATTCATTCAGAAAATTCATCTTTGCAAGTGATTCGATAGATGGTTGCCATTGCGGATGAACTCTCTAATCACTAGATGAAAAAATTTCATAAGCTATTTCAAATTTTTGATCTGATCAGAGATTACAGTTAAAATTTTCTTCTCCTGGATCAATGATCTCATAAATCTCATCCTGGATCAAGTTTACATCAACTAATTGGTCCTTTTTATTTTTAAGATTAAAAATATTAAGATCAATGGACATGTTTCCAAATGAGAGCTTCATGAGTCCATCGCGATAGTTGATCAAGGCGTTGGTGGTTGCTAAAAATAGTCTACCTAAGATGACTGGGATGTGACCTTTTGGGTTTGATACTGATTCAGTTTTTAGAAACACAAAATTCACAGGATAAATGAAATCACTGATCTTAATTAGCACATCCTCCATAATTTTCTTGGAAATTCTCACTGATCGGTCTGCCAAATGTAATGTAATTTCTGTAGGCTTTAATTCTTCTATCCTCAATTTCTCATAGATCGAATAAGGTAAGATATTCACACTAGTCCCTAGGTCTAACAAGGCCCTATCAACGATGGTTTCTCCAATGACACATGAGATTGTAGGAGACTCTGGATCTTTGTACTTGATTGACATGTGGCTTGAACGATATGAGCTCACACTAGCTGCCAAGAAGACTTTCTTGGAAACATTAGTGGTCTTCTTTTTTGTGCATAGGTCTTTGAGGAACTAACGTAAGTAAAAATTTGTTGGATCATATCTAGCAAAAGAATATTTACTTTCACTTATTTGAATATCTCTAAGATTTGATCCATGTGGGCTGACTGTCTATTGGACCTAGGTCTATTTGAAAAAGAAGCTATAGGATTGGTAGTTGATGTCTCAACTTGCTTGAACCTAGTGATGGGTTCTGCAATTGGCTTGGATGGCTCATCAACCTCTATTGATTCAGGCTCATCAGACTTGATCTGATCAGTCTGTGGTTCAGTCGGTTGGTCTTCTTGATTCTCAGTTATACCTACCTGATTGTCTACTTGTCCCCTAGACCTTAAGGTGTGAATTGCATTTACATGATTGAATCGACCTTCAGATTGAGATTGTTGATCAATTTGGGCTCTTGGGTTAGGTTCAGGTTGGCTTGGCCATTTTCTTTTTTTCTCTTTCACTGATGGTGGTAGCCAACTGACTTAATTGCATTTCTAGATGGGCAATGGCTTGGGTGTTTAAATTTACAAGTTGGCCCATAGTTTGCATGAAATTGTTTGTGTTTTTTTGTTAAGACTTCAAGGCTTTTCTCTAGTGAATTATGCTTTTGATCATTAAATTTTATACTATCAGAAGTGATTTTTATTAAAATCTCTAACCCTTTTTCTAGTGCATTAAGACTTTGTTCATTGTTGAAGCCTTGTGAATAATTTGTTGGTTGAGTGGGCCTTTGATTGGATTGATTAAGGACAAATCTACTGGGATTTGACCCTTGTGATCAAGAAAAGTTAGGATGATTCTTCCATCCTGGGTTATATATTGGTGCATAAGGGTCATTTGTAGGTTTGTAGTAGGCAGCATTAACCTGTGCTACTTCGTTCCCAGTTGAGTTCATCAAAAAGGGACATTCTTCCATGATGTGGTCTATGGCATTACATCCATTGTAAGTAGATGTTGAAACTTGGTTCACTTGGGTGTGTCCCTTGAATTCTAAGGCCTCTAACCTACGTATTATAGTATCTATTTTGGCCTCTATAGCTAGGGATGTAGATACTTGGTGCATAGCACCTTTTGTAGGTTCTTTAATTACTTCCCACTACATGCTCTTTTCTGCTAGGTCCTCTAAGAATTATCAGGCTTCATTGGCTTCCTTATGCATAAACTGGCCCTGACACATTGACTCTAGCATGGTTCTAGAGTTTGGGTCTAGTCCCTCATAAAAAATTCGACATAGTCTCCAAGTCTCAATTCCATGGTATGGGCATTGGGTTAAAAGGTTCTTGAAATGATCAAAACACTTCCAGAAAGACTCACCCCCAAATTGATAAAATTGATTAATTTTATTTCTTAACTTAGTTGTTTTATGATGTGAAAAAAATTTTCTAAAAAAGTTTTTACAAATCTATCCAACTTGTGATCGAGTGGTTAAGCAGACTATATAACCATTTCTTAGCACTTCCTTGAGAGCAAAATTAATCAGTCTAAGTTTAATAGCATCATCTGACAATTGGTGTATTCTCATAGTGTCACATACTTCCTCAAATTCTTTAATAAACATATATACATCTTCATTACCAGTGAATTTAGGGAGCATGTTAATGATTTGAGGTTTAATTTCAAAAGTTGTTGCATTGGTTTGGGAAAGTCTAATACAAGATGGTTGGACTGACCCAACAGGATAGCAAAGATTTTTTAGGACTTGAGGTTGATTGATTTCACTCATTGTGGACTCAAATTTTTTTGGATTAGGATAGGATTTGAATCAATTCTCACTAGACGACCAGATTTTCTTTTCCAAAAAAAATTTAAGAATTTTCAGTTATTTTTATATATTTTTATTTTTATTTTTTTTAAATTGAAGAGGAAAGAGAGATAGATGAGAAGAGAATTCTAAAGATGAGAGCTTAATGAGTCTTAAATCGAGAGATGATAGAGAAGAGTGTTTTAATTAGGGTTAATAGTTGTAGGTTAGTAATCAAGTTATGCAGACAATCCTAGCTAAGGGTAACCCTAGATCTACACAGCTCCTAACTATCAAAGTTGCCTTTGAGCACTCTAGGTAACAGACTAGCCACTCAACTAGCTAGGTAAGTGTAAGGTTGGTGGGGGTCCCCCCGTTACTTTTTTAGACACCAACTGAGTTAGTCAGGTTAGTGAACTGAATCAATTAAATAATCACTTTCTTCAGGATTAGTTTCTGAACCACTTTTTTAGACACCAGTCAAACTGACTAATCCTAATCCTGTCCAACTCTTTAGATCTCTTATTTTATTGAGCTCGAGAGTTCTTAGAGGCCAACGTCTTATTGATTTTAAGTTAAGATTTAGGTCAATACAATATGCAGAATGGTAATTTGTGGGCCAAGAAAGGGTAATAAAATCTCCATCTTATCTTATTTAGGGTTTGTGCCTTTAAGATGTTTTATAGACTTATGTAATGCAAGAAGAAAAGATGGTCAGATTTGGTAGTTAGTCAAGAGTAAATTGATTTATTTTATTTTTTAAGTTTTATAATTAAGTATCTAATTTTTTAAGTAGATTATGTGATGTCAATATAGAGATTTTTTTTTTGAAAAAAAATAAGTTTGACTAAGAAACTAAGCAAATTAGAAAGTAAATAAAAAAAACTAACAATAAGACTAAAAAAAATTTAAAAAAAATAATCATACCTAGATCTCCGACAACAACGTCAAAATTTGATCGATGTCATAGGCGGTCAAGAATAAAAACCAACTCAAACTATATAGATAGGGTGAGTAGGGATCGTTTCTACGAGAATCTAGGATGATTATTTTTTTTAAGAAGAGATAAAAGAGAATTAATTGTAGAAGGATTAAAAAGAAATAGAATAGCAAGAATTAAATTAAAAATATAAATTAATTTATAAAAGAAAATAATTCAGAGAAATAACTCAGGAATTTTGAATCCATCATGCAAATTAGATTTATTTTTTTTCCTTATGTTGTAATATTAATTCTTGTGATTAAGGTATTAGTATAGCTTATCTCTAAGGGATACGGACTGTATCAGTAGATCACAGCTCATCCTATTGGAGTATAAACTATCTAAATTCAATTACAAGATTTAAGATTTAATCTCATATACTATGATCTATCTCTCCAAAGTACATACCATATCCAAGGATCATGGCACGTCAATAGAGGGTATAGGTCATGTAGGAGGCTTCATTGTATTCTTGGATTGAAGGGATTTAGCCATGCATCAAGATCTCTAGCTCCATAATCTTCCAATATTTGATCCCTAAAGCTCTTTGATTTTTTTTTTTTTTTTTACTTTTTTTTTAATTTTTTCTCCTCCCTACTCTTATTCCCGGACCCCTATTTATAGCTAAATTTTTCATATTTTTTTTATAGAAAAAAGAGTCCTAAAACCCTTAGAATTCATATGATACCCTTTACATTAATTTCTGACCGTTGGATCGCCTTTGAACCGCCTAGATCAGTCCAAAATCTGATGTTTTAATCCTTATCAAAGTCAGATGCATTTATGACGTCTGATCGTGCTCTAGATGGAATTTCAGCTGTTGGATCACGCAAATTTCTCCTTAACAAAGTCGGAAACTACCACAGCCATTGGATCGAGCTCTAGATTTGATCTGAAACATCGATCAGTGCAAAAAGCCTTCCTTCCACTGTGGACCGCACCTATGGACCGCGAACTGTTCCTGTGGACCGCACCCTTGATTCTGTGGATCAAGCGATCGGTCCATCGTGCATCGAAGGTAATTTTCAATATTTTTTAGGATATTTTGGTTGATTTTTGCTCAATTTTTATCTGAAAAATAAAAAAAAATATACACTAAATTTTTCAAAAAAATTTTCTTATTTTGATGCTTAAATTGCTCAATTAAATCAACATCTATTTTTCATAAATATACTCTAATTTTATATTTTTTAAAAATTATTTATTTTTATAAGAAAAACTAATTTATTCATGAAATTAGATTTTTAAGAAGATGTTAGCACCATAAATTATCAAAAATATCTTCAATAAATATACCATTTATCAGCTTCTAAGACATACACGTAACTATCTCCTATTTGGATTGAAGTCAATTGACCATAAATCTAAATCCCATCTTCTCAAGGTGGACTTTCATTTTCGGTTGGCTCAACTGCTTTATTAGCAGGTCTACCATATTGTCTGTGGAGTCTAATCTTCATACCTCAATATGTTTCTTTTCGAGATAGTCGTGTATGATATGATACCGCCGCTCGATGTGCTTTGATTTTTGGTAAGACCTTGACTCTTTAGCAAGTGCTATGGCTCCATTATTGTCGTAGTAGAGTGGTATGGCATCCGATGTCATAACCCCAAGTTCTGCGATGAACTTCTTGAACCAAAAGTCTTCCTTTACAGCATCCGAAGCAGGGACATACTCAGCCTCTATGGTCAAATTTACTATGATGGGTTGCTTAGAACTCTTCCAGCTAACTGCGCCACCATTACAAACGAATACATATCCTGACGTAGACTTTCTATCAACAGGATCAGACATGAAGTATGAGTCAATATATCCCTTAACTCGCAACTCAGAATCTCCTCCAAAGATCAAAAACAAATCCTTAGTCCTTCTAAAGTACTTAAGGATGTTCTTCATAGCTATCCAGTGCTCCTCATCTGGATCCGACTGATACCTACTTGTGACACTCACAACAAGGACAATATCAGATTGAATATATAGCATGGCATACATGAGGCTTCTTATGGTCGAGGCATAAGAAATTCTACTCATGCGTTGTACTTTCTCAGATGTGGTTGGACACATCATCTTGAAAAGATTAATACCATGCCTAAGAAGTAAAAATGATCTTTTGGAGTTTTTCATGCTGAACCTCTTCAGCACCTTTTCTATGTATAGTTTTTGTGATAGGCCTAGCATCCGTTTAGGTCTATCCCTATATACCTTAATTTCGAGAATATAGGATGCTTCCCCTAGATCTTTCATAAAAATTCTTGGACAATCATCTTTTGACCGTGATCAGCATGAGAATATCATTTCTAATGAGCAGAATATCATCCACGTACAATACGAAGAATGTTATCGCACTCTCACTGACCCTTTTATATGCACATAGTTTTCATTCATTTTTGATGAAATCAAATGATTTGATTGCCTCATTAGAATGATGATTCCAACTTCGAGAAGCTTGCTTTAATCTGTATATGGATTTTGCAGCTTGCAAACTTTGTGATCACCATCACCAAATGAGAAACCCATAGGCTGCTTCATATAGATATCTTTCTCAAGATATCCATTGAAGAAAGCAGTTTTTCATATTCATCTGTCAGATTTCATAATCATAGTAAGCTGCAATAGTAAGCAGAGTGCGGATGGATTTCAGTATGACTACGGATGAGAAGATTTGCTGATAGTTAATGTCCTCGCACTAACTATAATCTTTAGCCACAAGTCTAGTTTTATAGGTCTCCACCTTACCATCGACACCTATTTTTCTTTTATAGATTCATTTACACCCAATGAGTATGATACCCTCAGGTGGATCCACTAAGGTCCATATTTGGTTTGAGTGCATTGAGTCAATTTCTGACTTCATCGCATCTAACCATTTCTCAAAATTGATATCAGACATCACCTCGTCAAAGGTATTAGGATCATCACTATGATCCCTATCTCCCATAAGGAATATTTTTTTTACTTCCTTCGTAAGCATACCCATGTACCTTTCAGAAGATCGAAAGATCCTGCTAGATCTATGAAGTGATTGAGGAACATCGACTACTGACTCATGAATAATAGATTTTTGAGGATCTATAGCTCTTTGCTCTTCAGAGACCTTTCTTCGAGCTCAACTAACCTCTCACTGCCACCATCCTGGATAAACTATTTTTCTAAGAATATGGTATTTCGACTCACAATCATATTGTGATCTTGTGAAAAGTAAAAGTAGTATCCTATGAATTCTTTAGGATACCTTATGAAATGAGCTATAATAGATCTATCCTCTAACTTATCTGCTATCTGTCTCTTGATATAGGTCGGACATCCTCAAGTCTTAAGATAACCTAGACTCGACTTCTTACCGAACCATATCTCATACGGTGTAGTAAGAATAGACTTTGATGGAACCCTATTCAATAGGTGAATAGCGGTTAACAGAGCATGTCTCCAAAGATATAATGATAGATCAGTGAAGCTCATCATGGATCTGACCATATCTAATAGGATCTGGTTCCTCCTTTTGGATACCCCGTTAAGCTAAAATATTTCGGGAGGCATCCATTGAGAGACTATACCATTATCCTTAAGATATCCTAAAAATTTTCGACTAAGATATTCACTTTCTCGATCAGATTGAAAAATCTTAATGGGTTTACTAGTTTGTTTTTCTATCTCATGTTTGAATTTTTTGAACCTTTTAAAGGCTTCAGACTTGTGTTTCATCAGATACATATATCCGTACCTAGATAAATCATCGATAAAAATAATATAGTTATAACCATCCCTGACTTACACATCAAATGGCCCACACACATCGGTGTGTACCAGGGCAAGTAACTCAATGGCCCATTCCCCATATCCTATAAAGGGTAACTTAATCATTTTTCTTCGACGGCAAAATTTGCAAGCTGGATATGACTCTGGGTTAAGAGAGCCAAGGATCTGATCTTTTTTTAATCTATTTATCCTATCCTCTCCAATATGACCTAGTGTATGGTGCCATAAGTACTTCTGGTTAATTTCATCTCTGGATCTCTTTTGGCCTACGGTACTCACTATTTATTCGTTTAAGTTCACATTCGCATCAATATGCAAGTGATATAAACTGTCAATTAAAAAATTTCTGTAATCAATTTATTTTATAAATAAATAAAATAAATTTTTTATTAAAACTAATTTCAAAATCTTTCTGTGCTAGCACAGATACGGAAATCAAATTCTGACTAGCTACAGAAACATAATAATAGTCTTTCAAATCTAATCTAAAATCAGACGGTAATCGAAGAGGATAAGTGTCAACGACTTCTACAGCAACTTTTGCTCCATTGTCAATCCGAAGGATCATGCCATCTTCCTTCAACCTCCTACTTTCTATTAGACCCTGCATTGAGGTACATATATGAGCACTCGAGCCAAAATCCGATACCCAACTAGAAGTAGAAGAAACTATAAGGTTTGATTCAATTACGAGCATACTTTCGGAAGGTTTATCATCCTTTTTGGTCTTTAGGCTCTCTAGATATGTTAGACAGTTTTTCCTCTAGTGGTCTTCAGCATGATAGTGAAAATATTTTTTTCTTTGCTTCGACCTTATTAGGAACTTTCTTCTTTAGCCTGTTCTCTTTCTTCTGCTTCTTAGTGGATTTAACCTTCTTCTTCTTAGTAGATTTTTTCTTGAAAGAAGTCCACTCCACGGTGAGAACAGTATCTCTTAAACTCTCCAAGATTCCTTCCGTAATGACCAACATGTTGACCAGTTTGAAAATAGTACAATCGAGTTTGTTCATATAAAAATTTATAATAAATTGACTATATAAACTCGTAAGAGATTGAAGGATCAGATCCATCTGCAATTCCTTTTGTATTTCTAGTTTGAGCTTCTCAAGCTCCTCAATGTCCTTGATCACTATCATACAGTGCTCATGGACAGACTGTCCTTCGCATATCTACAAGTTGAAGAGTCACTTGGATACTTCGAAGTGTGCAGTACGGCTCTGCTCACTATTCAACTCTTGCAGGTGAGTTATTATAGTCCTGACAGTGGGCATATGCTCATGTTGGCTTTGCAACTCATTTGACATTGATACCAGTACATAGCACTTGACCCGACTGTCTTCATCCATCCACTTTTCGAAAATAATTTTTTGCTCGACAGTAGGATGGTTTGGTAACATGGTGAATTTTTGATCGAGTACATGACTTAATTTTTTTAAGGTCAGGATAATCTTGAGGTTTCTGAGCTAGTCTTTGTAATTTGTTTCAATCAAATGATTGGTTTCAAGGATACAGACTAAAAGATTTGAGGCTGACATTGTTTAACTGCGAGAGTAGAGATTCAAGTTAGACTTTTGTACTCAATATTATATTTACTTCTTAGGATTTTAAGATGCAAATAACGACTCTCACTAATTTTTCATATCCCTCCACTCCCCGGATGGAAAACGAAAATCCTAATGCGATAAAAGATTTCTAGTGGGTGCTGCAATCCCACCGATGCCATGCACCTCACCTAACAGTTATTGGTAACATGTATACTGATGCGTAGGTAACTCTTTACCCAGATGCTTCTCTAAGCATGTTGCAGCAACTTGATCTCTAAGTCATGTAGGCTCACCTAATAGTTATTGACCACACTCCTTAATTAAGCCCGACCCACCATTCACAAGCAGATGTAAGGCCGTCATTGGGTTGCTCGTCTAACAGTTATTAGGCTCAATCCCATCCTTATCTTAGAGTAACTCTTTGCTAATAGAGTGGTTGTGTGTTCTCGATGCAATTGAACCACTGTGACTAGCTGAGAACAATCAACGTCCGTAGCACGCTTGCTCATTTACAATGGTGGAAGACCTATGGACTTAATATTTATAGAGAGATTTGGTTTAGATCTCATCTAATTAGTCATCATATGATCGATCTAATTAACATAGACTAAACCAAATCGCCAAGCAACCTTATTCAAGACCCAATCTTCCAAATTAGCCAGATAAGTGAAGATCAGTGGAGGTCCCCTCATTGCTTTTCTTAGACATCAATAAATTGGCTAAATAAGTGAATGGAACCAATTAAATAACTATGTCTCAATTACTTGTCTTAAGCACCAACAGGTCAATTGGTCCAAACAGATTAACTCAAGCGAATCTGGCTCAAACCATTGAGCCAAATTAGGTCCTTAGGTTAATCAATTCTACATACGAGACTCAATCGATTTGATCAACAATAATTACATGATCATTTAACTTAATTGATCTGATCCTAATTAACACAACTCGATTTGATCAATTACTTAATCGAATTAGACTGATATAGTTTCAATCATAAATTTTAGATGCAATCCTATTATATGACTAACTTTTGATTTTTCCATAACCAAAATTTTTATGCACAAACACAAATTTTAGATTTTAAAATTAAATTTTAGATCAAAATTCTTTACATAAAAATAAATTTTAAATCATGAAAATAATTTTTAGATTTAACATACAAAATGTATCACATATATGCATGTAAAATACAGATCTAAATAAAATTCAGATTTATTACATGATATCATATATCTCATATACTAATCATGGATCATATCAAAAATAATTTTATGACCTTAAGCATACAATTACATATCTCATATATGAATCATGAATCAAATCATATAAAATTTCTAATTTATGCATGCATCTACATATCATATGAATATAAACTAGAAATCATTCTAGATCAAAATTCAGATCTATGCATACTTTTACATATCAACTATATATTCTAAAATTAAATCCAAAATTAAATTTTAGATTTAAAAATTCATCTATACATCTCATGTATCAAGAAAAAATTAGATTTTGATATCTTTTTCAAAACATGTATGATAATTTCAGTAATATGAAATCCGTAACTCTGATATCACTATTAGAATTCGAGGTTTGGAGTATAGATGTATATTTCAAAATTTTATTTTCTAAACACTACAGTGGAATACAAGATTAAAATACTTTTAATCGAAATCATGTATGCATAAAATCATAAAACCATAAGGATTTAGTTTATGTGTTGAAATTGATATATGCTGAAATTTAGATTGTGATCAAATCGTATACCTGTTTTGTAATCCCTTTTTTCAAATCTGGATCTGGAAGAGAAGAGATTTTTTTCTAGCCATACAAGTATCTAGTCTCTATGGGTATCTACTTGAGATCAGTCTGAAACAGCCCTCTTCAAGTTGAATTTTTTTTTCTAAAAAAATCCAGCCTGCTGAATCTGAATGAAGCCTGGATTGCAATCAACACTTGATCTCTTTCCTTGATTTTCTTCTTCTCTTCTTCTCTTGCCTTTCTCTCTTGCTTTGTGCTGCTACCAAATATTAGGAACCAGCAAAGGATGGGATGCCCAACAGCTTGGGCATGAAAAAGAAGTGGGATGCCCAACAGCTTGGGGCGTGTGGGATGCTAAGGGAGAAGAGAGGGAGAGAGAAAAAAGGGCGTGGGGGGATCTCTTTGTGGCGTGGGGCTTGCTGGTTGGATGTTCTAGGGACCATATGGGAGATCTCTTTAAATAGACAAAATGATTGAATCCTATTCAATCTCATAATACAAGTTCTACTTGTATTAGATTTTCTAATAATTTAAATTATTCAACTTACATTATGAATCTTATTAGGCACCAAGTCTTAGAGCCTTTGCACCAATTATTTCATACCCTCTTTTGCACCCAAGGGATGCTCCATATAAAATCAAAAAGCTTTCTAATCATGGGATGCACCCAACTTGATCCAATCAAGGTGGCTTCCCATAATAACTATCAAGGAATATTAATTAGGGACTTGCACCCTAATTCAATTGATCCAAAATCTTAGACACCTAACAATTGAAGTCTAATGAATCTAATTTATTTAGGTTATTAACAGATAATTAAATTTGAATTATCTTATCAAATAAGAAATCTAAATAGAAAGAAAAAATTGGATCCAACCATGTGCTAGCAAGGTTATCTTGAACCCAATCGGATTTCTCTAAGCTCAATTGATATTTTATAAGTACAATTGCTAATTTCAGACCTAATCTTTTTATTGTGTAATCCCATAGGTTTAATTCTATCTGATAGTGAGATATACAATGATTTCTATTAAAGTATCATTGAAACTCTTTTCAATGGGTCGGAATAATTTTACTCTAACTCATCAAGGATTGTCGATCCAAAATAATCCGATAATCCTAGTAAGCTCTCACAATCCATCAATGACACCTAGCAGTATGTAGTGACAATCCAGTAGAACCAAAATGAACCTTAAGGTGTAGTTAACGTGTGATTCGTTCCTCTATCATGAGTCCCGACTAGATGACAGGTCATGGATAAATCATCAAACCTTATCATGAATCATATGATAGATTCGATCAGCTCAAGTCTAATTATAATTTTTATGAAAATTTTTTTCCATCAATCACACTACTATGGCCATAGATTCTCGGACTTTAGCCTTTCAAATCTCATAGGACTACTCCTCTCTATCAAGATTGATAGATCTCATCTTGATGCGCACTCTACTCTTACAGTGGATCAACTATCGCTAACATCCACTACAAAGGCTCATTGAGACACATATTTATGTGTCAATCAAACTTTAGCAGTCATACTGTGAGCAGTAGTACAATCTCAGATCAAAAAATTAATCACACAACTACAGCATCGAGACAATCACTGATGAATAAATAGAAATCTAAATGATCTCTCGTATGGTCATGCTCAGTACTAGTTATTTTCTAGCAACTATCTGCACTCGTCATCCAATATCTCTACACTATAAATCAGAGACTCATCTATCTTGAAGGAAGCGATCTGTGCATCGATTTTTTCAGATCGATCATCATTCTCATGATGATTCTATGATCGAAAGTATTTAAAAATTAAATACATATCTCTAATTCTCAACTCTTTGAGAATATGTATCGAAAGCTAATTTCATGGACGATTCAAGGACACATCACACTTGAATGAAAAATAAACTTGTCCTTTTATTGATCATATCAATATATTAAGTATAAAATTATATCCTAGATTCATTATAATGTGTCAGCCATATTGACTTCTAGAATATACATCTAATAATCATGACATCTGTTGCTGTGAAAAAAGCTGTATGGTTGTAAAAGTTCATCGACGAGCTTGGAGTGGCACCTTTTCTGGATTATTTGATCCTGTTATACTGCGATAGCACTAGCGTCATTGCTCAAGTAAAAGAATCGAAGTCTCATCTGCATATCAAGCACATACTGCATTGCTACCACCTAGTCCGGAAGGATCGAGATGACGTCGAGTTTCAAAAAATTGATGGAAAAGAGAATCCGACCGACCCATTTATTAAAGCCCTTAGTGTCAAGGAGTTTGAAGATCATAAAATAAAGATGGATATACGATACTGTACTGATTGACTTTAGTCCAAGTGAGAATTGTTGATAATTATGTCTCAAAGTCAATTGTCAGTATGTTGACGGTTGTGCTCATTTGTACTTATATATGAATTATTTAATAATAAAAAAATATTTGACTATTTTCATCATAAATATTTTCATCTTTAATATGAACTTCTGGGTTATGATAAAGTCTTTAGGACTAATTTAAATAGAAGATTTAGTCCTTAAACTTGTTCCGACCAAATGTTATGTTATTAGTAGAATGATAACGATATCAAGTGTATGTCATTGTGTGTTATATGGATTGGTTGTCCTCTTAATCAAGGAGTATAGAGATATTGATATAGCATGCAGTGGAATGTAGGAGTATATTTAACCGAACGTGATCAACTGTGGAGTACTCTACTATTAAGAATAGGTCACGAAGGGTATGGATATAAGTATCTATCCGATTTGAGATCACCACGATGTCTTGCAAGTAACTCACTGTACTTTAATATTGGACTATCTAAATTTCTAATTCAATGATGAAAGATTTTTGGATGTAGTCAAATACTTGTCAAGTCAGTGCGTGAGTCAAGATGATATTGATCCCTTCGAATAAGTAGGAGTTAATGCATCAGTATATTTTAATTTAGTAAAATCTTAGTCAGAATAATCTATATGATGGATTTGAAAGATTGAAATATAATATGGTTGACTATTTCAAGATTGATAATTAAATCTTAGGTCGTCTTGAGCATTAAGATCAAATGAATGAATTATACGATAACCATATGCTAGTAGATTCTTGAATATTGCTTTGCAATCATTCGAACTATTCAGACATTGGATTTCATTACTAGATGGTTACATCGATTAGTTCAGAAAGTTATTTCTGTTGTTGCCAGCTATGCAACCCAAGAGGGGGGGTGAATTGGGTTTCTAAAAATTTTAAGCCCAACAAATTACTTATGAAGAACAAAACAAAGACTTTAATTCAATATTAATTACCTAAAGCAGGAATGCAAGAATATAATAAAGAAATAAAGTGAAGCGATAAAGCACACCACAAACACAAGGATTTATAGTGGTTCGGTGCTAACCTTGCACCTACATCCACTCCCCAAGCTCCTACTTGGAATTTCAATCCACTATGCTTGTATTCAACCTGAATACAAAACATCGGAAACTCCGACACTAGCTATCCCAAGCTAGATCACTTATTTCTGGGTACAAGTAAATCCAAAAACTCTGATTTCAGGTTCGGATCAACTTTCTTGTTTTGAAATCCTCCAAAAACAAGAACAAAAACTCACAAAGAGTTAGAAAATTTTGAGCACAGATTAATACAATAACAGCTCCTTTAAATGAGCGAATATAACATAAAAACTTTACTCAAATGAAGAACCCCTTTTGGATTTTCTCAAAGTGGATGAACGCTTGAACGAATGCTTGAGAAGAGGTTGATTGTTGATTGAAGATCTCTTGAAAGCTTTGGAAGATCTCTAGATCAAGGTTGAACAATAGGCTTGAAAGATCCTCTCTTTGAAAGCTCTTGAATCTCTTTCACAATCTCTCGTATGGATTTTGGATCCTCTTTTCTTTTTCTCTCAAATTATCTCGTGGATCCTCTCAATGAATTTTATCTCACTTTTGATCTGCCGATTGATCTTCTTTTTTTTTTTTTCTCTCCAATTTGATCTGCTATTTAATCTGCAATCTCTTTCACCATTTAAAGCATTTTATGACATTAGAAGCAAGAGAAAATAATTTAGGCAGATAAAGAGCCGTTAGAGCAATTTTAGGAAGCATAAAAGGCAATTAAAACGGGCAAAAAAATAGCCGTTGCTGACATTTTCCGTCGCAGGGGTCGACTCATGAGTCGACTCATGCTACAGGAGTCGACTCATGAGTCGACTTCTGTTGCATTTACCAGAGAATGTGTTTCTGAAAATTCTTGGCTCAAATCAGCAGGGGTCGACTCATGAGTCGACTCATGCCTTGTGGGTCGACTCATGAGTCGACTCACAGGTCGTGCCAAGCCAGAAAACTAGTGTGCCAAGGAGAATTTTTGCGTGCCAATCAGCTCACAGTGCCATGAGTTGACTCATGAGTCGACTCATGCACTTCAAACCTTCATAACTTCAAAAATATAAGTCCAAATACAATGAAATTTTCATCAATAGTTTACAAATCATTTTTCTATCAAATGATACTATCAAATCAGGATTTTAGTGAAATTATGATTTTGCCCTTGAAGAGCATAAGAACTTTTTCAATTTTAAAATTATTTGTATCCCTTCAATCTGTATTGTAATCATCAAAATCAATCTAGGAGCAACAATCTCCCCTTTTTGATGATGACAAAATACTTGAACAAAAACATTTATGTTAATGCATTAATTTCAAAAGAATCCATTATAGGTGTATATGCTTGAAAAGAGTATGATTCTTTTGGCATGTAATATAAATGGTCATATACAAAAATAATTTGTATGTGATTTTGGTGTTAGAGCAGAAAACTTGTTTTTGTTATCAGATTGAGCTGTATTTTGAAAATTCCATTTTTATTTGATTTTAGATTTAGCATCAGAGCAAAAAAAATACTTATGTGCTTGAAAAAAAATTATGTGTGCCAAAGTATGTTTAAAAGTTGATTTTGAACTTAAGTGTATTAACTCATTTTGAGCTTAAGATATATCAGAGCAAGAGAAAAGAAATAAATTTTGCAATGTATCAGAGCAAGAACAATAATTTTTACAATGTTATCTGAAAAGATTTTACAATGTATCAGAGTAAATGTTATAATATATCAGAGAAAATTTCACACTGTATCAGAGCAAATATCAGAGAAACTTTCACACTGTATCAGATTAAATTTTATCATGTATCAGAGCAAGTTAAAAGAAATTTTAGGGTGTATCAGAGTAAATCAAATTTCTTAAGATGTATCAAGGTAAATTTCAAAAGATATATCTGAGCAAGTTTGAATTTTGAAATATATCAGAGCATATAAAAAATTACTTATTTGCATTGTACTTATGATTTTGCTTTTTGTTTAAATTCTGCCTGATATCAATTTTCTCAATTTTTTTTTTAATTTCTCAAAATACCATTTTTGTTTAATTTCTAAAATTTTGTTTAATTTCTCAATTTTTGTTTAATTTCTCCAAATATTTAATTTCTCCAATTTTTGTTTAATATCTCCAAATATTTAATTTCTCCAATTTTTGTTTAATATCTCCAAATATTTAATTTCTCTAATTTTTGTTTAATATCTTCAAATATTTAATTTCTCCAATTTTTGTTTAATATCTCCAATTTTGTTTTTGTTTTGTTTAATTTCTCCCCTTTTTGACATCATCAAATATGGTTAACTCTTCCTTTTTCTGAAACATTCTTTAATTTCTCCCTTTTAGAGTTTATCACAGAAGTTTGCTCTCCCTTAATATAGCAATTATCAACAGCAAACAACAACAAAGAGAAGATAATTTTTCAACAAGAAGAATATATATAACCATAATATGATCAACATCATTACAAAAGATAGAAATATAAGTGAAAAATGATTCCATTAAAAACATAATTGTTTCAATACATAAAATAAAATTCAACCAGCTAATTGTCAATACATGGCCCCAAGGTATAGATCCTAGAACAAGACACTAACACCTAGGATCTAGAAATGATCAAGATAAGTCAATGATCGGAGTCATCAGATATAGGTGAGGAGATGATGGATCAGAAGTGCGTCCTCTACCCCGTCTGCCTCTGCCACGAGCAGGAGAGCGAGATGAACTGGGTGGCTGAGAATGCTGAGATGCTAAGGACTGAACAGAAAGGATGAGTCTAATAGAATCAAGTACGTTCAGTGCTCTGAAAACAGATTGAAGTAGAGCAGTGAACTGAGTGGTAGCATGCTCACTCGATCCTCGAATTTCTTTCCTCAGTAATTCATATCCACCTTCTAGTGCTCCTCTGAGCCTACCAGCCTCTGCAGTGAGGTCTGTGACCTCAATGATTGACTCCTGTGGTTTGGGATGGGCCAAAGCAAGGACTTGCCCCTGCAAGTCAAGAACTCTGCCAGTAAGTCTCCAGACTGTGTCCTCAAGCTGCTGGATCCTGATGGACTGATTTGATATCATCTGAAACACAGTGGAGATGTGGGGAGTAATGGTCTAATCAGAAGAGGTGGCTCCAGGTGCAAAAGAAGTACTACCCCACTGGCTAGACAGCAAAGAAGCCACACGCTGTGAAATATGCTCGTCTGATCGTCAGCCAGTCTGAACTCTGAATGAGGTGCTCTGCTCTCTGGCTGATACACTGGTGTGGGCATCCTAGTAAACTCTGAAGGGCCAGCCTCAGTATCAGGAATGAACTGGGTATCTGGTGAAGCTGCCCTGAAGTCATGTACAGGAGAAGATGGACCTTCTTCTTCTACTCTGCCTTCAGTTCTGTCCTCAGCTCTTATTTCAGCTCTATCCTCAGCTCTTTCTTCAGAGCCCTTGATCCAACCACCAACAGTCTTTGTAATTCCCATTCGGTGCAGGCTGTGTTGGTTGAAAGTGTCCATATGTGAGAGTTTGGTAGATGCCTCCCCCTCACAGCTAACTCCAAACCTCCTAAATATTCTAGTAAGGGCCATACCATAAGGCAAGTGTGCCTTGGATCTGTTCAAAGTTTCTCTCATGGCCTCTATCATAAGTGCAGGGAGGTTCAGGGGGTCTGAGTGATGACATGAAACATGACACATACATCTCTGCTGGAAAGTAAGTCATGTCTACCACTCCTAGGAAAGAAGAGCTTTGAAACTATCTGATGCAGGACCCTCATCTCAATGGACAAAAACTTTGCTTCCAATTTGTTTAAATTTTTGAATAAGTTTCTCCTAAAATAATTCTGATCCCTCTTCTTTAATTGGGAGTTCCATATATGAATATCCTTCACTAGGCAACTGAAGTATTTCTCCCAATATCCTAGAATCCAGGCAGATATCAATTCCCTTTACAGTTGAAGTCACTGACCCGTTTCCATAATGTAGATTCTGGTAGAATTCTCTAACTAGGTCAACATAGGTGACTTCCTTAAGGGAGCAGTAGAGTTCCCATCCTTGATTTTTAATTTTACTTGCAAAAGTAAAACCTTCTTTCTCAAAGAACCGAAAATCTATATTTTTCTCGGTTTCTATTTTCTATCAGAAAGAGGATTTACACTGGGGCTTATGGAGGATTGAGAGGGACCTTGAGCAGATGTTGAAACTGGAGTGGGAGCAGTTGAAGACTGAGCATGCCTTTTCTTTCTGACAATTTTTCAGGCTCACGGATTGACTTTCTTCTTTGGGGAAGTTTCATCTTCGGAGCCATATTCAATATAGTAGCAGGCAAGGAGACTTGAATTGAGTGGAGGAGAGATCACAAGAGAGTAAAGAAGGATTTTGTGGAGAAAAGAAGTGGATTTTGGAAGATCGGTAAAGTGCTAGGGCACGTTCCAACCGCGCCAAGCAATGCGAGAAAGCACAAAAAATTCCTTTTCAAGGAGGCGATTTTTGGTGGAGAGGAGGAGGGAGAATTGCTTCAAGTTGGATCCTTGGAAAAAAAAGTTTGGAGAGGACGGCTTTTGGAAGGAGGACGATGAGAAGATGAGTCGTCTCACGAACAGGGTTTCAGTATAAAAACAATGAACCCGTTGAAAGTTGGTGGGATTTACAAGTTTGCCATTGAGTCGACTCATGGGGGTCGACTCATGAAGTTCAGAAAATCAGGAAAAATGTGAATAAATTCCAAAAAAATTTGAAATTTGAGTGAAGGAATTTTGCTCAATGATAAGTTTTTGGAATGATAAATTTGAGCTTTTGGGACCAAGATAGATGTTGAAAATTGAGCTCTAATCAATTCTTTGGAAATTGGAAATTTTAGGCAAATGGATCTAGAATTCCTAGATTTCTCCTAATTTCACAAAGTCTATCCTCACTAAGTGCCTTTGTAAAGATATCAGCTAATTGATTTTCAGTGCAAACATATTCAAGAATTAATTTTTTTTTGAACATGTTCTCTTATAAAATGATGTCTTATTTCAATATGTTTAGATCTTGAGTGTTGAATTGGATTTTTAGATAGATTTATGGCACTTGTGTTGTCACATCTTATTGGTGTTTCATTAAGTTTAATTCCAAAATCTTCGAGTTGTTGCTTAATCCACAAGATTTGAGCACAACAACTTCCGGCTGCAATGTATTCGGCCTCAGCCGTAGACAGTGCCACCGAATTTTGTTTCTTGCTAAACCATGAGATTAGGTTAACTCCAAGAAATTGGCAAGTTCCACTTGTGCTTTTTCTATCTAATTTGCATCCAGCAAAATCAGCATCTGAATATCCTAATAAATTAATTTGTGAGTCCTTAGAGTACCATAACCCTAGAGTTTGAGTACCATTTAAGTATCTAAGGATTCTTTTAACAGCATTCAAATGAGATTCTTTAGGATTAGATTGATATCTAGCACATAAGCAAACACTAAACATGATATCAGGCCTACTTGCAGTTAGATATAATAATGAGCCAATCATACCTCTATAGTATTTTAAGTCTACGCTTTTACCTTCATCATCCTTGTCAAGCTTACATGAGGGACTCATTGGTGTGCCAATTGGTTTGCAGTTCTCCATTCCAAATCTTTTGAGTAGTTCCTTGGTGTACTTGCTTTGGGTGATGAGATTCCCTCTTTTGATTGTTTGATTTGGAGTCCGAGAAAGAAGGTGAGTTCTCCCATCATGCTCATCTCGAACTCTCCCTGCATAAGCTTAGCAAAGTCTTGACAAAGGGATTCATTAGTAGACCCAAAAATTATGTCATCAACATAAATTTGTATAACTAGCATATCATTTTGATTTCTTTTAATAAACAAGGTTGTATCTACATTACCTCTTGTAAAACCATTATTTAGTAGAAATTTGCTTAGCCTTTCATACCATGCTCTAGGTGCTTGTTTTAATCCATATAAGCTTTATTTAATCTAAAGACATGATTAGGAAAAGCATGATTTTCAAATCCAGGGGGTTGTTCTACATATACTTCTTCAGAAATATATCCATTTAAAAATGCACTTTTAACATCCATTTGAAATAATTTGAATTTCATAAAGCAAGCATATGCAGTAGAAGTCTAATAGCTTCTAATCTAGCAACAGGTGCAAAAGTTTCATCAAAATCAATTCTTCTTCTTGATTATATCCCTTAGCAACCAGTCTTGCTTTATTTCTAATTACATTTCCATGCTCATCTAATTTGTTTCTAAAGACCCATTTTGTGCCAATTATTGAATAATCTTTAGGTCTTGATACTAAGGTCCAAACATTATTTCTTTCAAATTGATTAAGTTCTTCTTGCATAGCATTAATCCAATTATGATCATTTTCAGCTTCTTCAAAAATTTTAGGTTCAAGATGAGATACAAAAGCACAATGATTAACTATATCTCTAAGTGAAGAACGGGTTTTTACCCCATGCATAGGGTCACCAATAATTAACTCCTTAGGGTGGTTGTGAACATACCTCCATTCCTTGGGTAGGTCATTTGTACTTGAGGTTGTTCTTGAATTTCTTCACCCTTTCATTTTGTTCGTCTTCTTGATCCTTGTCTTCTGGAGTTGCTGAGTCTTTCAGAGTGATCTCCTTCATACCTTCTATTAGTGGCTCTGCATCATCAACACCCTCATTCTTCCTTGAAGGAAGATCGTTAGATTCATCAAAAACAACATGTATGGACTCCTCAACTACTAAAGTTTTTTGTTGAAAATTCTAAATGCTTTACTAGTGGAGGAGTAACCTAGAAAGATTGCTTCATCTGATTTTGCATCAAATTTATCAAGTTTTTCTTTGCCATTATTTAATACAAAACATCAGCAACAAAAACATGAAAATATGCAATATTTGGTTTTCTTCCTTTCCAAAGTTCATAGGGGGTTTTCTTTAAAAATTGTCTAATTAAAGCACGATTTAAAATGTAACATGCTGTGTTAATTGCTTCGCCCAAAAATATTTTGGAAGGTTGCTTTCACAAAGCATGGTACGGGCCATTTCTTCTAAGGTTCTATTTTTCCTTTCAACTACCCCATTCTGTTGGGGTGTCCTAGGAGCAGAGAAGTTATGGCCAATTCCATTTTCATCACAAAAATTTTCAAAATCTTGATTTTCAAATTCAGTTCCATGATCACTTCTAATATTTTGAATTGAAAAACCTTTTTCATTAGAGACTTTTCGATGAAATTTAATGAAAATATGAAAAGTTTCATTTTTGTGAGCCAAAAAGAAAATCCAAGTAAAACGAGAATAATCATCTATAATTACAAAGCCATATCGTTTTCCTCCTAGACTGGTGGTTCTTGTTGGTCCAAATAAGTCCATATGTAAGAGCTCTAATGGTCTAGAAGTTGAAACAGTATTTTTGGATTTAAATGATACTTTAGTTTGTTTACCTAGTTGGCATGCATCACAAATTCTATCTTTTCAAAATTCAGTTTTGGCAAACCGAGAACTAAATCCTTTTTAATTAATTTTGAAAGAGAATGCATGCTAATATGTGCAAGTCTACGATGCCACATCCAACTAGTCTCATTGATTTTAGCATTCAAGGATACTAGGCATTGCATGTCTAATTTGACTAAGTCATTCAGATCTATCATATAAACATTGCCATGCCTATGTCCTATAAATTTAATGCCATCGTTAATAGGACTAGTCACAATGCAAACAGATGATTCAAAAACTACTTTATACCCTTTATCACAGAATTGACTAATGCTAAGTAAGTTATGCTTTAAACCTTTAACTAGTAAAACATTCTCAATGTATTTGGAGGGAGTGATACCAATGTTACCTATCCCGATGATCTTTCCTTTGCCATTATCTCCAAAGGTGACCATCCCTCCATCCTTAGCATCAAGCGTGATGAATTGTGATTCATCACCAGTCATGTGTCTCGAGCATCCACTGTCAAGATACCATTTCCTATTTCCTTCTTGGGATGCTAGACACACCTGCAAGCAAAGGTCAAGTATCTGTCTTAGGTACCCAAGCTTTCTTGGTCCTTTTGGGTTAGTCAGAATGGTTCCTTTTGGAACCCATATTTTCTTTATAGTTGTATTGGTAGATTTAAGGCATGTGTATGATTTATGTCCTATTCTACCACATTTGAAACAAGTAATATTTGTAGACTTGTTACTTGGATAATTTACATAAATATCCTTCAGAAACTTTTGTTTCTTCAGAGGTTTATAGCCAAGTCCAGCCTTATCATATATAGCTTTCTGATTTTCAAGGATCATATTTAGTTTGTTTGAACTTAAGGTGAACTTATCTACTATAGATTTCAGCTTGTTAATTTATCCTTTAAGTTTTGATTTTCTTGATTCAAAGTGAATTTTTTAATTGAAAGAATTTCAGCTTGTTTCACTAAGGACTGATTTTCCAATTTCAGTTCTTTGTTTTTCTTCCCTAGTTTCTTTAATTCATCAATTGAATCATAGAATGCTTCATGCAATTCTTCAAATGTGAATTCACTAGTGGATTCAGAAGTTACCTCATTTTCATGTGCCATCAGGCACAGATTGGCTTGTTCTGTTGAGGTTTCCTCGTCGGAGCTTGAGTCATCACTCGCACTCCAAGTCGCCATCATTGCCTTCTTTTTGAACTTTTTGGGACCTTTCTTCAGTTGTGGACATTCGGATCTGAAATGTCCCGGCTTCTTGCACTCGTAGCATGTAAGGGGTTGATCTTTCTCTTTTTCTTTGCTTTGTTCCCTTTTGTGAATTTCTTTCTCATCCCCTGTTTCTTTTTCTTAGAAACTTCTTAAATTTTCGGGTGATGAGTGCCATCTCTTCATCCTGTTCTTCATCTTCAGATTCATCCGTTTCATAATCAGGCGAAGTTGTGGATTTGAGGGCAATGGTTCTTTTCTTTTTGACTTCATCCTCTTGATGTTGCTTCATGCTAAGTTCATGAGTCATCAAGGATCCAAGAAGCTCTTCTAGAGGTAGAGTGTTCAAGTCCTTTGCTTCTTGGATGGCAGTCACCTTGGCTTCCCAAGTTCTTGGCAGTGACCTGAGAATCTTCCTTACAAGTTCACTGTTAGTATAAGATTTGCCAAGACTCTTCAAACCATTAATTATATCAGTAAAACGAGTAAACATGCAGTTATGGACTCATCATGCTCTATTTTGAACAATTCATATTTATGTACAAGCATGTTTATTTTAGACTTTTTACTTGATTTGTTCCCTCATGGGTTACTTCTAACCTATCCCATATTTCTTTAGCAGATGCACAAGTAGAAATGCGATTGAATTCACTAGCATCTAGTGCACAATAAAGAACATTCATGGCTTTGGCATTTAATTGTGCCAATTTCTTGTCAACCTCATCCCATTCTTTCTCGGGTTTGGTTGACTCCTCACATCTATAATCTTGGTGGGTGTGTGAGGACCATTTACTATGATACTCCACATATCATAGTCGAGTGCTTGTATGAAAATCTTCATCCGAGCTTTCCAATAGGTGTAATTAACCCATTGAAAAGTGGAGGTCGGTTTGTTGATTGCCCTCGGCTAGAGAAGTACCAACATGGGTTGCCATAGATCTTTGACTCTTTGATTGTTAGATCAAAGAAGGCTAGAGCACCGGGCTCTGATACCACTTGTTGCCCAGCTATGCAACCCAAGAGGGGGGGTGAATTGGGTTTCTAAAAATTTTAAGCCCAACAAATTACTTATGAAGAACAAAACAAAGACTTTAATTCAATATTAATTACCTAAAGCAGGAATGCAAGAATATAATAAAGAAATAAAGTGAAGCGATAAAGCACACCACAAACACAAAGATTTATAGTGGTTCGGTGCTAACCTTGCACCTACATCCACTCCCAAGCTCCTACTTGAAATTTCAATCCACTATGCTTGTATTCAACCTGAATACAAAACGTCGGAAACTCCGACACTAGCTATCCCAAGCTAGATCACTTTTTCTCGGGTACAAGTAAACCCAAAACACTCCGATTTCAGGTTCGGATCAACCTTTCCTTGTTTTGGAAATCCTCCAAAAACAAGAACAAAAACTCACAAAGAGTTAGAAAATTTTGAGCACAGATTAATACAATAACAGCTCCTTTAAATGAGCGAATATAACAATAAAAACTTTACTCAAATGAAGAACCCTTTTCGAATTTTCTCAAAGTGGATGAACGCTTGAACGAATACTTGAGAAGAGGTTGATTGTTGATTGAAGATTCTTGAAAGCTTTGGAAGATCTCTAGATCAAGGTTGAACAATAGGCTTGAAAGATCCTCTCTTTGAAAGCTCTTGAATTCTTTCACAATCTCTCGTATGGATTTTGGATCCTCTTTTCTTTTTCTCTCAAATTATCTCGTGGATCCTCTCAATGAATTTTATCTCACTTTTGATCTGCCGATTGATCTTCTTTTTTTTTTTTCTCTCCAATTTGATCTGCTATTTAATCTGCAATCTCTTTCACTATTTAAAGTATTTTATGACATTAGAAGCAAGAAAAACAATTTAGGCAGATAAAGAGCCGTTAGAGCAATTTTATGAAGCATAAAAGGCAATTAAAATGGGCAAAAAAATAGCCGTTGCTGACATTTTCCGTCGCAGGGGTCGACTCATGAGTCGACTCATGCTACAGGAGTCGACTCATGAGTCGACTTCTGTTGCATTTACCAGAGAAGTGTTTCTGGAAATTCTTGGCTCAAATCAGCAGGGGTCGACTCATGAGTCGACTCATGCCTTGTGGGTCGACTCATGAGTCGACTCACAGGTCGTGCCAAGCCAGAAAACTAGTATGCCAAGGAGAATTTTTGCGTGCCAATCAGCTCACAGTGCCATGAGTTGACTCATGAGTCGACTCATGCACTTCAAACCTTCATAACTTCAAAAATATAAGTCAAATACAATGAAATTTTCACCAATAGTTTACAAATCATTTGTTCTATCAAATGATACTATCAAATCAGGATTTTAGTGAAATTACGATTTTGCCCTTGAAGAGCATAAGAACTTTTTCAATTTTAAAATTATTTGTATCCCTTCAATCTGTATTGTAATCATCAAAATCAATCTAGGAGCAACATCTGTGCTATCAATTTAGATTCGAACCTATTGGGTCACACTCAAAAGAAGTTATCGATTGATCACATGGCTGATTAATAATTAAGAATCATTTTAAGATTTAATCGTCAATTCAATTGATAGTTAGCCTTATGCAAAAGTTACAATCTATTATAAAAAGATTAATTAGTAATTAAATTACTGATTAACTCAATTTAGTTGAGCAAAATAATTTGGTTCAAGTCTAATTGAATTGGATTCAATTAAAATGACCTAATTATCTAGGATGAATGGTTTCTGATTTGATCAGGACTGGGGCTTAATTAAATTTTGATTTGATTAGGATTTAATTATGTTGGGACCTAATTGGATTGGATTCAAATTGATCTAATTGGTTTAACTTAGTTTGATTAGGTTGGAGACCTACTGGATGAAACCCTAGAGTCCAAAACAAGTTGGAATCTTCACTACCACCGACCACACTTGCGTGCATGCCCTTCCCAATGCCAAATTCAAATTGGCATAATGGATCTCCACCTTAAAAAGTCGCCCACTCTTGATAGGGATCAAGAGTTTGGATCAATTGGTTGATTCAATTGAATTCAAATTTGATTTGAATTCGTACATATAAGAAATATATTCTCATCCAAATAACTCCACACCTCATCTATATAAACCCCTGATTTTTGTGAGACAACAATCAGAATATAGAGATCATTGAGGCTAGAGTTTTGGGGTGTGAGGTCTTGGGTTGGATGGCCATCATTGGCTTGTGATCATAGAGGACTTTCTTCTCCTCTTGGGTGAGCGTCTTAGAAATCTATTTTAGGATTTTTGGGATGAGAAAAAATCAAAGAGAAGAGAGTTCGCCTCCCTCTGAACTAGCGTCTGATCCTCCATAAGTTTCTTCTTTAGATCCGGAGGAGTCCATGATGTCTGAAGATAAAAAATAGATCAGCCATCCAAAAATCGTTATGTGAGCTAACACTTTCGAGATGACAGATCAGCATAAGATTTCGAATGGATCACCTGTAGAGGCTGGATATTCTACGCGGCTATGAGCAAACTTCAAGTTTACGAATTTCAGACGCGAAGTCCTTCTATCCATGCAAAGATATCGAGTTCTGAACTTGATTGATGCATAGATTAGATCTATGATTACATATTTGATATGTCATATGTGCAAATTTTGTTTTCAGATCATGTATATGCATTATATTATGTTATAGATCCTAGGATAGACGTTAAAATTAGATCTTAAGCATGTAGCATAAATTAAATTGTTTAATCTGATTTTTCACTGTAAAAAAAAATTTAAAATATATGTTATGCATCTGTCAGTTTTTCAACAGGAAGCCAGTCTCAGGCAACCTTCCAGAGAAAGAATCTGATCCTATAATGAGCCTCTACTTGCTAGATTCAAGCATGCAGCCTCGTTCCTCTACTCAAATACATGCTTGCACATCGCAATAAAATATCTGATTGGAGTCTTGGGGTAGCATGACCGGCTTCAGACTCTCAAATTGCTTTGATGTATAGTAATAGGAATAGCAAAAATTCTATTAGCAAACTAGCCAACAAAGAGATAGATGATATTTTGAGTCTTCTAACTCTTACCAGCGTCAGTGATCAACTAACGAACCCATAGGTCATGATCTTCTTTCGTATAAGCAAGAATTATTACGTTATGAAATGGCCTCCTTCCCGGGGTTAACAATGTCAGCAAATTTGAAAAAAGTAATCTAGCGGTGTTTTCTCTTGTATTTGTTTTCCTTCTCTAACTCCTCCTCGATGATAAATCAATCATCTGGTCCAGCCAACGTGGAGGGGTGGAGAAAGGAGCGACTGGAGATTGTCAACTTAAGTCTCCATTCTTCGCCGCGAAGCCAAGAGCTGCGTCTAATAAATCCTCCTCGATTCTTGTATCGCCGGATTCCGGGATCGGCTCCTGCGATCTTTTCCTTTCTATCTCTCGCTCTCTTCCTTTCCCTCTCGCACTTTTGCTGTCGGATCGATAAATCGATACACTCGGCCTAGGGTTTCTTCCCAGGGGGAGGACATATCTTTCTCTCCCTCTTCCTCCTTTCTCTCGTTAGGAAAAAGAAAACAAAGAAAAAGTCCTTCCGCCGCCGGTCTTCTCAGCCCCCATCTCTTCGTTCCTTGTTCCTTTTTTCCCCTTCCTTCTCTTTGTTTTTCTTTTTCTGGTGCTTTGTTTTGTTTCTCTCATGAAGGCAACCTGACCTTGTTTTAGTTTTGGGGGAAGGGCAAGATACGTTCATTCTCTTCTTCTGTTTCTTGGGAAAAAGAGGGGAAAAAGGAAGGAGAAGAAATTCTTGCGGGGGCTCCGGTGCGCTGCTGACCAGCGAGAAGAGGGGGCGGGGAGATCTCCAATGAGCGTCGAGGAATAATAAGCGCAGGGCGATAAATGGGGGCCAGAAAGGTCGGCAAGTACGAGGTCGGCCGGACCATCGGGGAGGGCACCTTCGCCAAGGTCAAATTCGCCATCAACAGCGAGACCGGAGAAAGCGTCGCTATGAAGGTCCTCGCCAAGACCACCATCCTCAAGCATAAGATGGTCCATCAGGTCTGCCTTCGCCTTCTCCTTCTTCTTCTTTGTTGTTTCTTTCTCGCTATTTTACCCCCACCCCCTTAATCTTTGCTCCCTCTTCTTTTATGCCCTGCTCTCTGCGTTATCTTGACGGATAATTATAGAACGGGAAAGACCTTTACGTTGCATGGAGAAAACATCAGCATTTGCTGCCCGTTTTCTTCGGTATAGGTTGTTCCGTGATGATATTGGGAACAGGGTTTTTCTAATGTTTTTCTAATTCAATTAATACAGTTCTCACGTCAAGTCCAAAACATCCTGATTTCATTACAGTTGCTTGTTCATTAAATCCCAAACAGTCTTAAACTCTGAGAGAGAGAGAGAGAGAGAGAATAGGGGCGGGACCTAGTTGAAGATATGCAATCCAAAGCATGCCATGGTACTCAGAATCATCACGCCGCCGAGTTCTTTCAAGCGAACGTTTTGGAAATCTAGAGGCAGATGCTAATATCGGGAGCAGTTGCTTGTTCAAAATCAGCTGCTTTCCTTTAATATCAGATTTTAGTAACTCAGTGCAGGATTTGAGATTGAGTGTTTAAGGTGGATGAACGACATTAATTTGACAGTGAATTAAGAGAGAGAGAGAAAAAAAATCCCTTAACACTTTGTTTGGATAGCTCTCATAAGGGAAAGGAAAGGAAGGGGGAGGGAAAGGGAGGGGGAACATCATGTTTGTTTGGATAGCCCTCATAAGGGAAAGGAAAGGAGAAAGAGGATAGATATTTTAAATCAAAAAGATCATTGTACCCTAATTTTATTTTAAGATCTGTGGGAATTTTTTTTCTTTAATCTATCACATGTTCCTTTCCCTCCCAATTCCTCTAAATTGGGGGAATTAGAAAACTAGTATAACGGAGGGAAAGGGAGGGAGAGAGGTATCCCCCCTCCCTTTCTCTCTCCTTCCCTCAAAAATTAATATCCAAATAAGGAAAAGGGAACCCCTCCCTTTCTTTTCCCTCTGAATCCCTCAATCTAAACAAAGCTTTGTCTTGGCATTCTCTTCAGCTTTGTCCTGGCACTTCTTTTTGTATAGTTTCTTTTTTGTTTTCTATTTTAGAAATAGTTTCTATTATTTTTGTTTGCTGAATTTTGGCTCTCTTTTCTTATTCTAGAGTTTTTTTCAATATTGATGTCTTCACATGCATCCAATGTATTAGACCAAAAGCCTCTGAGAGCACAACCTAAACTGCTAGCAGACGACACAGCACAGGACTTTCAGCTAAACCTGCTTCAAGAAAAACACTTTTCGAAGTCATGATGACCTAGTGATTTTGTGTACCAGGAAGGGTATTGCAGCAGAGTTCTAGAAATAATGGAGAGATCTTAAAAACTGTACAGCAATTAGGAACAAGTGTAGCAGGTAAATTTCATGTTAGGCACGTTCATCTTTCAATTTTAGGCATAATCTGTCCCTATTTTCTCATTTTTGTGGCCCTTGCTTTACTTCCCCACATTTGGACAGAGCCTTTGAGTTTCCCATGGTAAGATCCTCTTTTGAGATATGTTTATAAACAAAGATTAGTTGTTGCAAAGTACAGTGAGAACATTGTGCCATTGTTGGTGGTCTAGGAAACGAGACACCTCTACAGTCACAAGCAAGATGGCATGAATATGTGAAAGTTCAGCTTTTTATACATGTTGGATGCTTTGAACACTTGAGTATTGTAGGACTTTGTGAGGCACCTTTAACAGCAAACTGTAGTGGCATCATTACTCGATGAGAATGTGTTGGACTTCGGTACAAAAGGTGTCAGCTAATGTTGCATCAAGCAACACCCTTATTGATTTTATGTCAATCAGGTCCTATGGTTGTTCATTACATTATGTGCACAAATCTATGTAATGTCACTATGTTTGATTCTTTTTTTAGAATCGCAATGTCAGATTATTCTGCACACCTTATTTTTACAATATGTCATGTTTTCTGGTATCGTTTATGGGAAAAGTAAATGTCAAAATAAGACTAATCGAACCCTCTGTAGGTAGGAGCTTTCTAATTCCCCCAAATAGAAACCCTGTCCTGGTGAGACATCCAGGTTCGTTGGTAGGGTGACAAGGCATGGGGAGCAAGTGGTGGTCACAATGCCAATTAGGCCCCTACCCCTATCTTCCATTAGAGAATGGTGCATTGATGGGTGGTGAATAGTAGGGCAATTGATTAGGCACGAGGGTTCCATTCATCTTGCTCCCCTCTCTCCTCTGCAGATCTGTGCGAGATTTGGTCAGAAAGAGGGTGTGTGATTGGTGGAGGACACATGTAAGCAACTGGAGGTGGGGAGGAGAGCTGGGTGGGGCAGGTGACAGACAGAGGGGTAGGCCGCATGAGTGCCTCTTACTAATCCTCCATTTTGGGTAATGGCCCTAGCTTTGGTGGGCTTTGTGGTAAGCATGGGCCTAACCAAGAAGTGAAGGAGTGGACCATGCTTGTACAAGTGAGACTTTGGGTGGGTTGGCTGATGAGACCATTGGTTTGGATGGCTTGAGTGCACTCTCTGGATCTTGTCCCCAAAGCCTTTGAATGTAGGATCATCATTAGTAGTGGACACCCAGTAGGGGAGGAAGTCCATAGGAGAGATAGTGGAGAACTGGTAGAGGGGCTTAGAGGCATCCCAACCTATGGAGGATACTGGTGGTACTTGATCATTGGATGGACCTTGAAGAAGCATTCAAATTCTAGCTCAATTGAATGCTAATGGGTTGCAATTTGAGGATAGATCTCTAAAGGATCCTGCATTAGGTGATACGACTATTCTTAACATAATGCATGATATTGCATTGGTCCTAAATTCTTTATCAAATGATCAAATTGTGACTCTAGCAGCTAAACGTGGAGTTTAATTTGAATGAGAACGGGTCTACGGGCCAAGCCATAAACAAACTTGGGAAGCTTGAAGAAAAGAGGGTGCAGGCTATGGATAGGGTTGTTGAGGAGCACTTAAGTTGAGCTGGCTAGGTGGAGCCGATGACAAGTAGATAAAGCTATTCACTTGGAACATGAGGGGATTAGGGAAGGTGAATAAAATAAGGCTGTTAAGAACATTCTTAAGCTTGAAAATGGAGATATGATTTGTCTTCATTAAATCAAGCTGGTAGATCCATCTCAATAGGTCCTGAGGATTGTTGGTGGTGTAATGATAAAGGAATGGAGGGTGCTGAATGTGGTGGGAAGCTCTAGGGGTGTTTGGATTAGGTGGAACCAATATACATGCATTGGGCTTTTAGAGTGGCATTAGAAGTTTAGCCTATTTGTGGGTGAATGTAGTGGATGGCTTTAATTAGATGATGAGTGGGTGTATGGACTAGTTGATCGTCAATTGAAGACTAAGTTTGGGAAGAAGTTAATTCAGGTGAAGGGACAAGTTTGCTTACCTTGGGTGATAGGTGTTGATTTTAATGCCATGAGGATTTTAGTGAAGTGCAACGGAAGACTGGGAGCTCAATAGGAGATGGAGCTGTTTAAAAGATTTTTAGCTGTCCTATAGATGAGCGGATCCATGGTTCATCGAACCATCTCAAATTGGGCGGTTCTAGATGTTCCGAGTTGTACCAGCTGCAAAATGAGATGGTTGGACCTTTCGAATCGGAACACCGAATAAGGGAGAGAAAAAGAGAGGAAGAGAGAGAGGAAGGGAGGAAAAAAGGGGACGCCACCCTCAGAGGGCTGGCAGTGGTCCGTCGAGGCTGTCAGAGGGCCGCATCTGTGGCTCCATGTCGTTCGATAGGGCATTTAATCGAGATAGATAGAGAGAAAGGAAGAGCGATGATACCAGAGGAAGGTGCAGCTAGTGCAGAGGCCATTAGAGAATGCTGGATGGCTGCCGTGGCTATCGAGCAGCGGAAAAGGTGTAGACAGAGCCGCAGCCATAGAACATGGGTGATTGCACTTGTTCATCACATTTTTTCTAAAATGATGTGAAGCCGGCATATCCATTGTCGGTTTCACTATGGTTGGATTTTTTTAAAAAAATTGTGAATCAAGGGCGATCACCTCTGTTTCATGCCCACGGAGTCATGGGCTGCAATTTTGCCATTAGACGGTCATGACGGCTAGCCGAAGGCCCTCCAGTGGCCTCTTCGTCAACTTCCCTCCTTTTCTTTCCTTCCCGCCCTTTCTCTCAGCCACTATTTGGCGGAGGAAGCGGAGGTCTTGGTGGCCCTTTGAGTGCGCTCGCTGCCCCCTATGTCCATCGTCGGTGTCTCCTTCGGCCTCCTCTCCATCCCTCCCCCTCTCCTCTTTCTCTCTTTTTCTTCTTCTTGGTTCTTTTCTTCTCTCCTGTATCGGTTCGCACTGGTCTGGTTCAGTACGGACCCGCATCGGCTCGCACCATTGGCTGGCCGGCATGGATTCGGGTATTGGTTCTGCTGATCTTGGATGGATCTCTACATGTTGGGGAGGTGATTCATCTGGTTGAATCTTCGATGATCCTTGATTTTGGCTCAGTTGGGTTGGTTTTAGTTTCACTCGCGTGCAAAGGGCAATATCCTGACTTGTTGGTCTGCAATAAAAAGTGGCACCGATATGATCACATCCTTGCACTCCTATTTGTAGATGGTAGCTTCAAGCTGGATTGCATCTTTCGGTTCGTAGGGATGTGGATTGAGGCGGTACACTTCGACTCTCCACTATGGGAATGGTGGGAGAGCAATAGAGCCGAGCGGTGGTGCTGCGAGGGGGCCAAGTAAAAGACTTAGAGGCTGCTTTGAAGGTGTTGCTAAGAAAATTTTGGTAGCATGCAGGCTCGAAAGTAGAACTTGATTCAATCACCTGGTTGCATGCAGAGGAGAATAGGCCTTTATCTAAAATGGAGAGATCCTTGAGAGCTGAGGCAAGCTATGAACTCCAAGAAATGTTAAAGCATGAGGAAATCATGTGGAGGCAATAGTCATTGGCACTTTGGCTGAAGGAGGGTGATTCAAACACTACCTTCATCCATCACATAGCCTTGGGAAAGTGCCAAAGGAATTTCATGATCTCCCTTCAAACTAGAGTTGAGGGAAATTATTGATTAGCCAATAATCCTGGAGGCAATGCATGAGCACTTTAGGCATGTGGTCTATATGCCGAGTCAATGGAGATTGCATGCTCATTGGTCAGCCCTATATGGTTTAGGGTATGGACTCTTGAATCTTGGTCTGTCGGAGGATGATTTCATGGAGAGGCCCGAGCAGTTGCCTTTGACCTTGGTGTGGAGAAGGTGTTAGGGTCGGACAGGTTTCCTCTTCTATTTTTCCAAAGGTACTGGAATATGGTAAAAAGGGTCAATTGTGTGGTGCAATATATCTTGGGCTAGCCACTTTGTATAGAAAAATGCCAAAAATTAGGTTTGTCCCTAGTTTACCCCTCCCAAGACCTCGGATTGCCAAGAATGACTAGGTAATGGAAATTGGAATAATATAAAAGGTGACTTGCTACTAATGTACTCAGAGTTCTACAACCTGTTGAAGGAAGGAAATGGTCTAAATTATGCTCATGTTTTGATTCCCAAAGTGGAGGGGCTTGTTAGTTGCTACAGTTTAGGGCCATTAGTCTGTTGAATGCGGCTTTCAAGATTGTGACTGAAGTGCTTACTATGAGGCTTTGGGCTGTTGCTAAAGAGTTGGTCGCCAACTCACAGTGCATTCCAAAAAGATTCATTCTTGATAGCGTTACTTGTATGGCCTTCACTTGTTGTTGACAAGAGGGAGCATTAGTGAAGTCAGATTTTGAGAAGGCATATGATAAAACTTTTTATATGAAACGCCGTGAGCAAGGGGATTTGGTCATAAATGGATTACCTAGATGGTGGTTGTGGTATGCTTGGGTAGGATCTCACCATCTATGAATGGATAGGTGGGCCAAACGGTCATGTGCCGACAACGATGGTCCCCCCCCTGCTGCTCTTGTTTGCCCTTACATTAGATGCCTTCCCCTGGATGTTGTCGAATGTTGTTCAATATAAGCTCTTGACTGAGTTGCACAGGTAGTTGGCACTAGGAGGCATTTTAAAATTGCCATACGGCATTGATATGGTGATTTTTTGTGGACATCTCAAGATGATTTTATATCTATTAGAAGGGCCATCAGGATTGAAGGTTAATTATCACAAGCATATTGGTACATTTTGGAAGGTGGATAGAGAAAGGAAGATGTTGGATAGAATTTTGAATTGTAAGGTGGGATCTCTGCTCATAAAATATTTGAGTTTGCCGTTGTTTGATTGAAGGCTCCAATGTAGAGATTGGGCTTTGGTCATTGAACAACTGGAGAGGCGACCATCAGGTTCATAGAGCAGCGTGCTATCTTATGTGGGTGACTAGTATTAGTGAACTTCGTTCTCTCTATGCTTTCATCTTTTTGTATACCATTTTTTTCTCGTTATTGGAGTGAGTAATTCAACGAATTGATGCCGCTCTCCAAGGGTTTTTTTTTAAAGAACTATGATTGCAGACAAAGCTTTGCTCTGGCTAAATGGGGGATTGTACAAAACCATGGAACGGTGTGAATTGTGGATACTTGATCCCCAGGAGAAGAACATGTTTTTGCTAGGTCGATGGCTATGGTTAATTTTGGACCACCCTTCTTTTGGTCGGCAACAGGTGTTTAGGAGTGTCAACAGTGTGAGGTCCGAGCCCATGAATTCAAGCTTCAATTATTGAATTGACTAACTCCTTTTTGGGTAGGGGATCATCAAAGTTGCACTAGTTTTTGTGATGTGGGCTGAAGCAATTGTCGTGAGCTCAATTTTGGACCAATCATTTTGGGGGGGGGGGATCAAGCACTCTAATAGATCGATTCCCACATTTGTTTTACCAAATTAGTAGAGAGATGGATCCAGGGACATGGGATATTAAGTTCAATAGACTTCTATTGATGTGAGATGGAAGATTTTCTGGAACTAGTTCAAGTTTGCCTGATCCAAGTAGTCTATAACCTATTTGCGAGATTGGAGATGGTAGAATAGTAGGATCTTCTTGGTGAAGGCTTTTTATTGTTTTCTCAACAATGATAGCATATGTGTCCCATGGCCACCTATCTGTGGAGGGGCGCGTAGCACCATTTAAAGTTAAGATTTTTAAGTGTCTAATGGTCAAAAACAAAATGCTCGTAATGGACAATTTGAGGAAGCAAAATTGGGTGGGGGATACCTTTGCATGCTGTGTGGTGTCCGGCTGGAGTCAGTGGAGCACATTTTTCATGTGTCATTTGGTCGAACACCTTTTGGAGCACAATCAAAAGCCTGCTCCACATCCAAGGTATGTGAAATCACGGTCGATGGAGTGGCAGCGAAGGAGGATGCCAAAGAGATCATAGATAGAATGGGACTTCTTCAATGAGGCTTTTGTTTGGTGGTACAGCATGAGAGAAATGCAAAGGTCTTCTCCAAGAAAGTGAAGTCAGCAGCAACGGTGCTTGTCTGGTTGATGCTATGTGCTTCCATGCTAGGAAGGCGGCTCCACTGAAGTAGCAGAGGAGGCTGCTGATCTCCCTAGGGTTTGCGAGTAGAGGAAGAAGACCGCTGTGAGTGGGTTCTTGGGT
The DNA here is from genome assembly GCF_000442705.2 of Elaeis guineensis. NCBI lineage: Eukaryota > Viridiplantae > Streptophyta > Magnoliopsida > Arecales > Arecaceae > Elaeis > Elaeis guineensis. Next base: position 129,113,701 of record NC_025995.2, on the reverse strand, counting down.
TTGATGATTGGGTGAGGCAAGTAATCTCCTAATCATATTCTGTATTTGGAGTGTTTTGGGTGGGCTTTTCTTTTGTTGTGTTTTGGAGGGTCTACTTCGTGAGAGGTGTGGATGTTGAGTGCTCCTAGAGTTGTGATGGTGGGACCTTCAATGAGCCAATAATCTTTGTTGGGTTGGGGCTTGACTTCGTATCATCACTCTTTTCTTTCTCCTTCCCTCTTCCTTTCTTCTCTCTGGTTCATAATTTCATTTTTTTCCCATGAAATGGTGGTGCAGTTGCACTATTTTTCCTCAAAAAATCTGCTTGTTTTGCTTAAAAAACTAATAAGCATGTTTACAAGTTAATGGTCCTATATGTAAATCCCAAGTTGACTTGATTTAATTTGGTCGTTTTGTAGTCACCTGTATTTAGGAGTTATCGCTTTGCTTAGTCAAACAGCATTCTAATAGTCTATAATGGTTCACCGAACCAGTCCGAACTGGACCATTCGAGGCATGCTGAACTGTACCGGTAGCTAATCGGTGCGGTTTGGATGGCCTGATTCAGAATGCCGGTGAAAACGAAGCAAGAAAGAAGGAAAGAGAGAGAGAGAGAGGAGGGAACGAAAGGAGAGGGGAAGGTCGACGGTTGCCTATCGAGGCTGTCGGAGGGCTGCCAAGCCTTTGGATCTCCATGATCCTCTGTGAGATGCGAGAAGAGAGAGATAAAGAGAGAGAAGGGTAGAGGAGGGAGTTGAGATTGGGGAAGCTGGAAAATCTATTATCGGTTTCACTGTATTGGATTTTTTTAAAAATCTGATAAAACAAGCATGAAGCTTATGTTTCAAACTCACAGTAGTTGCGGGGAATTTTGGGCCACCCAGCAGCCACGACGGCCACCTAGCGGCTATTAGGTGGTCTCCCAGCCGCCTTCCTCTTACTCCTTCCCCCTTCCCCCTTCCCCATCTCTCTTTATTGAGAATTTTCTAAAATCTCTCATCTAATTGTAGGATATTTAGTTTCCTATTCTTCCTCTCTTTCTAATGGTAGGATATTTGTATAGTTCCCTATTCTTCCTCTCTTTCCTTATTTCACTGTAACTATATTTAATTATCCTTTATTTGATGGGATTTGATCTTATCCCTTATTTGATGGGATTTGATCTTATCCTTTATTTCATGGGATTTATACAGGATTTGATTTCTTAAGAAGATCATCTTTTTGTATATTTATATGGGATTGATTACCTATTGAAAATGAAAAGTAAATTACATCTTTTCTCATGGTATCAGAGCACTTTCTATAGGGCTTGTTTTTCCGCCGCTGCTTTTTCTATTTGTCTTCATCGTCGAAATCCACAGCCTTCATCGCTGTTGGTCCCATTGTCGTCGACCTTGTTTATCTTCATCGCAAACATCTTCAGTGTCGACTCCCTCTGCCTTCATCGCAGACGTCTTCATTGTTTCCTACCTTCATTGCAGAAGTCGCATTGTTTGGAGCTTTTCTCTGTTGATCGATTCTGACTGCACTCTCGTTGTCAGTTAGTCTTTTTGTTATTGCTGTTATTTGATCTCTTCTCCTAATCGATATGTCTGAAGTTTTTGAGGCCACGGTGTTCAGTCCTTTCGGACCCGTCTTTGGGACAACTCAACCCGTTTTAAATGGTGAACTGCAGGCCATGAACTCTTCCTATCGTCTTGATGGGAAGAATTATCTTCAATGGTCACAGTTGGTAAAAACTTTTCTCAAGGGATCTATATCTGAAAAGTCTGAAGAAGCTGAATTTCGGAAATTCAACAAAGAAGAGGTTGAGAAATTACGAGATTTTCTAAACTGTCTACTTCCTCTGGTTCATGTTCATTGGCTCAATCTGGTAAGCATCCTGTTTCTAATTCTTTTAATGCCGATACATTACCTCATTCCTCCTCTTGGGTACTTGACTCGGGAGCAACGGATCATATGACCCATAGCCCATCTCGATTTGAGACTTACAAACCATGCTCAAGAAATCAAACAATTATCGTGGCTAATGGTTTTCTTATTAACATAGCCGGCCAAGGCCAAATTTCCTTAGCCCCTTCCTTTCACTTAAAAAATGTGTTACGTGTTCCAAAATTATCCACTAATCTAATCTTCATTCATCAGCTCATCAAAGATTTAAATTGTTGTATCACATTTTTTGATACCCATTGCATCTTTCAGGACAGTCATGGGGAGGACGATTGTATCAGCTAAGGAACGGAATAGTCTTTACTACCTTGATGCTGCCAGTAGTTCTTCCATTCCTACAAACCAGTTCACTCTCTCCTGCAAATCGTCCAATTCTGCTCATCCTTTCTCTTTTAATAAATCTGAAATCTGGATCCAGCATCTTCATCTTAGCCGTCCACCCTTTCTTTTGCTGAAAAATATGTTTCTTTATTGTTCGATAATGTTGATGTTCAAAACTTTTATTGCGATACTTGTGAATTTGTTAAACATCATCGTGTGTCATTTCCTTTGAGTTTTAATAAATCTTCCAAACTTTTTCTTCTCATACATACAAATATTTGGGGTCCATCTAGAATTCCTACTCAGACTAGGGCAAAGTGGTTTGTGTCATTCATTGATGACAGTACTAGGACCACGTGGATATATCTTATGAAGGAAAAATCTGAGGGCAGCCATATAACTCCATCTTTCCACCAAATGATAAAGACTCAATTTGGGGTATCCATACAAAGGATTCGTTTTGATAATGCTCGAGATTATTTTAATTTCACTCTTGCTTTCTTCTTTCACAAAGAAGGAATCATTCACAAATCCTCCTGTGTTGATATGCCCCAACAAAATGGGATAGTGGAGAGAAAAAATTGACATCTTCTAAATGTCACTCGTGCCCTTCTTTTTCATTCTAATGCTTCGAAATTTCTTTGGAAAAATGCTGTCCTTACAGCAACTTTTCTGATTAATAGAATCCCTTCACGTGTCCTTGGTAATCAATCTCCTATTCACTTATTGTCTATCTTTCACTTTAAGCTTCATTATCCGAGTAATCTTTCTTTTCATGTCTTTGGGTGTGTCTGCTATGTCTATGTTCATAAACAACATCGGGGAAAGCTTGATCCTAGAGTTTTAAAATGTACTTTTGTGGGCTATTCCAATACACAAAAAGGATATAAGTGTTATCATCCTCTTACTTGAAAAATGTTTATCTCCATGAATGCCACCTTTAATGAAAACCCATTTTATTTTTCCAAATCCCATTCCTCTCTTCAGGGGGAGAAGCCTAAGGATAGTTCGGAATGGGTTGTCCTTGATAATTTTGAAAGTTTACAGCTGATGCCTCCTCCACATGAACCATCCTCATATGAGTCGGAACAAGACACTGAAAATCAGCAACAAAAGCAGTCTGAATTATTGCAGTATTCAAGAAGAAAAAAAGTGATTTTCGATCCAATGCAGACCCAAGACTCCAATCTGGATGAACAAGAACCAGGTAAATCAGTTTCTCTCATTGATTCTATTCTTAATGAATTTATTCCTGAAGAGCCTATTTTTCAAGATCTAGATCTCCCAATTGTCTTAAGAAAGGTCACCAGAAAGTGCACTCAACATCCACTCTATCCAATTTCACTGTTTGTCTCCCTTCATCATCTTTCTTCACAACATAAAAGTTTTCTCACTATCCTAAACTTAATTGATATCTCTAAAATCATACAAGAGACATTAAAGGACAAGAATTGGGTACAAGCCATGAAAGAGGAAATGACTGCACTAAAGAAGAATAAGATTTGGGAGATTGTGATTAGGCCAAAAGAGAAACAACCAATTGGATGCAAATGGGTTTACACTTTAAAATACAAAGCAGATGGGTCTCTTGAGAGATACAAGGCAAGATTAGTTGCAAAGGGATATACACAAACCTATGGGATAGACTATCAAGAAATTTTTGCACTAGTAGCAAAGATGAATACTGTAAGAATTCTATTATTTCTTGCTGCTATGTTTGATTGGGATTTGCAGTAATTTGATGTGAAGAACGCATTTCTACATAGAGATTTGGAAGAAGAGGTCTTTATGGAGCCACCACCTAGGTTTGATGGAGATTTTGGAGTTGATAAAATCTACCGTTTAAAAAAGGCTTTATACGGCCTAAAACAATCTCCTTAAGTATGATTTGAAAGATTTACAAAGGCAATGTTGAGAATGAGATACAACCAAAGCTAGGGAGACCACACATCATATATATATATATATATAAAATAATACTTTGTGAAGGAGTATTGGAGTGTTGTCAACTCAGCTTCTCAAATGAATTTTATTATGCCACTTGGAAAGAACACCTCTTCACATTAAATTATGTTATTAATGTATGGTATTATTATATTCTTACGATTAAAGCTTATTTATATAGGTAGTTAAGAATATGAAGTGACCCTAAGTATTTGAATGAATATTATTTTATTATTTATATGTATATTTTTTTTCAATCTGATCAGATTTAGAAGAAAAATTATTTTCGTACATTTGACCCCGCGCAATGCGTGGGTCTTCGACTAGTTTAGAATCAATATAAATTCATATCATAGCATATGTATATATATATAAAACAATACTCTGTGAATGAGTATTGGAGTGTTGCCAACTTAGCTTCTTAAATGAGTTTTGTTGTGCTACCTGGAGTTGTTGTATTCTTTTACATTTATTGCCACTAATTTCAAATTGTTTATTCAATTTTTTCAGTTGGGAATTCAAAGATTGTTTGTTTAAAGTGTTGCCAACTCAGTTTCTCAAATGAGTTTTGTTGTGCCACTTAGAGTTGTTGTATTCTTTTATATTTATTGCCACTAATTCCAAATTATTTATTCAATTTTTTTAGTTGGGAACTCAAAGGTTGTTTGTTTATTAACAGTTGTAGTCTACCAAGAATACATATTAACTTTCATTTAATGGATGCATGATGCTTTCTCCTCATATATAAGATGTGAAATTGTTCTTTCTTATTCATTGTTGCATCTAAATAATTAAAAATAGGACAACAATATTTGAAAAACTTATTTTCGTAGCGTTGCACGGGTCTTCGACTAGTATATATATAAAACAATACTCTGTGAAGGAGTATTGAAGTGTTGCCAACTCAGCTTCTTAAATGAGTTTTGTTGTGCCATCTGAAAAGAACATCTCTTCACAGTAAATTATGTTATTAATATATGGTATTATTATATTCTTACAATTAAAACCTATTTATATAGGTACTTGAGAATATGAAGTGATTCTAAGAATTTGAATGAATATTATTTTATTATTTAGATATAATTTTTTTTTCAATTTGATCAGATCCAGAAAAATTATTTTCATACATCCGACCTCGCGTAATGCGCGAGTCTTCGATTAGTTATTTATAAAACACTCAGATAAAAGTGAAGTTACGGCCTTACTAGTGTATGTGGATGATATTATTGTGATAGAAAATGATGCAGCTGAAAAAGAATCTCTTAAAAAGATTGGCTCAAGAATTTGAGATAAAAAAATTCAAAAAATTGAAATACTTCCTAGGCATTGGAGTGGCTTACTTAAAAGAGGATATGTTTATCTCTCAACGAAAATATATACTAGACCTTCTTAAAGAAATTAGAAATCTTTGCAGCAAAGCAGCAAGTACGCCTATTGATTATAATCACAGGATAGGAAGAATTGAAGAGGATAGCTCAGTTGATAAGGTGAGATATCAAAGACTTGTAGGGAGATTAATTTATCTCTCACATGCAAGATCAGATATAGCCTACTCTGTGAGTGTGGTCAGCTAGTTTATGCATGACCTAAAAGAAGAATATTTGCAAGCAATTTATAGAATCCTTCACTATCTTAAAGCTACACTTGGTAAGGGAATCTTGTTTCAGAAAAGAGGAGAGCTTACTCTTGAATCTCATACTGATGCTGATTATGCTGGATCACAAGTTGACAGAAGGTCAATATCTGGACACTGCACATTTTTAGGAGGTAATCTGATGACTTGGAGGAGTAAAAGACAGAATGTGGTAGCAAGGTCTAGTGCTGAGGCTGAGTTCAGAGTCATGGCTCAGGGGATTTGTGAACTACTGTGGGTAAAAATAATCCTAGATGACTTAAAGATCAAGAGAGAGAGAACGATGAAGCTATAATGTGACAACAAGTCTGCCATTAATATTGCGCATATTCTGATTCAGCATGATCGGACCAAGCACATTGAGATAGACATACACTTCATAAATGAGAAGTTGGACAATGGATTGATTAGTATCCCATATATGCCATCAGAGAATCAGTTAGCTGATGTTCTAACCAAGGGTCTATCTACAATGAGATTTCAAGAAATTATTAGCAAGGTGGGAATGGAAGACATCCACTCACCAGTTTGAGGGGGAGTGTTGAGAATTTTCTAAAATCTCTCATCTAATTATAGGATATTTATTTTTCTATTCTTTTTCTCTTTTTAATGGTAGGATATTTGTATAGTTTTCTATTCTTCCTCTCTTTCCTTATTTCACTGTAACCATATTTAATTATCCATTATTTGATGGGATTTGATCCTATCCCTTATTTGATGGGATTTGATCTTATACCTTATTTCATGGGATTTACACGGGATTTGATCTCTTAAGAAGATCATCCTTTGGTATATTTATATGGGATTGATTACCCACTGAAAATGAGAAGTAAATTACATCTTTTCTTGCTCTCTCTTCTCATTTCTCTTGCGTAGGACCGCGGAGCCTAGGAGACCTCGGTGGTCCTTGGGCAGCCTCGGCGGTCCTCCATTGCAGGCATCTCCATCAGCCTCCCTTTCTCTCCCTCCCCCTCTCTATTTTCCTTCCCGGTTCATCCTCTGTTTCTGTGTCGGTTTAAGTCCGGTATAGTCCGGTATGGGGGTGTAGTGACTCGTACCACCGGTCGGTTGGCACGAGGTCCGATTCCTAGCTGGCGATCCTTGGTCTATACCATGTTATGATAATACAATCTTTAGGGAGATCTATTTTATTTCTAGTATTATTCTTTTATGATCAATCCTGTGCATGGTTTAGGGCTGAAGGGCCTCAAATTGTTAGTTGCTGTGGCTACATGTCAACAACAATGTGTCATGTGAATAGTGTCATGATCACTTGCATTTAATGCTTTGTATAAAACAATCTCATTTGCAATTGCAAACGAAGCATGAGGTTAGCTTCTGGTAGATTCTGTTGATATCTCCACATTCTACTGATTGTTTACTTGCAAACTGTTATTTTCCACCGCTATCCTAAGATGCCGTTTGGATCAAAATTGCTGTGTGCTTGTCCTTCTTCCTATTATTGCGATAGATCTGCTCACATCTCACATTTGGGTTCCCAGATCAAGAGAGAAATATCTATAATGAAGATTGTCAGGCACCCCAACATAGTCAGGCTACATGAGGTATGTAATTTCGTACTAACTATGATATGAATTACAGACGGCCAATCTACAATGTCAAAAAAATATTGTATCCAGTGCACTATATATACCTTTCTTGCTTAAAATGCTTTCTTATGCCAACCCTCCTTTCCTCCTCTCCTTGTAACAGTTTGTTTCTGGGATTTTTCAGGTTTTGGCTAGCAGGACAAAGATATACATCATTCTAGAACTTATCAGAGGAGGCGAACTCTTTGATAAAATAGTAAGGCTTTAGACATATTCTTTAATAAAATAGGGGCTTGTTTTGTACTGTCGTATTTGTATTTGATATATAGGTCTATGGTGCTCAAGTTCATGACATGGGTTAGGAGTATAATAATCATCCTTATATGATACCCTTCCTGTGCTGTTGGGTGAGGCAGGCCATAGACAATCACGAAATGGAAGATGTCATAATGTTGATACTTTTTCCTCCCTCTGTCTGGCCTATGGCAGTTCCTAGATTTGTCATTGTCTCATATGATATTCTATATCGGCTCGAACCGGCCGGTACATCATGTACCATATGGTACCGTACCGATAGGGAACCGGTTCGGTTCGGACCAGTTTTTCGAAAAATGGCCTGAATCGGATCGGACCGTGCAATATGGGCCGGTACGATGCGGTACAAGCCGGTATGGTGCGATACGGTGTGGTATAGCTTGGTTTTCTTTTTCTTTTTTTTTTTGCGGTTGGATGGGATTTTTTTTGAATTTTTTATTGTCGGTATGGGCCGGTATGGTATGGTACGGCACTGTACTGATCGTCAACTGGCACAGGATCCGGTATCGGTATTTAAAACCTTATGTGAATATATGCATTTAATAGACATTTTTGTCACTCACCAAATAACCACTTATGATCTTCTGGCATGTGTTTTTATGTATCTAAACATTCGTAGAATCTTACTCTTAGTTTTGCCATCACTTGAATTTTTGACCTTCTTGGCATGAAGAAACCCTTTTTAAATTATTTTCTTAAATATTTTTCTTTGTGCAACTGACTTCTTCTTTAGCTTCCTAATATGAATCCTTAACTAATTTGATCCTGCGATAACCTCTGCAATTGTGTTGGTCCCTCTTTTTTCTGCAGATTGGCATTGTAGTAAGAGTCTCATACAAATATGAGTACCTGCTTGCTTTATGTATCTTGATGCGCAAAATTGTGTTTGTTCCTCGAATTGTTCTCGTGTGATATATATCAACATAATGCACATTCCTATGATCATAAATACTTTTCTTTGTATAACTGGCTTCTTCTATAGTTTCCTTATATGAACCAATATTTTAATTTGATTCTTTGGTAACCTTTGCGGCTGTATTTGTCCTTCTATTCATAGATTAGTAGCAGAGTGACTGTTAAGCATAAGTATGATTGTTTGATTATCTTCATTCACAAAAATGCATTTTTTCCTCAAATTGTTCCATTGCTGTTAATGTGTATAAACATAATTCTCATTCCTTTATGCATGTTAATACTTTGCTACCTTTGATTGAACTCACAGTTGAATGACAAAAACCCTTTGTTATCTCAACATGTTTATTTGTTCTGTTATCTTCATATACATGTCTACATGTGCAGGTTCACCAAGGAAAGCTCCATGAGGATGAATCCAGGCGGTACTTCCAACAGCTTATTGATGCAGTTGATTATTGCCATAGCAAGGGTGTCTACCATAGAGATTTGAAGGTTTGTTACATTACATTCTTTTGGAAGTACTTTAAAATTTGTCATTTTGGGCTTTTGATATATGTTTACATGTGTAGCCTGAAAATCTTCTTCTTGATTCTCGAGGAAACTTAAAAGTTTCAGATTTTGGTCTTAGTGCACTTCCACAACAAGTAAGCTCGAATGCTTTCCCTGTTGGCCTGAAACAGCTTCTATCAGATAATCACGTGCTGTATTTAATGGTAATTCTGTTGGTTCCAGGGAGTTGGACTTCTTCACACAACCTGCGGAACCCCAAATTATGTTGCTCCTGAGGTATTTTCAAGTGCATTGTTCTTGCAAATCCATTAGCTAGATTGACTTCATTGACTATATATAGCTATATTTTGCCTTGATAGTTTACATTTAGTGGTGTCAGGATGTCTTATTTAACTTGAGCAACCATTCATTTGTCAGATACTAAGGGTAGCATAGTTTATTTCATGGCAATATGATTCTTAAAACAAATATGTTATTCTGGGAAACCTAAATGTCTCATTTTTTTTAAACAATACATAACAGATTTTGGAATGTTCTAAGATTAATTTTGACTTGTTCTCTTGTATTATTGAAACCAGTGTTTTGGAATGTAGTTGTGGAAAGTGAGCAGTCAAGGGACTGTATAGAGCATATGCGGTTAGTATCTTTTTATTAAGAATAAATAAAATATGTAATATAATAATAAAAAAATAATTTTGAAAATAATTTATTGTAGCAACATTAATAACAAACAAAAATCAGTGCTTCCTACTAATACCTAATAGCATAGTTATAACATAATTAACATGTTAACATTTTTAATGCCTATATCTAGCCTGCCTGAAGCTCATAACCGTCTTATCCATCAGTCTGAGCAGGTAAAGGAATAGGTGTGCATATATTTATGCTCGTATGTATGTGTTACATTTGTAGGTTACTACATGATGTGAAAATAAAGAACAAGCATTGTCCTAACAAGTTGGTGTCATTTTTAGAGATCTCAATCATTTGTCACTACTTCTGTTAAAGCACTTGTGGGCTCCTCAGTCAGCTTTTTGACCCCTCAACTTGTTGGGCTTGTCTTTGACTCATTATGTACATGGAGAAACCATTCTAAATGCTACTGTCTTACTTGATCTCTGATACTACCTCTCTGAACTTTACTTAGTGTCTCCATTTTTAACCTTTTCCTCTTAATTCTACCAAATCCCCCTGAAAACCTCATCCTGGCTATCTGGTTTTATGATCATGGGTGCATCTTACGTTCCGACATCTTAAATCACACCATAAATCTGTTTTTCTGACTGTTATCTGAAATCATCCTTTTAGTTTCAGTGGCTTGAAATAACATCACAGGTATCCCTAACTATGAATGCTTGGTGAATTAGAATGTACAAAGCCAACCCGCAAAGTTGGAGAAAGGCTTGATTGTTATATTTATTGTTCATTCATTTGGTCTCAGTGCCTATTGCATTATAACTCAGAGCCATATCTCCCCCTATTGTCAGGCTTAGATCTTGGGATCCTCTAAGCTGCATATGATACATGGTGAAATATGAGGCTACATAAACAGATTCCAAAAATATAACCTGATTGGATTACAGTTGTAATTTTGCATATGCTAAACAATCAGTTGAAAATATTCATTGCCATGTAAGTTAGAACCTTCTATGAAATTCTTCTCAGGTTTCTGTTGATTTTCTGAGTCTTGATATGTGTCTCTATTTTAATTATTAAATCAAGAAAAGTTTACTATTACTTTTGAAGTAATTTTGCCATGTTATTTGCTATAAACTGGTCATGAAAATAAGCTGCTGGGCATCTAGGTACTCAGCCATGAAGGTTATGATGGTTCTGTAGCAGATGTATGGTCATGTGGAGTTATCCTATATGTTTTAATGGCTGGATACCTTCCTTTTGATGAGACTGATCTTCCAACCTTGTATAGAAAAGTAAGTTTCACTTACCTCAAAATCACTTCATCAGGGGCCTGCATTATGCATCCTTATTTTGTTTCTTATGCTTGACAGAAGATCCCTGTAATTCGTCATCGAAAATTCTTATTAGTATGATTTCATGGAATACATATTCTCAAACAGCTAACATACTCTCACTAAATCTGCATATAACATGTTTTTTGTTTCTTTTTCCATACATGAAAATGTTAGTCTCAATTCCTTATGAGCAAGGAAATCATCTTATCGTTTTATGGCCTTTAACTTGGCTTGTTGCATTATGGCATTAGAAATCATTCTGATGCTATATGCATGCTTGTTGAATTCAATATGCATTTTTGTTAGTGTTTACTAAGTATATAATCTACATGTATTATGTTAGGATTAGGATATTCTGAAGTAGTTTCATAATTATACCAATGATATTAGGGGTTAAGGTCTTGGCTGCAGAATGCTGTAGGGCATCTTATAGAAAAAGAGGAATGTCATACAGGACGACAAAATTTTAATGTAACATCGAAACATCATTACTTTATAAAATTTTCTCTATTGAAGATGTAACTGTTTTAGAAGTTTTGATTGGGTGGACAATTTTGACCATATAATCAAAACTAACTCTAATTGAAATCACTAAATCTAAAAGAGCAGTTCTTTATGCACTCTTGCACTCTGTACCTGTTTCTTAGGAGTATGGGTGAATGTGAATGCATCCAACGGCCGTTGACATGATTTGGTCATGTTTTGTCTCATTGTATCTCAGCAATGCATTCTCTCCATTAAGTCCCATCTTAATCGCTTATTTTCATTGCCACTTTCCCTACTAGTCCCATCAACCGGCCATGCTTCCAAATCGCTGCTTCTTGTTCCACGTCTCAATGTACATGAAGTTGAACACCTCATGTCAGCCTAGCATCTGTGCGATGAACAGGTGCCATGGTGGTAGTGGATGTGGGCAACCTTGACATAGATGTAATGCCGATGTTGTGGAAGATGGAAGTGGTGGCAGAGAAGATGCAGTCGCAATGGTCATGGAGCATCTGGGAGTATTAGGTGGAAGAAGGGGTGTCCTTCAGCCAGTTGTTGTAGCTCTCGGTCTCGGATGGGCCACCTTGGCCCTACTCCAATTTCCACATTTGTAGTCTATTACTAATGATGATGTGCACAAGGTAGTGGATAGAAAGAGAATAGGTTGGGGCAATTGGGAGGGAGGAGGTGAACTTGAAGAGGGTAAGCAGCTGGTCCGTGCTCGTGATGTAGATGCAATAGGAATGCTGAGCTAGATTGTGCAACAGCTCGTTGATAAGGGTGAAAAGAGAGAGAAAAGGAAGTCAAAGAATCCTCTCAGAAAGGTAAAAGAGTGAAGGAAAAGATAAGATTTTTTTTTAATTTGATAGGCTGTGGCTTTTGGTTACTGGCTTTTGTCGGTTTTCTTTTGTGGTGTGTTATTGATACCTATTGCAGAGACCCGTGTTGGCACTTCAACGTGAGGGTGTTGCATTGTTCACTCTCACTAAGGGGGCATTTAGTATGGGGTGATCCACCCAAGATCAAGGGTGATGTGGGTGGAGGTGATGAGATTACTATGTTTGGTTGCATCATGGTGATCCTATGTAGCAGTGATTTCAAATCACCCCCACTCAAATTACTGTCCAATGCGATGATAAAAAATCTGCTTTTGAGGATGGGTATCCAACATCACTCCACGGTGATCTTATATTAAAATACGTTAACCAAAATACTCTCATAATTGATAGATTTCTTGAAAGAGAAATCTGTCTTTGTTTGCCGTGATATTTTTTTGCGCGCGTATGTGATATTCTTTACACGCACTTGGATGGATAGTTGGGACGTCATCTCCACAGAAGAGAAGGAAATCCTTTCTTTTCTCACCGTGGTGATTAGAAAGAGGAAAATCTATTAGATATTTTTCTAAAATTTTTCTACCCTAATCCTCCATTCCAATATTTTTTACGCGCATTGGGGTGGGTTGCTGGGGTGTCATCTCCACGAAAGAGAAGGAAATCCTTCCTTTTCTTACCGTGGTGATTAGAAAGAGGAAAAATCTATTAGATATTTTTCTAAAATTTTTTCTACCTCAATCCTCAATCCCAACTCCCAAAACTTTGTTGAGAGGATAATTTGAAGTAGTGATTTTGTTTCCTCAACCCAATCACGGTAATCTGAGGCTTTCCTTTTCTTCCATCTCTCTCCTATCATTTTTTTCTCTTTCCATCTGAGATATGTCAGGGGTATTTTTGGTATTAATATGATCGGTGATCTTGGATTTCCATAGCATACCAAATAAGTTACTTGTATATACCCGGGGATCTTTAATCACCGCACTATGGCCAACCGATCATAGATCATTAGGGATCAGATCACCTTAAGATTTGGATCATCAATGATCTTAGATTGTTGTGGTGATCTCAATTGGGTCACCAAACGCCTCCTAAAACTAAATACTTGAGCTGGAAAGTTGGGAACTGATTTCAACCAAAGTTTTGATATTGTGGCCAGGTAGTTAGACAAAGTATTTTGATGTTCAGAACAAGCCATGATGAGATTGGGAAAAGATGTTTTTTGATTAAAAATTATATCGATTTGAGGACTTCCATTATTTTGGAGAGTTATGTCACAATAGATTTAGTCACATTCAGAAAATCAGTTCTTCAATCCTTAGATACATCACCACATGCTCTCTCTTTCTCTCTCACTTTTTGCTTAGGTAATGTAATAGAATTTGGAATTGAGGTGTGAGAATAGGAGTAGAAGTGGGAGCACTGGTGAATGTGCAATCAAAATTAATATTAAGAATAATATTGACAATGTGAGTAGCAGGAGATGCTGATGGAGTTCAGTATCAAAATTTAAAGGTCATGTTTATTCCCTTTCACTCTACAGAATCATTAGAAGTGCCCACTTCTTCCACTCATCTATCCAATCTGAACAATGTTTTTGACTTGTATAAAAATGATTTTATAAATTCTCTTATTACAGATATGGTTTTCAAACTTAACTGACATGATCTCTGTAACCACTAACTGCTATATGGTTGTTCTAGAATTTTCTTTTGCACTATATCTAGCAAATATTCCTGGTAACCAAAACCTTAGATCCTTTACCTTCAATATGTTATACTAGAATGTTGTCGGCACTAAGGACATCTTATGACTTTGCAGATCAACACAGCAGAATTTTCCTGCCCACCTTGGTTCTCTTCAGGAGCTAAATTGTTGATACATAAAATACTTGATCCAAGTCCAAAATCTGTGAGTATAGTAATGCCAGTCCTGCTAAAAATTATCTCATGGTTTGTCATTATTTAAAATTCTAAATGAATGAGGATGGAGATTTTATTCTTGGGTGCTCTGGAATCCTTTATCATCATGCTTGCATTAAGATTGTTGGCTTACGAAGAGAATTTTTGGATACAGGGGTACCCAAGATATTGGCAGCATAATTTTGTCTCGACATTGTTTGACCTTGAATTGTAATGTGATCATTTTGATTTTCTCCAGCACAGTGATATCTATATGCTAAACTAAAAATCTTGATGGTGAACAAAACTTGACCTCCATGCCTATTTGAACACCTGCCAGCTGATATTCATTGTTGATCGGATGAAGTTATATGAGTTTATCTCTATCTTCTCTGTCATATTGACAGTATCATTTTCTATTTAACACTGATAATATGGATGGTCTCTGCTCTATGGTTGATTCATGACATGAATAAAATCTAAAACCATATGTGGAATGATATCTCTTGGAACTTGTAGCTAAAGAGCTGCATGACAGGATATCCAGACATTTCTAAATTAGAGCTGATCATGAGCTTGATGGCCTGCCTGGCCCGTCCAGCCCATCCTGAAATTTGGTGGGCTTGGACACCAAAAATAGGCCCGTGGAACTGGCCTTGGCAAAAAAAAAAGGTCAGATCTGAAAATCAGGCTGTGCTTGGAAAATTTACAAATTGGCTCAGTCCAAGATATTTATGTATATGTAATATATATTTTATATATTAATTATAATAAGTATTTATATATTATAATAATAAAATATGATACTATATGTTAATTAATATATCAATATTGGGCCAGTATTGACCTTTCAGAATTGGGCAGGGCCTGGGCATAACCATCAGGCCTAATGTCTACTGTAGAGCCAGCTTTATTCTAAATGATGCAGTGCAAGAAGCAGTAAAGACCACTAATGCAGATCTAGGTGAATGTAATTGTGTTTTTCACTGTGGATCCAGTGGGATCGGATTTGATGCTATAAGGATCTAGAGGACATCATTTGGCGGACCTGCATAATGTGACGGGAAGTGTGTGGAGGGCATATATTTTTCACCCCAGAACATATTTTGGTAGCCTTATTCATATTCAAATGATATTATCAATATCTATGAGTTTCACATCGGGGGCCTTGGTCAAATTTGATGGTTTTGGTCAGAAAAAAGTGGCGAGAAGTTACAGGTATATTCACAGCCCTCAGTCACATGTATGGTATGGATTAACCTCAAAGCAGCATATGACTTTTATATTATCGAGACAACAGAAAACAACAACATAAGTGTCTCACCATTTATAGGATATAATGAAAAATGTAAGCCAGCTATTGCAGTTTCACGGGTGAATAATCTTTATTCTTTTCTTAGGAGTTAGGTCAAAATTGATAAAAGGGGCTCAAGGGTCTGTCAGATTGACAAATCTGAAGAGGTGTGCTGACAAGCTGATGGACAGCATATTGACAACCCCAATCAGATGCATGAATATCGGAGCATATCGTTCATAGTATTGTTCATGCTTCCACTAACTGTGAACAATAACTGTGCCATTTTGGGGGGTTGGGGGTGTTGTGCTGACATTTCAAAATAAAATTGACTTAGGGCTTTGGTTAGGGACAGGATTTTTTAAGCCTTGCGTTTGGATGGGGACAATTAGTGATGAAAGATCAAAATTTTTGGAGCCTCCACATTATCTCTTGATCAATTTTCTCCTTTGCTCTCTTGGTTTTATATTTCTGTTTCTGACATTCTCTCTCTCTCTCTCTCTCTCTCTATTGTCAAATTACGGCTACAAAGAAATGTTCCTCTTCAATTAGCTTATATTTTTTTCCTGTTTCCTGGGATGACCTATTTTCTATTAATGCAGCGCATTCACATTGAAGGAATAAAAAATGATCCATGGTTCCGGAGAAATTATGTTCCTGTTAGACATGGTGAGGAGGAAAAAGTTAATTTGGAAGACGTTCAGGCTGTTTTCAATGATATTGAGGTTGGTAAGCATTTCAGAAGTGCTTATTTTAGCTTTAGAGTGAAATTTCAATGATGCTTTCTGTTTACTTAATAGCTTCATTATGTAGTACCAAATGACATTGCCTCATGTTTTTGCTTTCACATTTAGCATATTCTTATAATGCCGATAAGCCTTGGTGTTCGCACCTCGATATCTGTTATTTTTCTTTTTTTTGCCAGGATCATTATGTAACTGAGCAGGTAGAAACTAAAGATGGAGGCCCTCTTATAATGAATGCCTTTGAGATGATTACTCTGTCTCAGGGCCTGGATCTTTCCGCATTATTTGACAGAAGGCAGGTACTTTCTAAATGTGTCAACGTGTTGGTTGAGGGTTAACCTCCCCTGTAAATTTAGTATGTGCTTATTCGATTTATCAAATGTGCATTCTTATCTGCAAACAAATAAGTTTTAGAGCTTTTTTTTTTGTGTTGCTGAAGAGAAGTTACTCTGTCTTTTTTTGCTTTTATATTCTATTTAGCTTCATTAGTAGGTTGCTACCAGATCTGTCATGTCTGTTGAATTTATTTCCCTTAGATATTGTCTTTTTGCTATGTTTTATTATTCTTTTCATTTGATCAATTCATCGTACATATATTAGATAATTTGAGCTTGTTCATCATTGTTGAAATTTACAAAATAAATTTCTTTGATTCCTCAATCTCCAAACAGGCCAGCTCATGTAAATCTTGTGAGATCTATTGAAAATATGCTTGAAGTGATTTAAAATATAAGTGAGGAAGAAGTACAGAAACATGGAAAAATCCCTTCAATTAAGATTGGGTAATTACATGACTTATATTGTTTCTAGTTTTCTTCATTTGACTGGATTAGAAAAGTCAATTTAAAGCGAAGCTTGACCTATCTATTGAAACACAATGTACTGTTGACCTGAGTTTGTGCTGCCTCTGTGAATGCTTGTTCAACTGGTGTTCACTGCCATGAAATATGAATTATTTCAAATGAGTACGGTCCCGTGTAATAACAACCAATTGGAAGAAGAAAAAGGCTTTAATCTTGGGAAATGATTGGAAGTAGAAAAGGCTTTAACCTTGGAAATACTTGGAGCAGTTTTCTGGTTATTATTTATCAAAAATAGCAAGGAGATGGAAATTGAGCATGTGCAATTCCACTTTGCACTAAAATGGTCTTTCATATATGGATATATTTTGGTTGAGTTCACTCATTATTTTACTCTTATTATTGTGACAGAAGTCTCCAACCTCTCCAAGACCTGTAGCCATGCTATAGAACTAAAGTTCTGAAGCACATTTAAGACAAGCCTTGGGTTGAAACGTTTCACTGTGTCCATTTTTTTGTCAACAGCATAAAATGGTGGATTAGAATATATGAGAAATTCAAAAAAAAAAAAGAGGAATTTTTTAAGGCATATCCTAATGCACTTTGTATTTGTCATGCATGTTATTTATTATCTAACCTAATATGCTTAAATTAGTGATTTGTGTTTTCATAATGTAAAAAAAAATGTTGACATGCTATGCTTAATTATTGACATAGAAGATACTGTTGTTACAACCCATTTCTTCTCCATTGACCAAAGATGTCTTACTTGAAACTAAGCAAAACAGGTACATACCTGTTTTATTGTTTTGTTTTTGTTTTTCACGCATAAAAAGTTAAATACGTTTTAATCTCATTTAGAATGCATGAAATAAATACATCCTTATCAAAACCTAAACTATATTGGCTTTGTGAATCCTTATTCATTTACAAGTCCTACTACTAGGGGTACTCTAGTGACAACTTCTTCCAAATACAAGCATTTAATAAATAAGTTATTATTAAATTATGGTTGCACCCGCTCATGTTTGTAAATTTTCAAGTTTTACAAGCTTGACCAAATCCTTCCCAACAGAATACATTCAGTAGTGCATGACTAAGTTATGACCACTCAATCAACTTTGCACACTGGTTTATGGAGCCAAATCTGCTAATTTATTCAACATCTATCACCCACCTTATGCTCCCTGTTAATGGTAAATTGATTCTTGTGCACATTAATTTGAACATGGGCTGTGTAAATTTATTGGCTATTTTGGCTGCCGATGATGGTTTCTGCTTTGTGTAGCATTATGCTGTGGTTTCATCAGTAAGTTGTTTTTTGATCGAAGAACTTTTGCCTTAAATGATTTAGGACATCAGTTTTACAATACTAAGATGCAGGAGGGACACCACAAATTGATAATGGTTATTGGGCCAGGGGTGATCCACATATGGCTTTTGATCATGTCCCACCAGAACATGAGTCTACCATGGGACTCCCAGTGCTATGTTCCATGCATCACAAATTTGACACATGTTCCACTTGCACACACCCTTCTATGTTAGTAGGATGAAGCATCATGCACTTCTTCATGAGTATATGTAGATTGGGATTTTGCATGCATAAATGGTCACATAATATTCCTAATTTTTAGCCAATGCAATCTAGACTTGACACTTGCCGCTTGAGACTATGTAGGGATCTTTACATTTTTGTTATGGAACAGACCAAAAATAAGGTGCAAGTATCTGGAAAGGGGCTTGTTCGCTGGTCTTGTAGATAAACATGGGAAATTTGTTCATTCTTTCTATTGCTTTGAATGCTCTGCGATTGCTTTATTTCTTTTTTCACTTACCCTTGTTTTGGCTTGTTCAATGGAATTTGGAACCATCCAGTTGTTTTATCATTTCTCAGGAAATTTCATTTCAAGCAGCTCAACACGTTCATGAATTTTGCCATAAATTATGTTGATATGATAGGCTACCGCAATTTTTTTGACTTTATCAGAAATCTGTTTGTGGCTGTTCATTACCTTGTAATAAAAGCACCTATTGCCTTAGAATTCAAAGTCTGTATACAGCATACTGGAGCGGTTCAACGAGCTTGTGGACATTGATATAGTTGCCAGGTCAAAATAATTTCTTCTTTGACTTAATCAGAATCTGTCTGTTAGTTGCCACTTACCTTTTAGTTGGTTAATCTCCTATCATCTTGATAATCATGGATTTGGGCCTCAACTTAATTATATAATATTTGAATGGGATGGCTATTGCTTTCACAATTACTAGATGCTTTCCAAAAATGAAGTGAATTATAACTTGTTAGACCTCTTCATGTATAACATGTTTTCTGATATTCTATAAGTATATGATAACTAAGGATTTGGCCAACATTATCTTCATAGATCTATCTACAATTGGTAGTTAATGGATCTTGATTTCACTTATTATTAATTTAATATAAGTTGTCCGTTATTAGCCTTTCATGAATGCAAATACTGCAACATAATATTGACTTTGTTTTGCCTGGCAGGATTGTGTGAAACGTCAGACTCGTTTTGTGTCACGCCACCCAGCAAGGACCATCATAGCAACCATTGAAGCTGTTGCTCAGTCAATGGGTCTCAAGGTTCATTCCCAAAACTACAAGGTAAAATTCTGAATGGCATTTTTTTGATTCATCTAGCAACTTCGCGCTCATGCCTTACTCTAGAATTTACATACATGATTTTTCTTTCAAGATATGTTTTTGATTAATAATAAGTTACCAAAGAACAAGGATAGGATAAAAGGAGAAATTCCAATATGCACATAAGGAGAACTACACCAGCCCATCCTTAGCTGGTTCTGCTACATCATGAGCACTTAATCATGCATGACTGGGTTATATACAGTCAGCTTGAGTGGAGGATATTACTAAGCATAGCACATATGATAATTCTAGTGGTACATTCATCTTTGAACATCTTTTATCTTTAATGCTTTTGAAGAACCATGCTTCATTGGCGAGAGGTATGACCAAATTAAGTCCTAATTTCAATACACAATCCTCTGATTTATTCAATGTGCTGCTACTGATAGGGTAAAACCAAAGGCAATTCTCTTTACTGCATCTTTAAATTAATGAAATGTGAAGGAACCATCACAAGTAGACTTAACCTTAGGATATTCTCTCTTGGGGGGTTGTGGGGATAACATCAGGGGATAGAGCACAAGTACAAACATGGAAAATAGTTCTTCTGGCATCAGCATTAACAAGATAAACCAGGCCAAGGGAAGTCATTATTTCTTTGAGTAACTTTAAGAAGCTTGACCTTAGAAGAAGTTAAATGGCTAAAATCTAAAATATGATGTTACTATAGACCTACATGATTATCTGATTGCATGGAAAAATGGATCCTAGTTGTTCAACATTTTTAAGATATTACTGTAAACCTCTCCCTTTCAGCATAATGACCAACGACAATGCCATCCTCTTTCTCTTCTGTCTGATCTTTCTAGTCGTTCTCTTACCCGCACCCATATTAACCACCAAGGCCCACGGTCGGGTCATGGTAGCATGCCTCCTTCCCCCCTTCTCGTTCTTAGTCTCTCTAGATTTAGTGGGCTGGTACTCTAGATCAACACTACACTACGTATCATTTGTAGGTACGGTACCATATTTTACTTACCTAGTTCTTGACTGGTATGGTACCCGATACTGATTTTGTGCAGACTTTGCATTTTAAGCCTAGTCCTTTTTATTTGGAGTTGACTTTTTGGGTTACATATTTGCCAATTATTCATATCGAGGATCAGAGTATGCTGAATCGTGCCGAACTGGCTGGTTTGAGGCATATCGTGTTGGACTGGTTGGAATTGGCATGATTCTAGCTTTTCAAATGATTTGGCTACCGAATTGGCTATTAAACCTCCGCTGCTCCTTGGCTATTCAAATGGCTTGGAACTTGCTTGTGATGCCCCGCTCCTCCCCCATCGTGACGAATTCCGCATCTCCCCCTCCTTGTGACTCAATCCCCCCCATGCTTGCGAACACCACCCTGCCTCCTTGGCCGCGGTTTGGTTCCCGTAGGCTCGTCCCTTCCACCCTCTCCCTCTCCCTCCTCTCTTTCTCACTCTCTCTCAGGTTGGTTTAGGGTTTCCCTCGCCCTCCCCGTTTCCTCTCTCTCACCCTCTCCGTCTCCCTCTCCATGTCCCTCCATCTCTTCCTCCTCCCTCTTCATTGTGCAGTCTCCTTGACGTCGCCACCTTTATTCTGAATCAGTCCCCCCTCCTCTCTCTCTCTCTCTTTTTGAATTTTGAATTGAAGTCGGCAAACCATATGCCAACTTCAGCTCAAAATTTGAAAATAGAAAAGGGCCCAAAATGGAGTGGAATGGCATGGTACTGATACTGTACTCTACCATATCACCAAGCAACCAATACTGGTTCCTGTATCGGTACGACCGAATCTTGTCGGGTATAGCTTTCTTACTTTATCGATACTTATGCACAAACTACTGGGATGAAGCTGTTAATTTGGATTTACTACTTTGATATTGATTTCGAGGCAAAGTCCTCCAACATGGAAAGTGCTTTCAAATTCCTAATTAGTTTCGTCTAAATTTTCTTTTGTCTACCACTCTTTTCTTGCAGGGCAAAGTGGTAGAAATTTTTTTTGTGAGCATATTTAAAACAATATTATGCCTAGATGTTAAAGGACGAATCATTTGTCTTGTCTGATTAGTGTCTGTTCAGCATTGGTGATAGAAAATTGGAGAAGACTGTATAGTACAACCATGTCATTGCTAAATAAGTGTTTTGTTGAATCAGAAGTTATAAACTTTTCTATTTGTTAAATTAGGCATCAGTTTGGAAAGCATACATAATTACTTGGTTCCATGTTTGACCATGCTTTCAACATTTAGAGTGCACATTGGCTCATGTATGGATTTTTCTTTTTTGAACTTTTGTCATGTGATACACTTGTAGGGTTCACTATTATTATTACTAAGACTCATGTGAATTATGAAATTTACATCTCAATGTGTAAGTTGATCAACTACTTCTAAATTTATTTCAGCTAGTTACTGATGCAGGAGACTTCCAATTTAAAAGATTGAAGCAGTCCATGTTTTATCAAATAGTTTTGTTAATGTTTAGAAAGTCTTAAATGTCAAGTTGTTGTTGCACTACTGTAGCGGGTTCTGTTCATGGGTGCTATTCACGATGCTGTTGCAGCTGTGTCTTTTCTTCTTTCCTTAGGTTTTGATTGATGGCTAGGATCTGTTTTGAGTTCAAGGGTCAAGATTTAATGTTGTTGGACTTTGAGTCCATATGAAGATTGTAATCCACTTTTTGAGATGATTTAATTGAAAGAGAGAAAAGAAGCCAAAATTCGGCTGCTTGCCCTCCCCTCCTCTTGTTCCCTCTTTTATTTTATCATCTTCTTTCCTCCGATTCTATCTTTCCTCTAGTGCTCTTTTTTTTGGCTATTATTCCATAGTCTTGCTTTTTATTTTATGCAGTTGATAATTGATCTTAGATCTGATTATGCTTAGATCTATATTGGATCTATAATCAGTGTATTTTGCTCTATTTTGATCCTATAAGAGCACTAGAATTCTGCTGTTTCTTATTAACACTTGAAAAATATTAAAATGCTTCAAAATTCTTATCCCTATTCATAAAATCCTAAATCCTTTTGCCATGCTAATTTCTAGGTCCTTCAACACACATGAACACCCTAGCCTCTATTGTCCTATGTCAAATTTGGTATCAGAGATAAAGGATCCTATCTTGTTCTTTCTTCCTTCTTATCGATCTTTTTTCTCAATGCTTATTCGTTTCCTCTCATTGTCATGTTTTCAAACGAGAAGCTAGGTTTCAAGATTGATGCCTTCCATGAACATCTCAAATTTGAGAAGGCTTTTGGCCAGATATATGATGATATGACATCTATCAAGAACGACCTAGCATCAACCGAAGTTTTGTTGCAAAATATATGCTAAATTCAAGGTGTTCAACGAACAATGGTTGTAGGTAAAGACCCACCTGATAGGATCTTGTGGTTGAAGATTTGTACCATGGAATCTTGGAAGCATAGTCATTAGACTAGGGTTGGACCGGGTAGTTGGATTGGTGGACTGGCCCCTTGTCTGATCCGACTTGCGAATTGGGTTGGAGTTGCATCTAGGCTGGTGAAACCTGGATTAAACGTGACAGTTCGAGAAAAGCTGTGACTTGGATAATTTAAAATCGGGTAAATTAGGTTTTTCTTGTTTATGGAAAAAATTATAGAAATAATGGTCAAGTGGAGATTCGAACTTCTGACCACCTATTTGATATAGAATCTCAACCACTAATTTTAATGTGATGGTAATTTAATTAGTTTTTTTTAAAAAAAGAAAATTGTCAATTCCTTTCCTTTTGGGAGAAAATGAAAGAAAAACAAATACACTTCATTTTGTTCATTTGGATATTTCGAAATGCCATTAGTAGAAAATGAAAGAAAAATAGATATACTTCATTTTATTCATTTGGATATTTCAAAATTTATTACTTAAAAAAATTAAAAAAATCAATAATTTATATATTTTTTAATCGTATATAACTTTTATTACTTATTTTATCCATGTGATGAAAGAGTAGTATGTAAAATAAAAAAAATTATTTGTCAATAGTTATACACTTTCTCATATTTTTTTATTTTATTTATTAAATTACAAAAATATATTTTCATTATTTTAGATTAAGTGTGAATTACACATACCCAATAATTTGAAAAAACTATGCTTACCTTGTTGAGGTTTATTTTTATCTAACATTGTAACTCATGACATTACAGAATGTTAGTCAAACCATTAGCGTTACATAAGGCCTAAATACCACGTCAGAAAAATCAAAAATGACCAAATAACCTTAAGTGCTATAATAGCAATCCAAGAGCATAAGAAAATATTTGCATTCTCCCCATCCAAGGGCAGTATTGCTTTTCACATGAGGAAAACGTCTTCATTAATACCATTAATTTAACAGGGTGTAAGTGTAGGTTTTACAAACTATTAGGTGTAGGTATAATGAATGGAAACCTCAAGTGGCATTTTGTAATTTATTCTTTTAAATCGAAACCTGGTTCGACTGATTGACCTGATGGTTGGACTTGGGACCTGGCCCCTTGGCTGGGTCGGTCTCTAGTCTAGGTTTAATAACTGTGCTTAATTTTCTATCTTTATTAAGAACTTGTAATTGATGATTTATTGATGAGAATCCTGCAGTTAATGATTTGTTTAATGTCTTGTTAATAGAAAACCAAAATACAAAGAACTTGTGGCAAGATCATGTCATCACTTAAGGGTCTATGACCAAGCTCAAGCAATATGAAAATCCATTCCTTGATGATTTGCTGTATATGTGAAACATCACAAACGAATGCATGATTTATAGCTTGTTGGTTGCCAATTGATGAGCATTAGAACAACCAATTGGCTATGTGGTTGTGAGAAAATTTAATATGGGTTTGCATAATCAAATTTTGGTGATTGGTGGATCAATCTTTGCAAAGACATCTGTACCATCTTGAGGACGAGACACATGCGGCGGAAGTGAATGATTCGGTAGTGGTTTAAAAGATCCAACCAGTCATTATTTTGTAAAATGTCTAAAAAGTCTTAATGCCAAGTTGTTGCAGCATTACAGTTCCATGTACTGTTCATGGTACTGTAGCAGGAACAACTATTCATGGTATTGTAGAAGGAACTTATTAGGGGCTTTTGTTTCTTTTAGATTTTTTACTCCTTATATTTTAATTGATGCATAGATTTTATTTTGAGTTCAAGGGTCAAGATTTAATGTTGTTAGACTCAGTCTGTATAAAGGTTGTAATCCTGTCTTATGAGAGGTGGATTTTCTTGGATTATTTGATTGAAAGAAAGAAAAGCAACCAAGATTAGGCTATCATCCCTCCCCTTCTTTTATGCTCACTTTGTTTCATCATTTTCATCTTTCTTTTGGTTCTTCTTTATTCTATTGCTCTTCTATTTTCCCTATTATTCCATATTCTAATGACTTATTTTATACAGTTGATAACTGATCTTTGATCTGATTATACTTGGATCTATAATCAGTTTATTTTGCTCTTATTTGTTCCCTTAAGACTACTGGAATGCTTGCCACGAGGGATGTCACACATCCGGGAATATGCATGCAGAAATCAGAACATGCAGCGAAAATTTTTTTTGATCTAGATTAAACACTTTAATCTATCTAATATGCATTAAATAGATCTAATCTACGGGCAAACAGGATTGATCACATGCATTTTAAGATGCTGAAAAATCAGATTTAAATAAAAATTAAAAATCCGGAGATCCAATCTTCATATCTTTGTGCGGGTAGTTTTTCACAGCAATCTGATGATTGTGGTAATTCAATGAGGTTCCTGTAGAGCCGCACATACATCCGGCCTCTACGGATATCCACATGAAGCCTTCGATCCGATCAGAGGCTTGTGACTTCATCGGGGTGCTAGCTCCCTTGTAGAAGTCGTTTCCTGATGATTGATGCTGATTTTCTCTGTCGTTTTCTCTCAGACCTTCTCAGAGATGAATGGTGAACCAGAGGAGGAAGAGGAAGAAGGAAAATAGAAAAGCCCTTTCTCTCTATTTTTTCTTCTTAAAAACCCCACACACAAGAGAAAGAAGATGCCCAAAGGATATGCGCCTCTTGTTTTTCACGCAAAAGAACCCATGGCTAAAAGCTTTCTCATGCCCAATCTCTTTCGATTTTCACGTTGAAGAGCCCCCTTAATCTCATGCCAAAACCATATTTTAAAGGCGGCATCCAAAGAATTTAAGATAAGGTGGAAAACTTATCTTGATTAGGCTTGTGAGGGGGCGTCCAACTCTTGGATGCCTCCTTTCTTGTGCATGAGATAGCTCACGCAAAGGGGTATTGGGGCGTGGGTTTCACGGAAAAACAAAGGGGCGCTTGCGTGAGAAGGGGCAGCATGGGGCTTGGACGCCTCCTTTTTTATGCGTGAGATAACTCACGCAAAGGGGTATTGGGTCATGGGTTTCACAAAAAAACAAAGAGGCACATGCGTGAGAAGGGGTAGCGTGGCGCATTTGATGGCGCAAAGAAGAGAGAGAGTCCCAATCAATTTGGGCTCTCTTGTTGCTTTAATCAAACCCTAATTAATTTAGGAATTGGTTACACCCAAAGGGGAATCCTAGTCTAAATAGGAATCCAATTAAATTCCAATCTAATTAGGATCTAGATGCAATCAAGTCCTAATCAAATAAGGAATTGGTCTCTCTTGCAATTGGGTTATCTCATAATCCAATTAGGCTTGATCAAATTAAATTCAAATCAAACCAAATTGAATCCAATTCAGTTAGACTTGATTTCAGTCCAATTGCTTAATCAAATTAAGCGAATTAGCAATTCAATTGCTAATTAATTCTCCAACTCACTAACTCTTAGCAAATTGTTTTATTACAACTCTTGCACTGAATTAATCATCAGTCATATTGATGATTAAATCCAATAGCGATTCATAATCGCTAATCAACCATCTGATTGGATAAAGATCTTTTTTGTATGATCCGATAGGTTCT
The DNA here is from genome assembly GCF_000442705.2 of Elaeis guineensis. Classification (NCBI taxonomy): domain Eukaryota; kingdom Viridiplantae; phylum Streptophyta; class Magnoliopsida; order Arecales; family Arecaceae; genus Elaeis; species Elaeis guineensis. The sequence continues at coordinate 129,086,973 of NC_025995.2, read as the reverse complement.
ATTCTGTCTGGTAGTGAGATATACTGTGATCTTCATTACAATATCATCGAAACTCCTTTCGATGGATTGGAATGATTCCAATTCTGCCCATCAAGGGTCATCGATCATCAAGACGGCATTCGACGAGTCTCACGATCCACCAATGACACCTAGCAGTATATAGTGGCAATCCAGAATAATGAAATATTGAACCTCTAGGTGCAGCTGTCGTATAGTTCGATTCTTCTGTCGTGCGTCCCAACAAGACGTAAATCAAGAATAACTCATCAAATCCGTTCGTTTGTCATATGTCAGATTCAATCGACTCGAGTCCATGTGAAATCTTATGAAAACTCTTTTCCATTATTTACTGACCATAGCCATGGATTTTAAAACTGTCTCACGAACTACATAGGATCTCTGTCTGTCTGTCAGGATCGACATATCTCATCTTGATGCACATCCTATTCCTATAATGGACTTACCACAGCCAACATACGCCGTAAGGTTCCGAATGGCTAAATAATCAAGTGATTGTGCAGTCAAACTACAGCAACCCCACTGTGAATAGCCGAGGCACCGTAGGTCAAAAAACTATCTACACAACTGCAACATCGAGTAAGTCACTGATGAGTGGGCAGTCATCCAAGTGATTTCTCGTATTGCTCATTTTCAGTATCCTTGATCTCTATCAAGCATCTGCACTCTCGCTCCAGTATCTCTATATTGTTGACTCGAGACTCGTCTATCCACGAAGGAAAGCGATCCATGCACTGATCTATCCGGATTATTCACCATCCCCGTGATGATCCATCGATCGAGAGCATTCAGGAATTAACCACTAATGACACGTGTCTCAAATTTTTAACTCTTGAGAATATGTGTCATCATCCGTTAATTTGTCGCACGATTCATGGACACAATTTAAACACAATATGAATGAAAAATAATGCAAATTTATTAATTTCAAAATTTCAATTATAAAATTATATCTCTAGAATGTGTACATGTGTCAGCCAATGTGGCTTTTAAGGCATACATCTAACATGCCATCCATTATTGGCCCTTGAAAAGGAAAATAAAGACACTTCAAATAAAACCCTAATCCTTTTGTCAAAACCCTAATCCTTCTAGGTCGACTGTCGCACATAAACAACCCTAGCTGCTATTGTCCTACATCAGTTCCTCAGATTGTTTGGTCTAGAGATTCGTTTTATTGTCCTAAAATGCGTAAGAATCCTGCCCATGCCAAATTCCCAAAAGTTTTATAAGTTTAATGAAATGCCTTTTCACTACTTTCGTGCAAAGCTTCCTTGTCTCTTTTCTCCTTTTTGACCCCGCAAGGCTACAACTTGAATCCGGGACATGCTCCTTAATGGGGTCATCATAAACCAATAATTTTGCATGCTGTCAAAAGGTCCCATATATTGATCTGTGAACTTTGCCTTTGTGCAAGACACAAGCATTAGTATTTATGATGATTCTTGAACTAAGGATTCTACTTTCTTTCTGCAATATCTGAAGTCAAAGGTGTATATGGCATAGAAACACATTATATTATGTTAGTCTTTCAAGATCTAAGAATGATGCATTATGTCTGCTGAGATATTGCAAAGACCATTTGTGTCTGTATCTTGGAAAAACCTTTAGAATCTTGATCAACCAATAAACCATCCTTGTACCATAAGAAGCACTATATTAGCAAATCAACCATATTCTTCAACAAAAACTGAAATTGTTTTTTAAATTTATAATCAAGTTTAATCAACTTGTATATATATCATCTAGCTTTGGTGTTAGGTGAGTATTTCAAGTAATATGATATTTTGTTTAACCATGTGGTAGCTAGATTCTCTGTTGCTCATCGATGTCCTTTTTTTTTTTTGGGTGGTTGCAGATGAGGCTTGAAGGAGTGTCCTCAAATAAGATGGGCCAATTTACTGTTGTACTGGAGGTAATTTTGTCTTTCTATTCTTCAACTTGTCCAGCCATGTGAAACAACTTTGATCCTGCAAACATTTTCCTTTGCTCAAAATTGATTATTGCCAGGTTTTTGAAGTTGCCCCTTCCCTTTTCATGGTTGATGTTCGGAAGGTTGCTGGTGATACACTCGAATATCACAAGGTTTGTATATGCTTCTTGGGCTTCTGAATGCTGTTTCTTTTTGGAGCCCTGTTGCAGTACCAATTTGCTGGTCTTATCTCATCTATGTTAATGATCTTCTAAAAGACTGGTGAAGATACCAAAACTAAGAAGAATTGTCAAAATATTACAAAACTTTCAAGAACTGAAGTCTTTAGGCAATGCATACAATAATTCTACCTTAAGTAGCAACTATTTATTTTCCAGTTAAGAAAAACTTAACGCAGGGGGCTATTGGGGAATGGTTGATTGTTATTTGTATTGGGTGCAAATATGATAAAGTGGAGATGTTGTATGCAATAAAAGAAAAAGGAGGGTACTGCATGCAGAAAAGCCCTTTAATATATTTGGTTTTTGGTGTACCTACAAACTATCTTAAGCTATGAATATTGTACCTATTTGTGGGTGGTGACTAGACAATTAGAATTTAAACTGGTTGTTAACTTGTTTTCCCCAGTTGTCACAGATACTGTTCCACCTAACAAGCCAAGGTTCCCGGTTTGAATGTGGGTAACTTAAAATAATGGGTGGGTCTCCCTCCCTTGAAGAAAAAAGGGTTAGTAACTGTTAGCAAGACCCTGCTATATCCTTTTACGGAACTTTTTGACCGAGTTGTGCTCCATATCTAACTGCATCTTGATTGGTTAACTTCTAATTACTAACAGCAGCTTGCTAAATAGAAGATAATGTAAGCATCACATGCTAACAAGGTTATTGCTTATTTAGTTCTACAAGATCTTATGTGGTAAGCTGGAGCATATCATCTGGAGACCGGCAGAAGCAGCTGCTAAATCTTTCACTTCCTAGGACAAACAAATTGCTGATTTATTTTTGAGAGAGACAACATGCCGATCAACTCTGAGATTTGTTGCAAATGTAATTATTGTTTGTAGAGCTCAGCGCATAAGCATTTGAGGATTAACATGACAGGGGCCAGCTATTGTTGCCACTGCCAACCATATATCAAACCAGTTTGAGGTATTTCAGTGTATTTGTGTAAAGCATCACTCAAAAGGCTTCCTTGAAATGCCGTGTTAGTGTTGTTGGCCATTATTATGTGCAAACAATGGATTCTGTATGGAGTTGCAATATGTAGATACATGATAATCCATGAGATCACTAGTAGTGAAGTTTGTTGAAGATCTTTTCTGTTCTCTTTTGACAAACATGATTAGATTCTCTCTTTTGACAAACATGATTAGATTTTGTTCTGACAAACAATAGCCATTTTACAATGTTTGATGCTTGCCGTGGATATATGAGATTGATGTGTGCATTATCAGTACGGCTGTTGCAATTGAATTGAGGGTGCATTATCAATCACTATGATTTTCAAGACATTCCTGGCCTGAAGGGTAGCAGTGTTGCCGAACCTCATTGGATGTTGAGGTGGCTGAGCTCTGATAGTCTGCTCAAAAGGAAGTCGATCTACTATCAATATAGAGAAGATCTTTATTAAAGAGCTTCTTCTTCATAAGAATTTATAAAAAAGTTCATTTATTAGAGATTTTTCAATGAGATCCTTCGATGTTTAAATTAATTGAAGTTTTAGTAAATAATTGGATGGGAGATAGTGATAGAGTTTTGGCTCTCTTTTTAGGATAGAATTATTTTACGTAAGGATCTCCTTTCCTCTCCTTACCAAAAAGGATCTCCTTTGACTTTATATGGAGGTAGAGTAGCTGCCTGTTTTGACTGAGCTTTGCAATGGTTTCGGAACTTCTGCACCTATTAGAGATAATCAAGCATCACTTACGTGCATATGATGGGGATGAGAATTACGCATATTTTCTGTAAAGACTACATATGGCGGTTGAGTCCATGTGCGTGTAATTGGAAGAAATGGATTGTTGGATACATATGTTTCATCTTATTTATTTATTAAACAGATCAATTATCATCATTTATTGAGGTCAGCCAGTTGTATGTTATTGATCGAGTCAGCTCTTCAATTCAGTATTGTACTCATAGATCAGTCACCGTTGTTTATCAAGGCTAGCTAGTTGTATACTGTTGGTTGAGTCAGCTCTTCAAAGCGGTATTGTATTTTTTCAGAAGAAGATTTAGATCTCTATGTTGAGGTTCGTCGGTGATTTGGTCGGTTAATGTTTGAGCTTGAGGTCGTTCGCCATCCAAGGACTTGATTCAACTCTCTCCTCAGGCTACTCCGGGTCTTCTGCCCTCCATGCTCTTCTTTCACTAGAGGGGTTGTTAATACATGTTGAAGCGGCAAGTCATCTCCTCATCCGAGGATCAATTTATTCTGATTAGAAAAATGACTCACTCCTCAATAGAGAGAATTATCCAAAAAAAAAACGACGAGAACGACCCCCACGATCATATGGGTGGGCAAGCTTTGGAGGAAGCCTCTATGCCCTCTGGGTGGGCAATCTTTGGAGGAAGCTGCTATGCCCTCTGGGTCTGTCTGGGCCTCTTTTTGAGGCGCGTAGCAGAAAGGAGGGACTAAAAGGGGCAATATCAACAAAAGAAGCTAATTCCCTACTTGGCATAACCCCCATGAAAAGTGGTTAAAAAGCCTAACAAGTTGGGTTCTAGCACGTTCCAATCAAGACATAAAAGAATCCTTACTGTCACTGAGACTTCAAAAACACAAGATAGCCTGCACGTCACAACATACCGTAGCACGAGATCGCCTGCACGTCACAACATACCGTAGCACCAAGGTCCAAGACCAGCCCTCTCGAGGTTGGAAAGAAGAGAACGCATCATCATCCCAACTTATCATATAAGACTACAACGTAAGTTGCTTGAGTTCATGAGTTCATGAAATGAACAAAACTTTTCCTTATGTCCCATGAAAGAACCAGAATTTTACCAAACTTTCATGCCACTATTAGCAGCGACCAACATTACAATCATTCTTTCAAAGTCTCCCAATGTAAACCAGAATAACACAGTGCAGTGCTAAAGGCCCCAGCCGTCCTGAAAGTTATTCCAAACCGGATGCAAGAGCAGAAGACTTCACATTCATAAAAGCTGGAACAGAAAACATAAACTTCCAAACCAGTCTCTGAAAGCATTAAACACTGGACATTTAACATAAGAATTACTCATTATAAGAAAGGTTGCAAAGATTACAGTCCTCAGCCATCAGCCTGCAAAAGTAGGGCTTGGTGGAAAAAACAACCAAACAAGGCTGTCATGGCACGCTCCAAGTATGTGCTGCCATAACCAAAGCCCCATAAATCTCAGGCAACCAAACAGAACTGTGCAAAAGCAACCAGACGAGACCAACACTAATAGAACCAAACAGATCCGACTCAGAGGACACGAGTCCAAACTGGAACAACACCTACAAGACCTGATTGAAACTTCAGACACGAGCTTCAACTACCAATGAGGCTTGGCTAAAACACGAGCAGCGACAGATGCAGCTGCCTCAGCGATACATAACCAGGACCCGCTTAAAAAAAGACACCTAGAAATGACATAAACAAGCACTGATTCAAAAAGACCACTATGAACCAGGACTAGGCATAAGTTGTGATCTCAAGAACCAAGACCAGGATAGAGGAAAGCTAGCCAATCAGCGGCAGCCAAACACTCTGAAACAGGCTTCCCCTCTAAAAGAGGAGAATCTGCAAAAAAGTAAGACTGGCCAAAGGTCCCTGAAAAACAACCAAGTCCTGCGACAAAGAAGAAAGCCCACTGCCTATGACACGAGCCAAAAACCAACTGGAAATTTAAAACTGCTGATGCTACTGCTGTTTTTATCTGTCATCTGGTGCTGGAGACTCCCATCAATGGACCGACCAAAGAATCTCCTGCACCCCTCTCTCCGATCTTCTAGTAAAAGATATCACACCACCACAGCTTCTCCTCGAGTGCTCCAATCTCTTGAGTACTGATCAGCTTACAGTTTTGGAGGTTCAGCCCCACCAAGGATCTGCCCATGTTGCCCAAGAACGGCACAATCTTTTGGGTCAGATTAGAGCAGCCAGCGAGAGAGAGGACTCGCATCTTAAGCTGACTTGCAGACGCCAGGACTGCAATACCATAATCACCAATCATGCACCTCGACATGTCAAGATCATCAAGAAAAGAGCAACTGTCTGCAATCAATAAGAGGCTCTTATCAGTAACCTTCTTACAGCCTTCAAGATTAAGCATCTGGAGAGTACTTCCATGTGCCTTCACCAGTGCAGTGACAACAGCATCTGTCAGATCAACACAGCCACTCAAATTGACTGTAACTAGTCCCACCTCTGAACTTTCAATCAGAGGCAGAAGGCCTGCATCAGTCGCACCAACTAGGCCGCTCAAATCTACATGCTGCAATTGTGGGCAGATCTTCCCAACCACTGCTAAGCTAGCACCAGTGAAACCAGGGCAGTCACGGATGGTCAAGGATCGAAGAGACAAGCATGAGGGGAGTGGGGCTGTGCAGAAACTTATATCCTTGATCCCCAAGCATTTCACCAAGGATAGTGCCCTGAATTTTTCATTGCAGTTCAGAAGACAGCCAAGAACACCAATTAGACTGATCCGGTTACACTCCTCCAGATGCAGATTCTCCAGTGCCCTAGCTGTTACGGCAAAAGCTTTCAGGCCAGCATCTGACAGATAGCAACACCTGCGGAGGCACAGCTGCTTTAGATTTGGGCAACCCTTTGCAATGGCCTCAAGGCCCAGATCAGTAACCCCACGGCAAGAGTTGATCATGATAGACTTCAAGTTCTGCAGGCCAAAAGCATTGCCCATGACCCAGAAACCCCTCTCACTTACTGACTGGAGGCCAGTAAGTGCTAGATCAGCAACAGCCTTCCCATAGTGCCCAATGACAGCAAGAGACACATCACTGATATTCACATTCTCAAGCCTAATCCTGGCTAGAAAAGATGAAGCTGCAGAGACCAGGCTTGCAACTCCTTGGTCACCAATACGTGGGCAGTCCTTAATAACAATAGACTTCAACTTTGGGCAGCAGCGACCAATAGCCTGCAGGCCTTCATTGCCTATGCTCAAGCAAGATTCTACCATCAGAGATGTCAAGTTGGGACACTTCTGAGCAACAGCTATCAAACCCTTATCTGAGATTAAAGGACACTGGCAGAGGTCAAGCTTTTCCAGCGTAGGGCACCCACTTGCAATCTCGGATAGGCCGATGTCACTGATGAAGGGAACATTCCACATTGACAGAACCCGTAGGGAAGGGCAACCACGGGCCACAGCAGACAGTCCAATATCAGTGAGCGGACGCGTTGCATTGCTTCCTTCAATGTAAAGCTTACCCAGCCCACCATGGCCACCAGTACCAACAGCTATAGCAGCAAGTCTAACATCTGTGGCATCCTTTGCTTTTAACTTCCGAGTAAGATAGCCAGTGCTCTCGAATTCCTCTTCCTCGTCCGTACTCATAGCACTGTTCAGATCTGGCAAAGGTTTCTTCAAGGTCTCACAGCCGCTGGTGCAATTATTCTTGTGAGCAGCCATCTCAGAAGCCCGGATGGTGCTCAAGAGCATAAGCCAACGCTTGGATACACAAGCAGAGTTGCTCCTCTCCTTATTTCCTGGCAACCGCCGGAGGATCTCAAAGAGGCACTCGTCAGGAAGAACATCGATGGAGCAGGACTGCTGCTTTTGCTTCTCAGCGCCCTGCTTCTCTCCTCCTTTAAAGATGAAAGGAGCAGTGACCCGTGACCTCTTGCGAGGCGGGCAGAAGACATCAACGTTAGGAGTGAGAGACAAGAGGCGGCTCGAATCCATGAGGTTCGAAATGAGAGGTCCCACAGAGCAGAGATCATCAGTTCCTGAGAATCAGAAAAAGGAGAAAAAAAAGGTGAGTTTCATGAATATCCGTGTACCTCTAACGTTTGCAACCGGGCTTTAAATAACAGAACAGCTGGAAGGAGGAAGATGATGATGAAAACCCTAAATTCATTGGCATAGATCACCCCCCCACCCCACAAAAAAAAAAAAAAGCCCAAAAAAAAGAAAGAAAAAGATCAAAGAAGAAGAAGAAGAAGAAGAAAAAAAATTATAGATCCATCACAGAGGAAGAAAGACCTAAACCTACAATTTTATGTGATTCTCTACTTGAAAAATACAGCTCCTGAAGAAGAACGGAGTGGCACGTTTGAAAGTTAATAATCAAAGCCACGAACACTAGATCTATAAATTGCAGATCTACAAAACCGCATAAGGAAAACAATAATCGATCTACGTCCAGAATCGTCAAAGAATCTCGAAAAGCCCCACCCGATCTGCACCAAAGGCAAGAAAACAACTAAATCATCACAAGAACAATCTTAAATCAAAAACAGAATCTCGAAAATCCCATGCCGATCTCCACCAAAGACGCAAGAAAACCATTATAGAAAAATCTTAAATCAAAACCCTAAAATCGATCCAGAGGAATACCGCAAGCACCGCCTAAACCAAGTGCAAAGAGAAAAACAACGAAGTCGCAGAGCAGAAACAGATCGACCCATCGATCTTGAAACCCAAAAAAGACAAAGAACAAAAAAAAAAAAAAAAAACAGAGAAAGGGAAAGAAAAAGAGGGGTTGATTGTCAAATACAAAACTCTTTTGAAGGCCTCAGATCAAGCAGAGAAACAGATCTAGTTCCGGATCCAAGGCCCCATCAAGAAAGAGAGAGAAGGAAGGGAAGATCCCAGGAATACCTCCATAGTTGACGAGCGCCGGCATCGCTGTACCCCCGGGGAGGAGCCGGAACCAACCACCGACGAAAACAAGAAAAGATCAACAAGAAAAAGGAAGATCAGGAGGAAGGACACCGCTACAACAGGATCGGCCAATCCTTCGGCCGCTGAATGCATCCCACGGCAATAATTCCCGCTCTCATCCAAGAAACCCTACTCCGATGGGATAAGTAGGGCAAAAACCAAAAGAGAAAAACACGAGCGAGGAGGAGGAGGAAAAGGTTTGATGGTCTACTGGCTCTCCCCCTTCAGCTTTCTTTTTTTTTTTTTATCAAAAGCGGGAGGGGGGGTGGATCGATGGGATGACGTGAGCTCGAGATGGCGACAGGTTGGGAGGAGGGGATGGACGGATTGGATCTCTGGGGCGGAGAAGAAGAGAGAGAGAATGATGTTGTGTATGTAAATAGCGGTACCGACCAGAGGGAGAGAGAGAGAGTGCGAAGAACGGCCCGAACGGTGTGGGATGAGTATAAATAATCGTCACCACGTAATCGCCAGGTGCATTGCATCTGTCCCGAAACGACCGATTCCTCCCCTTGCACTCTCGCGCACCACCTAACCCGCGTTCTTTTCCTATCCCCCATCATCCATCCGGCTGGTTCGTCCCCCCGTTGCGAAGCCACTAGATATTCTGTTTTACACCACCCCACCCCCACCCCAGTCAGTTACTTTCTGGCCCCGTTTCTCTCATTATTTTTTTAAAAAATTAATATAAATTTTAATTTAATTTAATTTATATTTTTATATTTAAAAAATATCAAATTATTTTTTTAATTACCAATATATTTTGATTTAATTATTTATTTTATCAATAAATAATATTAATTTTTTAATAAACTAAAATATTTTTTACTCATAAATGAATTTGAGATGGGAAGAAAATGAAAAAAAGAAATAGATGAAGAAAGTGGGAGGAGGTCCCTGATGAGAAATGAGTTAGAGGAAAAAAAGAACAAGAAAAAAAAAAAAATGGAGAGGAAGAAAAGGGAGAAGAATGAGTTATCAACGAGAAAGATAGAAGTGGAAAGGGCCATCGTGAAGGCAATGGTTTATTAACGATTTGGAGGAGGAGAAAAATGAGAAGGCAAAATAGATAAGAAAGAAGGAAAAGAGATAGAGGAAGCCACCATAAAAAAAGGAGAAATGAGTAAGAAGAAAGAAGAGAGGAAAAGATATTTTACTGATGAGAAGAGGTGGATGTAGAGAGGGGCTATATAAAAGGATGGGACCGTGAGTTAGCTTAGAAAAAAATGAGGATAAGGAGAAGAAAGAAGATGAGGAGGAAGGAAAAGAAGGAAGAAGGGCTACTGGCAAGAAATGAGATGGAGGAGGAGGACAAGGAGGAGAAGAAAATGGAAGAAAGAAGATGGAGAAGGCAAGAAGAGACGAAGGTGGAGAGGAATGATCTACGAGTGGTTTGGAGGAGGAGGATGAGAATGAGAAGTGGATGGGGATGAAGGGGAGGAGATGGAGAAAGGAAAGGAGAAAGAAGGGAGAAAAAGGAAAAAGAGAGGAGGAGAGAGGAGAAATGGATAAGAAGGAAGGAGAGAAGGAGAAAGGAGAGGAGAAGGGAGAAGGGAGAAGGGAGAAAGAGGAATACTGGTGATGATGGAGGAGATCAATCGGAGAGGAAAAAGGAAAAAGGAGGAAGAGAAAGAAGATTAAGGTAAGGATATTTTTGATATTTTATAAATTTTTGTTAATAGAGATAGATCGTTGGATTATATTAAAATATATCGATAATTAGAAGGATTAGTTTGATATTTTTAAAATATAAAAAATATAAATAAATTGAATTAAAGTTGAAGGATATTTTTATAATTTTTTTTATTTTTTTATTTACCGGATCAGATCCCACTCAGCTGTTTCGGAATCCGGTTTTGCTATTGGCGTCCCCTAATGAGTAACGTGGCCTCTTTCATCTGGGGGAGCAGGTGGATCTCAAGAGTCCTACTGGCGGTTGCAGGACTCACGGTTCTCATCTCGTCCTGCTTCATCAAGTAGAAGTGAAAGTCTCTTCAGAGTCATCCGATAAGTAAGGGTAAAAGAAACAATTTTATTTTTCTATGGCCAGGGCCCAGAGGGGATGAACCTGGGCTCCCGACTTGACTTCCAGGTTCAAAGAATTCAAAGTTGGCGAGGGAGATGGTAGGTCACCATTTCGTTTGTTATAATAAGACTGCGCTAGACGACCAGTCCGTCCGCATGGTGGAAAACTGGAGCAATTGGAGAGCGAGAGCGGGTCTACCTTTACACGCGGTTCATTGCGCAACAGGGACTGCCTTGCGTTGCGTTGCTGGCGATGTTGTTTAATGTACAGTATTTGAATGGCGATGTTGTTTACCAAACAATTTTTTTTAAAAAATGTCGATGTACGTCTCCCTCGTGTTTTTTTTATTATTATTATCGTTTTATGACGCACATGCATGTATGTACATCAGCAAAGATGACCTTTTGATATGTACAGCCCACTGGCAACGATAGCATGGTCTTTGCACCTCATAATGAAACACTGTGATACCAGCAATTGTTTGGTAGCTTTGTTTAGTGGTCTTGATTGGATGAAGGATGAGTTTGTTCAGTCAAATAGGATTAGTCTCTCACCGGCTCCATCCGTTTTTGGTGTCCACGAGTAGTCTACAAAACATTGCATATACAAATATCGTTTTAACATGCAAGTCTCTCCTTTGTCCCCCTAAATCTATATGCAAGAAATAAGGTAAAAAAAAAAAATGGTGCATTTGGTACATGATCAGAATAGCCCAGAGTCGGTATCATAATAGATTGTAATAAGAATCGAAATAGCCATACCCTTCGATGCGATAGGTTCACGATCAAAATTAGAATTGGGATGGAATTTGGATATTAAAGGAAAGTACAGATTGTATTTTGAGGGATTAGGGTAATTCTCATTTTTTCTAGGATTGGAATGAATATAGGACTCTTCTTCAACCAAACTGTTGGAACGTGAGTCACTCGTTCACGTTACTAATCCAAAATCCAACTTTACCCACTTTGTCTTGGATTAACAAGCCCTCCTTATGTGCACATGGATGAACAACCCATTACTGCAGGATGTTCTTGCATGGAAGCAAACGATCTTGACACATATAGCAGCTCATATTCCTCGCAGAAGGAATCAACCCAGAGAATGGCTTGCAGGCAATACAATTCATGTTGACTTGCTGCTCAAACAAAGCAGTTGTCTGTAGCCATCTCTAGCCTAAATCCTCAGTATAAAGAAATGCCCAAGAGATGAAGGAATGAGTGGAGAAAGGAGAAACGCAAGTGAAAAACATTTCTTTACTATATTTTACTGTGATACGTACATCCATATATAGAGGTGAAGAAGAGAAAATCAGACAAAAAATTGAGAGATTATGATATCAGTCACGTGATCCTCTCAATCTCAAAAAATCATGCCATGGTAATGTATATTCCTAATACCATGATTCTCCTAATCCCAAAAAAATCATGGCAATGTACATTCCTAATATCGTGATCCTCCCAATCCCAAAGAATCATGCCATAGCAATTATAAAATAAAAAAATTATACGGACACCCTTCAAATTTATTTCAATTTTACTTGTAACTCCTTAAGTTTAAAACGTCTCAATTAAGCTCTCCAAATTATCGAAGTGTATCAATATAGCACTTCTGTCTATCTTCGTTAACGGAATGCTATCATACGACGCTCATATGATATTTTATTTTTTTAAAATAATAAAATTATCCTTGATTTCAATTTGGCTATCAAATTGGCTGAATTGTCCAGCACAGAGAGCTCGGCGTCGATTCCTCTCTCGTGCTCTCTAAGTATACACTCTCCCACTCTCTCACTGATCTCTTCTTCCCCTTCTTTTCATTCTCAAGATCTGATTTTTAGTTCATTTATCGTCTTGATTCAATCCAAGAAGTTTTTCTTTTTTCTTTTTTTTGGTTTTCTGGTCGATTTCTTCCTTCGAATTCTGCTATTTTTGATGTCTCTAGGCTTCCACCGTTGCAGTTAGGATTAAGTTCTTTCTATGGTAGCTGTGATTTGAGGACTTGTTCAGGTTTTACGGGGGTATCTCATGATTTTACAGCTGTTTACTCATTTTAGGGTAGCAAAGTAGGATATGGGCTCTGTTGTTATGTTGCCCAGTTTTCGGATGCTGAATGATGATTTAGGGATTTGGTTGATGCTATTTTTGGAGTGATTCATCGTGTCTTTATTTTGAACACCGGATTACGATTTGGGCTCTATATATTGATACAAGAGATGCTCTTGTCTTCTCCTTAGCTGTAATGGATTCCCAAAATTTATGATTTTAGTTGAGATTGATGGTTAGAGTTAATGGATTTGGGCTTCTCTTCTTACCGGCTGCCAAAAACATGTTTATGCTGGTCGTGGAGTCACGCCCATGGAATGCAAATGATTTTGGGATATCATATCCTACTTATTTCCACCCGACGAAGGATGCTGATGCTTTCGTTTGGCAGGATCGAATGAGAAAGTTGGAGCGAAAGTTTCTTTTCTCCTTTGCAGGGGCACCACATCCTGATAACCCAAAATCTATTAGAGGACATATTATCAACCAGTGCAAAAAGTCTAAGGTTTGTAAATTGTTGGAATGTGATTTTGGGGAGAGCAAGTGCCACCCTCCTAGCAGCATAATGCAGATGTTCCAGAGCTCTTTGTTCTGCTTGCAGCCTCAAGGGGATTCATATACAAGGAGATCAGCTTTTGACTCAATGCTAGCTGGTTGTATTCCTGTTTCTTCCATCCGGGGTCAGCTTATACCCAATACACTTGGCATCTTCCAAGAAATTATTCGAAGTATTTAGTCTTCATCCCAGAAGATGATATTCGTAAGAGGAACATTAGCATTGAAGAAAGATTGAAGCAAATTCCTTCAGATGTTGCGAAGGATATGAGAGAGGAGGTCATAAATCTCATTCCAAGTCTGATATATGCAGATCCTAGGTCAAAATTGGAGATACCAAGGCTGATATATGCTTTAAGTACCAGTACTAATTCCATGGGTGCATAATAGTATAATTGATAATTTTTTGTAAGTGTGCCTTCACTGTAGGACTTTTTTTCCTTCTAATGGAAAACAATCGGAGACACAGGAGATATTGTATTATCTTTGTTTATATGTGAATTATTTGATTCTTGTCACCCCTCATCTAGTGACCTCCATCTGCTTTGGTACCGTGTTACATCATTCAGCCATTTGTGTCCAAGGTAACACAGATGACCTAGGCTTATCTGAGAGATCTGAATTCATGTTGATGGACATATTGCTTTGGTTCTTTTGACAAGGATGAAGTACTAATTTATGTGAAATATATGTAGATAAGGCTGCTTCGTAGGTAAACAGAAGGTATTTGGAAACAAACATCTTCCAATCCCTTGCATCTAGAAGGAAAAGGCTGGTACCCCATTTTTTCTCTTTTCTGGATGGCTCACTCTTAATTTCATGGCTCACATAAGGATGAAAATAAAGTATTTAAGAGGCTGTCACGCTCGTGCACGAAGGAGGAGACACTGCTCGATCGAAATGGAGAGTGGGATGGAGGTCGTCATTGGAATCTCGTCGGAGAACAATCGTCGGAAACAAGAGATACAAAACGACGGATGTTGAAATAGGAAGGGTCGGTATCGTAACAGATTTTGAAGGGAGGGATGGACATTTTCATCTTTTCGAAGGGCAATATAACAGTGTTATCATTTAAATGGATGGAAGAGGTATATTGATACACTTCAATAATTTGAAGGATCTAATTGAGACATTTTAAACTTGAGAGGTTGTAAATAAAATTGAGATAAATTTGAGGAGGTGTTCGTATAATTTTTTTTATAAAATATTTTGAATAATATATATTCTTAATATTCTGTATATTTTTAATACACGGCTAATGTACGTTGGAAGGGCTAGACAAGGGACTGTAGCATCTTCTGTTATGATGTTGCTATTTTCTCTTTCTTTTAGTTTCAACTGATTCTTCACTTGTCTGGGAGTACTCCTCATCTATAAAGGGGCTCAACATCCCATGTATGAACACAAGTAACAAACTCCCTACTTTCTCTTCTCCTTTATCTTTTCCATATCTCCTATTTCCTAGAGTTCTATCTGATCTAAATTAGCTCTGATGACCTCTCATAGCACCCTTCTTTTTGTCTGTAGATTGGTGCTTCATCTTCCACCACAGGAGAACGATCGGCACCGTCCACACCTTCATATCATTAGACCACCTTTACCCATCTTTTTCTGTGCAGATCGATGCGTCGATGCTTCGTCTTCTACTACCGTAGATTGATCAGCACTCTCCACACCTGCAGATTATCAGATCGGATTTTGGTAGTAACATAAATATCATACAAACCTCTAATACTGTGAGCTATGCAGAAAGGAGTTCTGGTTTTACTTTGGTCTGAAGTTCTCTTTCTTTCTTTCTTTTCTTTTTTTCCTTTTTTTAATTTCACAACGTGAAGTATAACATCTTTTTGCTTTTGAGGGAGCTACAAACTGCTGGTCTACTAGAATTACGACTCTAGTTTAATGTATCAAGACTTCTGATTTTCATTCATCAAAAGGTAGAATAAAAAGCACATGGTAATCCTTACATTTGGAGTAGAAGAGTTGTGCCTTAAATATTTAAAACACTTAAGTTGTCTCTTGATTATGTATCAAAATAGTAGAAGTTCATATCCCATTACTCCTAGCATTAAAAACGGATTGACATTAAATATGTACATGCTCATATCGCATTATTCAATTCATGGCTCTGACCCCTTTTTTTTTGATGTCCTTATCTGCCGGAAGAGTTTGAACTGCAATCACATTTACATGCCTGTCAAATAATTTTATGTTAAAATAATATTTAGAGCTTCATAGCTTCTCCAGATAGTCTGTTTAATGTTCATTTTGTTTCCTTGTTATTGTATATATGTTGTGTGCATAGTCGTTGCGGATGTCCAACGAACATAAATGATTCAAAACAGAGGTTGACCTTCAAACTGAATGACCTGAAATCTTTTGCACCCCTCTCTGGATGTTGAAACATCCTTTGTTTCAAGGGGGCATGCTCTGTACAGGATGTTGTTTGCTTGGTCTTAAGAAGCCTTTGCTTCTTCCCATTTCACCTCAAAAAAAAAAAAAAAAAAGAGAGTCTGAAATTACAAAGGTACATCTTATACTGATAAATTATAATGAGTTACATTTATAACATCTAATATTATTGGGATAACTCAAAATCCCTAACTCAAGTCAACCGACTACCGACTCCGACTCAACAACAGCCGACCGACCGGATATACAAATCCGACTCTATATCGGCTGAATATGTGGTTCCGACTCTTCATCGACCAATTAAACGAACCGCACCGACCTATTGCCAGCTGACCGATTAATGACGACTAATGATTTGACTACTACCAATCGACAGCAGACGACTTAGACCATCGGCATAACAGAACTACTAGCCGACAGTTGCTCATGGATTCTATAGACATATGGTTGGTTCTATCGACATATGATCGATCAGTCAACTCAGAATACCATAATCATCATGAACGGTTACCGAACGCATATCACGGCGCAATCAGTGGAAATTAACGATCTACTACGTGATTATGGCCCGATGATTTAGCACCATAAAATACGGGACCACGTCCGACGGTTACGAAAACCACATCTATAAAAAGGGGTAAGAAAAATGGGACTGCTAAGCCAACTCTGGACCAAAACTCTGCTACTGTTTACATTCAACTACTGTTCACCAACTTCTCTCTCTGACTTAAGCATCGGAAGGTTTTCGTCGGACACAAATTCGGTCTGTGCAGACGCTGTTTTGCAGGTGTTCATTTCTGACGACAGGCGATGGAGAGTTGGCCACGACAGATTGGCACGTCAGGTAGGGGACAAAGATAACTTGTAATGATGAAAATCAGAGCTCAACGGTCAACAGCAACTGGATCGTGATGCACTCTTCCCACCGAGAAGAGTCTTCTCCTCTGCCTCCGATAGCAGAGCCCAGTTCTCCGCGACCCGTGGTCACCACGGACGTCCAGATTACTGCAATCGTGCAGCAAATGAACATTCTTACGGAGGCGGTTAGAAGCCTCCAGTAGCAGTAGATCCAGCCACCACAGTCGCCGGCAGAGCAACCAGTAGCGCATTCGGTGCCATCTAGGCACAGCCGTCGTCATCCACGGCAATCTCTTTCACCAAAGCGATCATCTCAGTTCTCTCATCAGGATGAGCAGCGGCATTCGCGATACTCTCGATGCGTCATCCATCATTCACGACGTCCCTCTCCTTCTTAATTGGATCAAGTAAGGAAAGGAAAACGACTACGAACACCGTCTGCTTCCCCCTCTAACTCGCCGGGTGGTTCAACCCCTTGAGTTTCCTAATGGCGATTCGATGATTATGAACGTAAATTTCAAGAGATCAATCGTCAACTTGCTTAGCTTCAAATGAAAGGTCGGAAGTCCTCCAATGACTATGACTTCCATACCGCCCAATCACTTTCTCGGTATATCTTGGACCAATCGATCCCATCTCGATTCAAGATGCCTCAGGTGGAGCCATACGACGGATCTACCAATTTGATCGACCATCTTGAGAGCTACAAGGCTCTCATGATGATTCAGAAGGCCACCGACATCCTCTTATGCATCGGCTTTTCGATAATTCTTCAGAAAGCTGCTTGAGCCTAGTACTTTGGGCTTCAGTCGGAAAGCATATATTCTTTCGGACAGCTAGAATATTCTTTCGTGGTTCACTTCAGCACCAGTCGAAGGCCGCCACACACTTCTGATAGTCTCTTCTCGATCAAGCAAGGAGAGATTGAATCACTTTGGGATTTCGTGGCTCGTTTTAATGTGGCCATGCTTGAGGTCAAAGATGTCAATGAAAGTATGACTATCTTGGCCATGAAAAGAGATATGAGGAGATCTCGATTCACATATTTTCTACATAAAACTCTTTCTCAGACTTATGCCGAACTTCTGGAGCGTGCATACAAATATATGCGCGCAGATGAAGGAGCTTCTGACAGGCGCCAGACGGAAGGCAAAAGTCAGAAGAAGAAGAAACAGAAGAAGGAAGAAGCTCCAGTCGAATCAAGTCGGCCACCATCTAATAAGCGAGCTTCGCCCCGACAACGAAGTCCAAGGCCGAGTTACGGTAGGTATGACTCCTATACTTCTCTTTCTGCTCCTCGTGCGCGGATTCTTATGGAGATTGAAGGAGCAAAATATCTACGACACCCCCTACCAATGAAAGTGTTACCGAGGAACCACGATCGGAAGAAGTATTGTTGGTTCTATCATGATCACGGTCATGATACCGAACAATGCATCCAGCTCAGGAATGAGATAGAAGCTCTGATTCGATGAGGCTACCTTAAAAAATATCGGAGAGATCCACCGACTCAACCTCCTGCTGATCGATGACCTCAACTGCAAACTGAAGAAGCTGTAAATGATCAACCGACTACAGGGGTGATCAACATGATCTTTAGACAACTGGATAAAAGGGCAACTTTCGAAGATGAGTCGGCAAAGCGACGGTGATTCGACAATGTAATAACTTTTTCGAAAGAAGATGTTTGGAGAATTCAGATTCTCTATGACGATGCTGTTGTTGTTTCGGCAATAATAGCAAACTATGATATAAAAAGAATTCTTGTAGATAATGAAAGTTCAACCGATATTTTATTTTATTCGACTTTCTGTCGAATGCGACTGTCGACTGACCGACTCAGAAAAATCTCGATGCCACTGGTCGGCTTCACAGGAGATGCTGTCATAGTGAAGAAAAAAAATTCTCTCCTTTTAACTGCTGGGATCGAACCACAACAGAGCACTATTTTCATAACGTTCATGATGGTTCGAGTACCATCGGCTTACAATGCCATACTCGGATGATCTGGACTAAATGCTTTGAGAGCAGTGGTTTTGACATACCATTTGTTAGTCCGATTTTTGATAAGATATAGAGTTAGAGAGATGCGTGGAGATCAACAACTCGTCCGATGTTGCTTCCTTGTCTCCACCCAAAATAATAAACCTGAAGACTCTTTGTCTGTTAACAAATTGGATCAAAGAGAAAATCAGAAGAGGAGTGAACCGGTTGAAAAATTGGTTTCCATTCCATTGAAAGAAAAAGATCTCAAAAAAATGATCCGAATTGGATCACAATTATCTGACTCAGAGTG
The DNA here is from genome assembly GCF_000442705.2 of Elaeis guineensis. Lineage (NCBI taxonomy): Eukaryota > Viridiplantae > Streptophyta > Magnoliopsida > Arecales > Arecaceae > Elaeis > Elaeis guineensis. The sequence continues at coordinate 129,067,955 of NC_025995.2, read as the reverse complement.
GCAATAATTAATAAAATTGCTCAGAGCCAACGTCGATATTTTTGCCTAGTCGACCAACGACATGCTTGAGATTTTTTCAAAAATAATAACCCACCAACTTAACATCAACCCAAATATTAAGCTGGTGAGATAGAAGAAGTGGTCTTTTGCTCTTGAAAGACAAAAGGTCATTGATGAAGAAGTCGACAAACTCCTCACGGCAGGCTTCATCAGAGAAGCTACATATCCTGATTGGCTTGCCAATGTGGTAATGGTAAGAAAAGTCAATGAAAAGTGAAGGATTTGCATCGACTATATTGATCTGAATATAGCTTGTCCAAAGGACAGCTTCTTGTTGCTGAAGATTGATCAATTGGTTGATGCGATTTCTGACCACCGACTTCTTAGTTTCATGGATGTCTTCACTGGATATAATCAAATCCGTATGGCACCGGAAGATGAAAAGCACATGACTTTTGTGACCGACAAAGGCATATACTGCTACAAAATAATACCTTTCGGTCTAAAAAATATCGACGCTACCTATCAACGGCTCATCAACAAGATCTTCAAGATACAGATCGGATGGAACATGAAAGTATATGTAGATGACATGCTGGTGAAGAGTCCCTAAACTGCAAATCATATTCGGAACCTAGAGAAAGCTTTCGACACACTCCGATGGCATTAGATGAAATTAAATCCGACTAAGTGTACATTTGGGGCAACCTCCAAAAAATTCCTCAGATTTCTTATTTCACAATGAGGAATCGAGGCTAATCTCAAAAAAATCAAAGCCATTATCAACATGAAGTATCCGAGTTTAAAGAAAGAGATACAGTAACTCAATGGAAAGATTGCCGCACTCAACCGATTTATTTCTAGATCGGTCGAGAGATGCTTGCCATTCTTCAAAACTTTGCGGCAGACGAAGGATTTCTCATGATCGAATGTATGCCAAAAATTCTTCAAAGACTTGAAACAATACTTGGCTTCTCCATCTTTGCTCACAAAATCAAGGGTCGGAGAGACATTGTATCTCTATTTGGTAATTTCAGTAGAAGCAGTTAGTTCGGTGCTCATCTAGGAGGATGAGAACCGAATCCACCGATCAGTCTACTACACCAGCAAAGTACTTCACAATGCCGAAGTCTGATACTCAAGGGCGAAGAAAATGATTTACGCCTTAATCATATCAGTGCAACGACTTCGTCCGTACTTTCAAGTCCATCCGATTGTAGTTCTGACAGATCAGCCACTGAAGGCAATCTTACATTGACCTGACATGTCAGGTCAGATGGCAAAGTGGGCAGTGAAGCTTGATGAGTTCGACATTCAATATCGCCCACGATCACCCATGAAAGTGCAAGTCCTAACCGATTTTATTGCTGAATATACTATATTCGACAATAAGCCAGAAGATACAGATGACAATACAATAAAAGAGGCTACCACTCTCAAACCCGACTTAAAGTCAATCTGGGTGCTGCACATTGATGGAGCGTCTAATACACAAAGTAGTGGAGCTGGCCTCACACTCACGAATTCTGAAGGGATAGTCACCGAGTATGCCCTTCGATTTAACTTTAAAGCCTCAAATAATCAAGCTGAATATGAAAAATTTTTGACCGGCTTGAAGATAGCCAAGGAGCTTGAGATTTATAGTTTGAAGATCTTCACCGACTCACAACTAATCACTGGATAGGTCAACGGCGAATTTGAGATCTGTGACCCCATTATGATGAAGTATCTTCAAAAAGTGAAAGATTTTACTACAAGCTTGAAATATTTTAAGATCTTTCATATTTTCAGAATCGAAAATATTCAGACCGACATACTTTCGCGACTGGCTACTATCGCTTTCAACTTGTTGGGTCAAAAATTTATTGAATGCCTCGAACAGTCGAGTATTGATAAGGTCGAGGAGATATTGCAGCTCACTATAGAACCAAGCTGGATGGATCCGATCGTTCAATACCTGACCGATGGGATCCTTCCTGTGGACTCCTCAGAGGTTAAACGACTCTGATGGATGGCCTCTCAATATATAATAATGAATAATTTCTTTACAAAAGGTCATTTTCTCTCCCTTTGCTGAAGTGTTTAGGACCTACAGATGCCGACTATACACATAGAGAAGTGCACGAAGGGATTTGTGAAAATCACTTGGGGGACAAATCTCTAACTTATAAAGTTCTGCGACAAGGATATTATTGGCCCATCATGAAAAAAAATACAACTGAACTCGTCTGAAGGTGTGAACCATGTCAAAAGTATGCAAATATACAATATCAATCGGTTAGTCAGCTGACGTCGATTGTAGCACCATGGCCCTTCGTGCAATGGGGGATCGACATACTTGATCCTTTTTCCTTGGCATCTGGTCAGAAAAAATTCATAGTGATCGCTATCGACTATTTTACCAAATGGGTAGAAGCCGAACCTCTGGCGCAAATTACTGAAAGCAAGATGGAAGACTTTATTTAGAAATTCATTATTTACAGATTTGGTTTGCCACACACTATCATCACCGACAATGGTCAATAATTTGATAACCAAAATTTCAGAGAATTTTGTGCAAAATTTCATATTACGCACAAACTTACGTCAGTTGGCCATCCACAGTCAAATGGCAAGATGGAAGTAACCAACCGGATAATCCTATATGGACTAAAAATCCGACTGAATAAAGCTAAAGGCCTCTGGGTAGAATAATTATATCCAGTCTTATAGGCGTATCGAATGACTCCCCACATACCAACTAGAAAATCCAATTTCAACTTAGCTTATGGGACAGAAGCAATAATACCGCTTGAGATCAGATTACCGTCAACAAGAGTGGAGCAATATAGTGAGCCGAGCAACTCTGAATGTCGGAGAGCTGACTTAGATCTCCTTCCAGAACTCTAACAGTAAGCTCAAGTTCGGATGGCTGCATATCGACAAAGGATAGCTCGGTATTACAATGCAAGAGTTAAGTCAAAGATTTTTCGACCAGGAGATTTGGTCTTAAGAAAAGCAGAAGTCTCAAAACCCCTGGATCAAGAAAAATTATCTCCGAACTGGGAAGAATCTTACAAAATATCGAAAACTCTTAGATTGGACGCATATTGGCTAGAAACTCTCGAAGGGTCGGCGATTCTCCAAACATGGAATGCCGACAATCTAAAAATGTATTATCAATAAAAGTGATGATATGTACATTATTTAAAATACAATCAGAATTTTAGAATCACAAGTCTTTGACAAATTTTATCAACCACTGGTTATATGGCGGCTTCCATTACCAAAGCCGAGCTATCTACTGTACTTTGACACGAAGTTTATCTCAGCCTCCACTATAAAAATCGAAGAATCAACTACTTCGATGATGACTGTATTTCAATTTTCATATGAAAACTGATATGCTGACTGTAATCTCAACCGACATCAACTATACAGGCTTTCACCGCAAAAGCCGTAGTGCTGATTATATCTCGATTTTTAATATCGGCTTTCCATTGTAAAAGCTGATCACAGTTGAAAGACTAATATACCGACTTAGTTCTAACTAAGCGGAATGAAATGCCAAAATGACCAAGGTCGGATTAAAATTATACCGACTAGGCTATGGTCAGTCGAGGGATATTTGGCTTACCATCAATTATCAGATAATTCGACGTACAAGCCCGATCAAATATCGAGCACGAGATATTCGACTTACAATCGTTATCCTAATTTCTATCAAGTATGGCAAAATGACTACGTGACTAATGAATATTCTACAAGTCCTACCGAATGATCGAATCACCGATTAATGTTCGGTGACTACTTTACATTGCAGACATTGCAGACAATATTCCAGATGAATAAAGTTCAAACTTAGAAGAAAAATGCTTTCATTCATTGCCAAAACAAGAAGTTACAAAATTAAACCAAAGTCTGATTACAGGTATCTGATTACAAAAAAAAAATAAAATACATCGACTAAACTTCGTCATCGTTCTTTTGCTCGGGTGTAGCATCGTCGACTTAAACAATTTCGGGCTTAGTCGGTGCTTCTTCTAGAGTTGGAGCAGCTTCTTCTTTAGCAACTCCGTCTTTTGATCTTGGAGGAACGATGCTGCTCAAGTCAAAGTTTGGATATAATTTTTTGACCGCATCTCGATCATTTTCATACCCGATGCAGTACGAAGTGAAGCCATTTTTAAGGATCTTTTCCCTATATTCTTTCGAATCTCAAAAATCTTCGATTGCCCGACCCAGTGCTTCTCTTACCGACTCCGCTTCTATCTCGGCCAAATCAGCATCGGCTCGAGTAGAGGATAATTCTTCTTCGACCAGTGCCAACCTTTCTAGGCTGGCCTGATAACATCCATGTTCGGCTTCAAGTTCTTCGATGCATCCATCTCGCTTTCGTCGAAGTCGGTGGATAGAATGCTTCTTGCTCTTGATTTATGATTCAAGAGCTGAAATAGCCCCGTGAGCCGACACAAGTTCGGCCCCCGAGGATGCCAAGTCTCAGTTAGTCGAAAAATCTCCTCCTGAAGTTTGACTTCCCGCTCTGCTGCCGACTTGAGTTGTTCAAGTGCAGCCACTTTCTCAGCATCAATGGCTACCACCTTATTCTTCCACATGCTACGGATGTCGGCGAACGTGGTGTAGCCGACCTCTAGGTCAGACATGTCGTGGATCAACTGTAGACAGAGAATAAGTCTGGTTAAAAAAAGAAGAAGAAAGAAAGCTTATCAAAGAGACTTACACCAATGATGGTCAGATAAAAGGATAAAAATATTTCGACCACCGATCGTTTCCTCTGACGCTCCCGATCAGCCAGAAGGAGAGTTGCCTGGCACAGTCGCTTGGCCAGTACAGAATTAACCAAGATCGATTCATCGACAGGCACTTGGAGGTTGAAGTGCACCGCATGGCTCTCTAGTGCTGCATCATCCACCGACGCCACTGGAGCTTTCCCCCTGTCTGTTATCGACGGTCCCATATTTGAAAGTGAGGGGAAGCTTGAACTTGACTGCACCCCAACTGATGGAGCAACTGGCGCATACACAGATTGTTCGGGCTCTCTTACCTCAGCCCAAACTTTCTCAGGTGGTGGGACTACCGATGCTATTTTAGTAGTCCCCCTCGCTGCCCTTTCCATGGATGATGCAGTAGGGAGCACTATCGAAGCTGACAGTGCCAAGACTGGTTCAGGAACCGATGCCGATGGGACATCGGGTTCCACAGTCGATGTTGAAATGCCGACTGGAGCTAGTGCATGATGCCTCTTCGGCGATCGTGAAGGCCCAGCTTCAGATGCTGCCCTCTTTTTGGCAGCGTGCAGATGAATGTTGGCATTCGACACTCACACCCTCTGCTGCATAGCTGCAATTACAATGGAGGTCAGTACAATTCAGCAAGTAAAAGAAAAATCAAAAATAACCGACCAACTATACTATATCTAGACGAGGAACCGAACTAAGACCGACGTCATAAAGGGTCTGTTCGGTTACAAGCTCTTTCTGCTTCGGCACCGACATGTCTTTCAGCCAGTGAAAGTCCTTCTAGTCGTCGACCTCTATCCAACTGTTGTCATTGGGACCGGTTCAAGGATCACCCCAACGAGAAGGAAAACCCCAAGGAAGGGAAGAAGAAGCAAAAAAAAAATAGTTCTTCCATCCATGAAAGGACGATAAAAGATTAGTAATAAAGGAAAGGCCTTTTTGGGGGTTAAAGAACCACCACCCTCGGGCCTTCGAATAAGATCGGAGGATGAAGAAGGCTCGAAAAAGAGAAGGACGGGGCATGATCGGCAACATCCGACATAGCAAAGCAAAGCTAATTATCAATCGGATCAAGTTCGATGCCAGCTGAGTCGGGCAAAGTCCGTAATAATCCAAAATATTTTGGATAAATTTTAAAATCGAAAATCGAAGATCCGCCCGAAGATCTTCGATGTAGAAGGCCACATGTCCCGAAGGTGGGTTATTCACCCGACCATCGGTCCTAGGGGCGAAAACTTGAAACTACTTCGAGATACAAAACTGCTCCCGGAGCCATTCAACGTTCGATTCCGAAAATGATGAAGCTTCCACATCCGGACCCGACTGGGATTCATCAGTTGGATTCTCCGACTGATCTTCCCGAGAAGGAGAGGCCCTAGCCAAGAGAACAATTCTGAAGAAGACAAAAACTTTAGAGGAAAGTGGAAAGGACTCGAAAGAAAGATGGAGTTGACCTGAAAGTTGGGAGCGATAACCTTGGGCATTGGGGCAACAATCCGGTAGAGTCCCAGCATCAAAAACAGTGAAAAGTGAAAATTTGATTGAGAGTGATCCTATATATATAGAATCCCTCAACGGTCGAGATACAGGCGGTTAAATCGAAGATCTACTACATAACGACACGTGACAACATCTGAACCGATCATTGATCGGAAGTTCGATCCACCTGCCCCAGATTGAGCCACGTCACCTCTATCCGCGTGAACAATTCTAACCCAGTAACTTTTGGACACATGGAATAAATCTACTTGTCAGAATCATATCATCAGACACCGAATCGACTTTCCAAAATGACGCCTGACACTGACAACTTATACCAAATCGGCCGGTCAGTGTGACAAACGACTGTATCTGCCAACATGATAAAATAGCCGATCACCCATATCTCGAAGAAAACGGCATCAAAATCGAGATTCGATATGGCAATAAATAATTCTCTTTGTCCAACGTGACAAACTATGTGATAATATACACATCGACTCACTTTGGACTTGGGAGTGGGGGGTAACTGTTGGGATAACTCAATCGACCCCTGCCTCAAGTCAACCAATTACCGACTCTGACTCAACAACAGCCGACTGATCGGATATACAACTCCGACTCTACATCGGCTGAATATGCGATTTCGACTCTTCATTGACCAATTGAACGAATCACATCGACCTATTGCCGGCTGACCGACTAATGATGACTAATGATTCGACTACTATCGATCGACAGCGGACGACTTAGACCATCAGTATAACAAAACTACTAGCCGACGGTTGCTCTTGGATTCTACCGACGTATGGTCGATTCTATCGACATATGGTCGATCAGTCAACTCAGATATATCATAACCGTCATGAACGATTACCGGCCATATATCACGACGCAATCAGTGAAAATTAACGATCCACTATGTGATTATGATCCGATGATTTAGCGTTATAAAATACGGGATCACGTCCGATGGTTACGAAAATCTCATCTATAAAAGGGGATAAAGAAAACGGGACTGGTAAGCCAACTTTGGGCCAAAATTCTACTACTATTTATATTCAACTCCTGTTCACCAATTTTTTTCTCTGACTTAAGCATTGGAAGGTCTGCGCTGGACACAAATCTGATCTATGCGGATGTTGTTTTATAGGTATTCGTTCTCAATGACAGATGGTGGAGAGTTGGCCGCAACAAATATATTTAGCTTATGCCGGTATTTCTCTTTCAACGGAAAAACATCTCAAACACTGACCGGCCCCTCAATGGAAAAGGTAAATGAGTTAAAAAGTTGGTAAGTTCGTCAAAATTTATTAATTTTGAGTACATATCTGTACTCTCAACTATGCCTTTCAATATTGATCCAATTGTTCGAAACTAAAGAACTTCTACCAAAAATTTCAGCTGAAAAATCTCGATCAATAAAATGACTTGAGCACTTCAGTTCAAGCAGAGGAAATAAGCATGAGTTCATTTTGAATCAGCTGCAAGACGATGCAAATCCTAAGGTAAGCTTAGATAATGGATGATATTGCATTGGTCCTGATTTTGCTATCAAATGATCAAATTGTGACTCCAGCAGCTAATTGTGGAGTTTAATTTGATTGAGGATGGGTCTACGGGCCAAGCCATAGACAAACTCGGGAAGCTCTAAGAAGAGAGGGTGCAGGCTATGGATAGGGTTGTTGAGGACGGCTTTAGTTGAGCTGACTAGGTGGAGCCGATGACGAGTAGATAAAGCTGCTCACTTGGAACATGAGGGGCTTAGGGAAGGTGAATGAAAGAAGGTTGTTAAGAACATTCTTAAGCTTGAAAAGGGAGAGATGATTTGCCTTCATGAAATCAAGCTGGTAGATCCATCTCAACAGGTTCTGAGGGTTGTTGGCAGCGTAATGATAAAGGAATGGAGGGTGCTGATTGCTGAATGTGGTGGGAAGCTCTGGGGGTGTTTGAATTGGGTGGAACCCATATACGTGCATTCGGCTTTTAGAGTGGCATTAGAGATTTAGCGTATTTGTGGGTGAATATAGTGGATGGTTTTAATTAGACGATGACTGGGTGTACGAACCAGTTGATCATCAATTGAAGACTAAGTTCGAGAAGAAGTTAATTTAGACAAAGGGACAAGTTTGCCACCTTGGGTGATAGTCGCTGATTTTAATGCCACGAGGATTGTAATGAAGTGCGGCGGAAGATTGGGAGCTCAATGGGAGATGTAGTTGTTTAAAGATGCTTTGGCTATCCTATAGATGGGTGGATCTCTACATGTTGGGGAGGTGATTTAATATAGGCACCCATGATGGGCTGACCCATATAATGACCCGACTCAAGTTAAATATTTGATTTAACTATTTGAATTTTGAATCCAAAAGGAGACCCCCATTTGGTGGTTATGCGCCACTTGTTGGTTACCATATCTTGTGAGTGCCCGTTGGTTGTTACGTTGAGATGGAGAGAGAGTTAGAGGGTCATGCGTCCCTTCTGGATGAGATGCAGGGTTACAAGTTATTTTTCAGCGGTTTTCTTACAAAATTTTATCCGCGGAGTCTCCATGAGGCTTCTGAGATGAGATCTTAAAGTATTTTTTTTTCTTATTCCCTTCGAAAAAGAGAAAACTTCCTTTAGAAAGAAAAATATACAGTTCATTGTTTTCTAATAGTGGATTTGGGTGTGTGCCCATTGTGGAAAACACACAAAGTTCGACTCGTGATTTTGTGTAATACTGTTTGGACTTTGTTCGTGGTGAAGAAGGAAAAGCTAATCAACCGAGAGCCAAAACGATCTTGGGAGTCAGATTCCGCTGCAATCTTCAAGTTTGCATTCGGATAAAATATTCTTCACGACTTCTTACATTGGTATCAGAGCCAAGTTTTTTTTTTGTTTTTCGGCAAGATTGCTCTCTCTCTAAATATATGGCCTTTAATGATAGAATTTTTTAAAATACCATCATAGGCCATGAAAAAATTATTATATATCATAGATGATTTAATGAGATGTGTAGCTTATTTAGAATTTTTACAAAAAAAAAGAGGTTGTTTGTTTATATGGGCATGACAATTGTAGTTCGATCAACCAGCAGTGATTGATAATTTTTGTATGCCCAAGAATATCAAAGCAAATGAGATGTCGATAGTAAATAGGACTTGGTTAACAAATGAAAATCATATTCTGAGAATCACAGCATCGGTAATAGATCTGCATGGTACTTTCCTTTTATTGTTTGTGATTTTATTTGTCTTATTTCATGCTTCTTTTGCATGTAATATATTTTCTTTATCAGGATAAAGATGAATATGAATAAGTATTATGATATATTTTTCATACTAGGCCTAATATGAGATATATGCATGATGTATGTTAATTTTGTGTTCATATGATACCATGATATTGTATGTTACATGTTTTATGTGATGTATATTTATCCTAGTGAGAGTCCTTAAACTGGTAGACGAGGGGCTCGTTTAAGGACCATATAGACTTTTTAGTTTGAATGGGAGTTCTTAAATTGGTAGATGAAAGGCTCATTTAAGAACTGTGGTGTAATAGATGTTGTGCACATGATTGAATTAGAGGGATGCTGGTATAGTTAAGTTTCATGTGATGAGGGTTGACAAACGTCGACTTTCAATCGTGAACTTAATTGTAGACCATTGTTAATCTAATTGCAATCGCAGCAAACATGATATTGTGTGTGTTGATCTATGCCATTTTTATGTGTGCAAATATGGCTTCAAAGAACGTCATTGCAGAGCTCAACAAGAGCGATAAACTGGATGGGGACAATTATGATTTTTGACCACATAAGGTTAAGTACATCCTTAAGGAGTAGGATGTTTTGGAGACATTGAACCATGTGATGGTTGAGCCAGAGCGTGGAAACATGCAACAGCACAGGACAGATCATGAGGCTTTTCTAGCTTGAAAAAAAAAAGACAGCATCGCTCGCATTACGTTGCTGAGCAGCATGGCTGATGATCTCATGTGTGAGTTTGAGTCTTATAAGATGGCTCCGACCATGTGGATCGCACTGAAGAATAAGTTTGGGGGCACTTCTGGTACCAAACTTAAGAGGTTGGCCATCAAGTTTGACACATACAGGTTGCACCCTAATGTTTCGATGAGGCAGTATTTGAGAGAGATGCCAAACATGATTAAGGAGCTGAAGTCAGCTGGTCACAACCTCTTAGACGAATAGTAGGTGCAAGTTATTATTAGATCCTTATCTACTGGCTAAGAGTATATGAAGGTCAATATGACTCACAATGAGTCTGTTAAGACTTTTGTTGACATAAAGCATCATCTTATTCTTGAGGATGAGCATTGGGAGGCTGCTAAGATATCTAATCATGCTTTTATAGTTGAGACTGCTGGAACTTCAGATGCCAAGCAGAAGGGCAAGGGTAAGAAGCCTCGGAATAAGAGAAGCTGGCAAAAGAAGGGATCTGAGAAGCCAATAGATGGCTAAACTCGATTTTAAGAAGAGAGGGAAGCATGGTGGAAAGAGAGATATGACCAAAGTGGAGTGTTATGACTGCCATAAGATGGGTCATTTTGTTCGAGATTGCTTGGAGCAGAATAAGGTAACACCATGCGATGAGCATCCTCATTTCTTTATGTTTCTAGCACTGCATTAACGACTGATGCTAATTCTTTGTGGATTGTGAATTCAGATGCAACAGACCACATAGCTAGAGTAAAGGAGCATTTGTTGAGTACCATTGGCTACCTTCCAAGAGCAGATGGCTTTATGTAGGAAACAATGCAAGTATTGAAGTGAAAGGGATCGAAACATGCAAGCTAGAGTTGCATGGTGGACGAACCCTACTCCTACATAATGTTTTATACATTCCAAAAATCTGACAAAACTTAGTTTCAGATGTCTTTCTTCTTGGATTAGGTTTCAGTGTGAATTTTCACAATAATTTAGTTGATATTATTTTTGGGACTAGACTTTTCGGTTCTAATTTTTTTTTGGATGGTTTCATTGTATTGGATACAATTTCTAATAATGGTTATATTTCAGACAATCATTGTTTTTCTTTATCTCCTATCATGAATAATATTTTTGATGTGAATGTTTGGCACACTAGGCTTGGACATATGGGTTTAGAGAGAATGAATAGGTTGGTAAAAGCATGACTATTAGGATCCTTGATAAAAATAGAGATGTCCTAGTAAGTAAAGCAACTAGAAAACCATTTGAGAAAGGAACCAGAGCTGACTTTCCATTATAATTGATTCATTCTGACATATGTGGTCCAATGAGTGTGAGGGTAAAGCATGGAGCCTTATATTTCATTACTTTTATTGATGATTATACTTGTTATGATCACATTTACTTGATCTCCCATAAGTTGAAGCTTTAGAGTGCTTCAGATAATTCATGAGTTTGGTTGAGAATCAATTGCATTAAAAGATTAAGGCTTTGAGAACTGACCGTGGATATGAGTATTTATCAAATCAATTCAAGCATCTGTGTAATGAAAAGAAAATCGTAAGACAGTTGACGATTCCTAGCAGTCCACAATAGAATGGAGTTGCAGAGCGAAGAAATAGGACTTTGCTCATGATGGTTAGGTCGATGATGGCGCAGGCTAACTTGCCTATTTTTCATTAGGGAGATGCTTTGATGACTGCAGCCTATGAACTTAATCGGGTGCCCTCTAAGTCTGTTGCTTCCATACCCTATGAATTGTGGATGGGTAGAAAGTTGGATTTGAGTGTACTGCGGCCCTGGGGGTCGGTAGCTTATGTGCATGATCCTTCTCATACGTATGGAAAGTTAGGCCCTAGGAGCAAAAAGTGTATATTTATCAGATATTTTGAACACTCAAAGGGCTATGTCTTCATTGGTGACAATGAAGATGGAAGCATTACAGAGCTTAAGTCGCGAGATATCATATTTTTAAAGAATGAATTTTCTAGTAGAGGCGATGTTGACAAAGTTGTGTCATTTTATGAGATTGCGGATCAGCAAGTAAATGATGAGAACCAAGAAAGTGAGGAACAAATAGTTGTACCTCCACCTACTAATCCAAGTGGAAGAATATTTGAGAGTCCTCAAGAGACACTGTTGCATAGGAGTAGCCGAGAAAATGTTCCTTGATGTTGTTTCTAGATCGAAGGGGAAGCATTAATAATTACTCTAAGAGATGATGAGGAATCGAGTTCAGTTCAAGAGGCTCTCTCATGCCCTGCTAAGGATAAATGGATGAAAGCAATGGAAGAGAAGATAGAGTCTATGAGGACTAACCATGTCTGGAACTTGGCTGACCTTCCGTCGGACCGAAAGATGATTAGAAATAAGTGGGTTCTCAATATTAAGAGAAAAGTAGATGATTCTATTGAGAGATACAAAGCTCATTTAATAGCTAAGGGGTACACACAATAGGAAGGTATTGGTTATGAGGATACCTTCTCGCCTATTGTGAGATTCATTTCTATAAGAGTTATTCTGGCTATGGTTGCCAAGTTGGACTTGAAATTACATCAGATGGATGTAAAGATCATATTTTTCAATAGAGAACTAGATGAAGAAATATATATGGAACAGCCATTAGGTTTCATTGAGAAAGGTTAGGAGTACAAAATTGGCAAACTTCGAAGGTCCATTTAGACTTAAGCAATCATCTAGGCAGTGATATTTAAGATTTCATCTAGCTATTTCATCTTATGACTTTCGGATGATCAATGAGGACCACTGTATATATATGAAGCAGTCTGAGACAGATTTTATCATATTATCCCTTTATGTGGATGATATATTATTAGTCAGAAGTAGTCTATCTTTCGAGAATACCGTTAAGAGTTGGCTGTCCTTGAATTTCGAGATGAAGGATATGGGTGAGATAGAATTTATTCTTGGAGTTAAAATCCAAAGGGATTGCTCTATGAACCTAATCACTTTGTCATAAGAATCATACATTGAGAAGATTCTTGAGCGGTTTAGGATGAAAAATTATAAGCCTATAGATACCCTTATTGTTAAAGGTGAAGCTTTAAGCCTTAAGACGTATCCTAAGACTCAATCTGAGAGAGATTCCATGAGGAAAGTCCCTTATTCCAGCATCGTTGGGAGCTTGATGTATGCAATAATGTACACACGACCCAATATTTGTTATGTAGTGGGTCTTGTAAGTCGTTATCAGTTCAATCCGAGGCAGAAATATTGGCAACCGATCAAGAGGATCTTGAGATACTTGAGAGGCACTGTCGATTATAGATTGTGTTACCATGGGAGTGACTTGTAGTTGGTGGGTTACTCAGATGCTGATTGGATTGGCGATCTGGATGAAAGTAAATCTACTTTCGATTATGTATTCTTGCTAAATAATGGTACCATTTCTTGGAGCAGCAAGAAACATACATGCATGGCATTGTTGACCATGAAAGCAGAATTTGTTGCATGTTCTGCTGCAGTGTAAGAGGCAGTATGGTTGAGATATTTTATAGGCTATTTAGGGGTTATTAGTAGAGAGATAGAGCCAGTAAGATGCTATTATGATAGCCAAAACAGCCATAGCCTACAAGAAGGACCTTAAGTATCATAGTAGGATGAAACACATAGGCACGAAGTATAATTTCATGAGAGACGTGATAGCACAAAAGAAAATAACTCTACAGTACATCACCACACACGAGATGGTAACAGACCCCTTGACGAACTATGGATGTGTTTATTGAGCATGTGAAATTTCTAGGATTACGTAGATTGTGGAGTATTATATATATATATATATATATATATATATTATATATATATATATATATATATATATATATATATATTATGTTTGAATATATTTGTTTTGAATGAATAAATATGACATTTTTATTCAGTAATTATTTTCTCATATCATAGTGAACACATACATAATGTGGTAGTATGTCGTACAGGTTGGTAAGGTTGGCTTTCTCACACAAGCAATTGCCTTGGGCGCTTATAAGGAGCGAGCTAAGATGAGACATTTTGTGTTTCTTAGCATCAAGAATGGCAGCCAAAGGGCGCCCTGTGGTATGCAAGAATACAATGTAGTTTATAATGTCTCCCTGGTAAGAGACCAGGATGAGATCCAAGAGAGACATAATATATAGATCGAATTATGGATTACCACCATCCATAATAACTATAGCCAGATGCGAGATTTTCTTCAGGCATTATGTGTAGAAAGTTCAACTTCCAAAAATATACATGCATAAATCAAAATATGTAGATTTTTAATTTTTAAAAATCATGAACGTAATAGAAATTAAAACTGATCTAGATTTAAAACTATTTTAAATCTAATATGCATAAAATTATAGATCTAATCTATACATGCCAGAAAAGTTTACATGCTGAAATTAAGATGCTAAAAATTAAAAATAGATTTAGATCTTTATCTTTGTACGGATAGATCTTCACCGCAATCTGATGGTCCGTGGTAATCTGGTGAGGTTTTTACAGAGCCACTACACGCATCCGACCTCTATGGATATCCATCGAGGCTGATCTGATTAGGAGGACTCGATCTCACTGGGATGCTAGCTCTCTTGCAGAGATCGTCTTTTAGATTATCGAATTGGTTTGATCTTTTGATTCTCTTCTCAAGAAAATTAAACAGATCTATAGGAGGATGATGAAATCTGATCATATCTGATTTTTTTTTTACTTTTCTCTTTTTTTAAAAAAATTCAAGATCTATTGAAGAAGATAAGAGATTTAATCTCTTTTTTCTTCCTTTCTTGTCCAACCTTTAGACTAGATCTAGAAAGGTAGAGAAAAACCTTTTATCCATCTCATAGACCAAGAAAAAGAGAATAAAATCAGATCAAATCTAATTTTAATATGTCCAACTCTTGGACAAGGGAGAGAAAGAATTTTATGTCCATCGTATGGATCAAGAAGAAAAAAAAAATCAGATCAAATATAATTTTATGTCAAACCTTTGGACATCTATGGAGGAGAGAAAAATCATATCAAATCTGATTTAATATCCAACTCTTGGACATGTTTGAGAGAGAAGAAGAAGGAGACATATTCAATCTTTGGACAAAGGAGAGAGGGAGAGAGGTTACCTTCAACAACCAATTTTTGGTTGTAAGAAAGAAAAGATAGGGATATGGTGCCAACCACCTTTTTTCTTCTCTCTTAGAAAATCCCTCATGCAAAAGGCTCCTTGGCATCCTCCACTTGATCCAGGCCCTCCATATCTCACGCACTCTTTTCTCTCATGTGGGGCATCCAAAAAAAGATCTCATCTCTTAGGAGGCACCCCCTTTGTCCCTTTATTTAAACTCAAAAGATGGTTAGGGTTTTAGATAGAGTTTTCTTAGTAGCCGCCCACCTTTCCTACCTTGAATTTCTCCATGCCATAAGCCACCAAAGCTTTCATCTTAACATGAAAACAAGGGGCGTGAGGTCTCAAAGGAGGAGTCTTTCTGTTGATAAAACACTTATCTGGTTTGGGTTCAAATCCAAATTGATTTGGGTTTCCAAATAAGTCAAGTACTTAACCAAATCCAAGACCATTTTGGATTTATGAAATCCAATCTGATTCAAACTCAATCCAAATATAATCAAATTAAATTTGAATTTAATTTGACTACGACTCAAATCAATTATTTGATTAAATCAAATAATCTAGCAGTATTTATAATTTAGTCCTCTTATAACTTACTAACTCTTAGTAAGTCCTTAATATAACTCATATATTTAAGTCCAATCATTAATCAAATTAATAATTAAGATCACTTGCGATTTGCAATTCAAAATTATGATTCGATAGTCTGATCAGTTAGAACCTCTTTATGTATGATCCCATAGATTTTATTCTATCTGGTAGTGAAAAATATTTTGATCTCCATCAAAATATCATTGAAACTCTTTTTAATGGATTGAAATAATTTTAATTCATCAATCAAAAATTATTGATCATTAAAATAATTTTTATTAATTTCATAATCTACCAGTGATACCTAGCAGCATGTAGTGATAATCCAGCAGAATAGAATGATGAACTTCTAGGTGTAGTTATCATGTGATTCAGTTCTTTCATCGTGAGTTTCGATAAGAATGAGATCATGAAAAATTTATCAAATCCCATCGTCTGTCATATATAAGATTTATTCGATTTGAGTTCATTTGTGAAATTTAATAAAAACTCTTTTTCATCATTCATTCTGTCCTGATCAAGATCTTCCAAACTTAATCTCATAAATTATATAGGACTACTCTTTTTCTATTAAGATCGATAGATCCCATCTTGATGCACATCCTATTCTTATAATAAACCTACTACAGTCAATATATACCTCAAGATTTCGTATGGCTAGGAGATCGAGTTATGGTGCAATCAAATTACAGCAACCTTATTATGAACAATTGAGGTACCGCAGGTCTAAAAACCATTCACATAACTACCGCATCGAGAATATCATTGACAAGTAAGTAGACATCCAAGTGACTTCTCATGTTGGTCACGCTTAGTACTGTTGTTCTCTAACAACCATCAATACTCTCACTCCAATATCTCCACACTGTAGACTCAAGACTTATCTGTCCTAAGAGAAGCAATCCGTGCACCAATCTTATCGGATCAATCACCGTCTTCATGATGATTCTTCGATCGAAGATAATCTGAGAATTAACCATCAATGACACATGCATCAAATTCTCAACTCTTGAGAATATGTATCATCATCTTATTAATTCTCTGAATGATTAATGGATGCATATACTACATGAATAAAATTAATTATCCTAATCAATTAGGTCAAGTATAAAAATTACATCCTAGAAAGAATTAATGTATCGGTATGATTGGCTTCTAGAGCATACATCTAATACTATGAGGATGAGCGGAGTAGTAGAACTCGAGTCAAATATCGAGAGCACTTGGACTAAAATCCGTATGGTATAAAGTAAAAAAAATCGATATTTGCTCTTATAGAATAAACAGTACACCGTAGCATGTGTTTCATATTGCATGCGCTTAAGAACTACGATTGGGAAGCACGTGAATGAATCCCTGCTTCATTGTTGTGTGAGTCTCAGAAAGGTATAGAATCTTTTTATTGATGCCCTTATTACTTTGATAGTATCATGAGGTGAAGAGTTAGTGTATGCTATTATAGCATATATCCAAAGATTATGATAATGCGACCTCAAGGAGTAATGTCAGGAAAGCAGCTAATTTTGATTTAAGTGATATGTGGGCGAAACAAAGATCCTGTCCGATATATACACACTATGCTTGTGTCAGAGACATATCCATTATGAAGTTATTTCTAGGAGCATCATAAGCGTGGACACAAGACATATTAGAGATCATAGTGGTAAGGCTATGGGTGATAGAGACATGAGAGATTAGAGATGCCACGTATGAGTGTATATAGACAAATCTAGGATATCTGAGGTACTTTTGTGATAGATCTGAGTAATAAAAGGGTTGTAGTCTCTTATGTTGGTTCTGAGATGGATTTTTAGTATAAAAGCTCTCAAACTTGGTGCCCATGCAGTCATGATGACACAATATGAAAATCCAAGAAAGCTCTATGTAGATCATCTCATCATGTGTGAGTGAGAGATATTAGAATATAGGGCACCCATGATGGGTTGACTGTTATCATGACCTGATCCAAGTTAAATATTTGATTTAACTATTTGAATTTTGAATCCAGAAAGAGGTGCCCACATGGCGGTTATGTGCCACTTGTTGGTTACGATGTTTTGTGGGCGCCTCTTGGTTGTTATGCTGAGATGGAGGGAGAGTTAGAGGGTCATGTGCCCCTTTTGGATGAGATTCAAAATTACGAGTTATTTTTCGATGGTTTTCTTATGAAGTTTTATCCACGAAGTGTCCACAGAAAAATATCATTTTTTAAGAAGACTTTTGAGATGAAATCTTGAAGTATTTTTTTTGTTATTCCCTCAAAAAAAGAGAGAACTTCTTTTAGAAAGAAAAACATAGAGTTCATTATTTTTTGAGAGTGGATTTGGGTGCGCCTGGTGTGGAAAACACATAGGGTTTGACTCGTGATCTTGTGTAATACCATTTGGACTTTGTTCGTGGTGAAGAAGGAGAAGTTAATCAATTGAGAGCCAAAACAATCTTGGGAGTCAAATTCCGCTGCAATCTTCAAGTTCGTGTTCGGGTAGAATATTCTACACGACTTCTTATAGTTGTATCTCCGATCATCCTTGATTTTGGATTGGTTAGATTGGTTCCAGTCTCACATGAGTGGGAAGGCAATACCCTGGCTTGCTGGTCTGCAATGAAAAGTGGCACCGATCTAATTACAACCTACTCTCCTATTTACAGATGCTAGCTTCAAGCTCGATTGCATCTTCTGGTTCATAAGGACATGAATTGAGCCACTAGACTTTGACCTTCCACTATGGGAATGATGGGAGAGCAATAGAACCAAATGTGTGGTGTGGTGAGGGGCTCAAGTTAGAAGACTAAGGCTGCTTTGAAGGTGTTGCTAAAAAAATTTTGTTTTATTTGGGCTCGAAAGCAGAACTTGATTCAATCACCTGGTTACATGCAGAGGAGCATAGGCCTTTATCTGAAGTGAAGAGATCCTTGAGAGTTGAGGCAAGCTATGAACTCCGACAAATGTTTAAGCACAAGGAAATCATTTGGAAGCAATAGTCATTGGCACTTTGGCTGAAAGAGGATGATTCAAACACTACTTTTGTCCATCACGTAGCCTTGAGATAATGCCAAAGAAATTCCATCATCTCCTTCAACTAAGGTTGAAGGAAATTATTGATTAGCCATTGTCCTTGAGGCAATGCACGAGCACTTTATGTATATGTTCTTTATGGTGAGTCCATGGAGGTTGCGCACTCATGGGTCAACCCTATATGGTTTAGGGGATAGACTCTTGAATCTTGATTTGTTAGGCGATGATTTCATGGAGAGGTCTGAGCAGTTGCCTTTGACCTTATTGTGGGGAAGGTGTCAGGGTCGGACAGGTTTTCTCTTTTATTTTTTCAAAGTTACTGGAACATAGTAAAAGGCATCTATTGTGTGGTGGAATAATAAAAGGCTTAGGTTGACAAACATAATAGTATGAGTATATCTAGGGCTAGCCACTTTGTATAGAAAAATGCTAAAAATTAGATTTGTCCCCATTTTACCCCTTTCAAGACCTCGGATTACTAAGAATGACTAGGTAATGGAAATTGGAATAACATAAAAGGTGACTTGCTACCAATGTACTCGCAGTTCTATAACAAGTCGAAGGAAAGATATGGTCTAAATTATGCCCTTCCTTTGATTCCCAAAGTGGAGGGGGCTTGTTAGTTGCTATAGTTTAGGGCCATTAATATGTTGAATGTGGCTTTCACGATTATGACTTGAGTACTTGCTATAAGGCTTCGAGCTGTCACTAAAGAGTTGGACGCCAACTCACATAGTGCATTCCAAAAAGATTCATTCTTGATTGTTTTGCTTGCATGGCCGTCGCTTGCTGTCGACACAAGAGGGAGCGTTAGTGAAGTCGGATTTTGAGAAGGCATATGATAAAACTTTTTATATGAAATGCTGTGACCAAAGGGATTTGGTCATAAATGGATTACCTAGATGGAGGTTGTGGTATGCTTGGGTAGGATCTCACCATCTATGAATGGATAGGTCAGCTGAATGGTCATGTGTCGACAATGATGGTCCCCCCTTGCTGCTCTTGTTTGCCCTTGCATAGATGCCCTCCCCTGGATGTTGTCCAGTGTTGTTCGACATAAGCTTTTGACTGAGTTGCACAGGCAGTTGACACTAGGAGGCATTATAAAATTGCAATATGGTAATGATATGGTGTTTTTTTTGTGGCACCAAGGAAAGAAAATAGACATCTCAAGATGATTTTATATCTATAAGAAGGGCCATCAGGATTGAAGATTAATTATCATAGGTGTATTGGTGCATCTTGTGAATGTGGATAAGAAAGAGAGATATTAGATAGAAGGCTTAATCACTTTAAAAATCTTAAACTTTTTGAGATTTTCATTTTTATCCTGAAATTCGATTCATTGTAATCAAATCATCAAATTTTTAAAATATTACAATTTCTCCTCCGACTACTATTTTCGTCTAAAGACAGTGATAGAAATGGCCATATGACATCACATAACATATAGTGAAAGCTGATGTGGCATAGAATTAGTTGATGTGGAATCCTAAACTCCTTTCTTTTTTCCTCTTTTAGCTAGGGATTGAACTCTTCTTCCCTTTTTTTCTCCTCTTCTAGCTAGGGTTTTAACTCTTTCTTCCATCTTTTCCTCCTCTTCTAGTTATAGTTTTTACTTCCCATTTTTCTTCATTCCCTCCATCACTATCTTCTCCAAAATCCTCACCATTTGCACCTCATCTTCTAGATGTCTAAGGAGGAGACAAATTCAAGGGCTTAGTATAGTTGAAGGAGTTTCATATCTTTGATATGCCATTACATATATAAGAAAGATTTGCCTTCCTAACTTATACTTTATGAAAATAGCTTCACTTCTCAAGGGTCATAAGGGGTGGCGATGGTAGATTTGGTGGTGGTGATGGCCATGGCGGAAACTTTGGAGTTGGTGATGGTAGAGAGAGATACCAATGGTGGTATGAGAGATGGTGGAATTATAGAAGAGATAGTCGTAAAGAAAAAAGTACGAAGTGAAAAGTAGAAATCTTAGCTAGAAGGGATGAAAGAGAAAGAAAGTAGGGGTGTGTATTCATTTTTTTTGGTTCAAACTGATCCGAAGTTCTAAAAATGGGTTCAGGTTAAGTCAGGTCGGGTCATAGGTAAGGCTCCAATCAAACTTAGACAATAAGCGAGTCGGGTTGGCTTATAACTCAATAAATATAGACCTGACTCAAAATGTGGAATAAGTCCAAATTTGATAACCAATCTGACCTCATGGGTCCTTAAATCAGATGCAGATCGAGTCTAAATGGGTCAAATAAGGTCAGGTCATGGATCGATCCCTCGTTTGCGGCCTTGCGGCCTTATATCTAACTTATATGGATCATTCTTTTCAAACTTATTGGTAAGCTTTCCGATCATTAAACAACTATTTCATTTATATTGTTATATTTAATATTTTAATCATTATTTTTCATAAAATATAAAATTTTTTTGATAAAAAAATAATTTTAGATGTTTTTAAAAAAATTGATGACTAAAAATATTTACAAATATTCATAACTTCTATTTACAACTATATTTATTTATAATTTTTCTTACAAGCTATCTAAAAAATAGATGATTTATGAATATTTTTTTATTTATACTATTGTGGTTTAAATAATGTAGAGGATACCAATAGTTTTACATCGATTGTGAGTCTAGAGAGACTCGCGCTTATAAGGAAGGGATTATCTTTTCCACTTGAGGCACCTTTCAAATGACAAAACCATGAGGCCCATCGGCCAGAACGGATAATACCTCACGTGTCGGATTGAGCCTTTATCCATAATAATGCCCTCCCAGATAGGGGTCAAGGTCTTAATAACGTGATTCTAATAATGTGGAGGGCACCAATAATCCTACATTGATTGTGAGTCGAGGTCCTAATAATATAGTTCTAATAATATGGAGGGCATAAATAATTCTACATCGGTGGTTAGTCAAGAGGGACTCGTCTTTATAAGAAGGAGATCATCTTTCACACGTGAGATAATTTTTAAAGGACAAAGGGCAAATCAAGTATTATTTAAAAAATCTAGATTTAATTCTAAATTAGAATGCCTTGAATGATGAAAAATTTCTATTGCCACTAAACCCCGACGAAGACCTTGGTCTAGTGCTGAGTAAGTCACGCCTTGCTTTCGATGGAGAATATTCCTACAAAGAAATCTTCTTGCTGGAATTCATTCGGTAGGACACACTCCGATTCTTAAGTTACTTGGAGTTCAGAGAACAATAGAAAAAAAGAACCACAGCAATGAAATGAAAACAATAGTGGCAATTGATTTCTGGTTAAAATACTTCAAAGTAATGAAGATTGAAGTAGCTAGAGACTGCTTTGACAAGGTTTGTAATTTTTTTTTTATATATTTCACACCAAACAATTTTTATAGTGCAACACTTTTAATTTCTAGTTGAAGCATTAAAGAACTAAATATCAAATTTTTAGTCTCTTGATCTAAAAAATTTTAATACTTTTTTTAGTAATAATAATTTTACTTTGCTCTTTACAGCATTGTATAATCTGAATTTTCTGAAACTTATAGGTATTTTTGTTTGATTGTGCATTTATAAATTTTAAATAATACCGCATAATTGATAAATATACTTATATAGCAGCAATAAGATTTAAAGGCATAATCTTCATTTTAATGATTTCAGAGACCGGAGCTATACATTGGTCCGAAAGCTATCATAATAATTTCAATTTTTTTTTTTGACTAGAATATTTTTTTTTTCAAAATTTTCTACCACCAATATTATAATATGTCAAACCGTTAATCAAACCAGATCAAACCGTAATTCATTGGTTTAGTCTGATTTGAGTGACAAAATGATCTCATTTGATTTATAAAATTGATAAAATATAATTTATTAATTTAATTTAAAAATATTTTCAAATCATATCAAACTAAACCATGTACACCCCTATCTGGAGAGGCTCAGTTGCGACAATCTTGGGCTCAAGGAGCGGTCCATGCAACTACGGACCAGGATTGCACCCCGCCCGGCTCAACACCTAAACTAGCGCTGGAACGAATCCAAAATTGACCGGCAGGAATGTAGACAAGCTGCTGGGTTATGGCTCCTCTTTAGCTGAGCCTTCTCGGAGCCGCCCCTGAAGTACCATATCATAACCATCCAATCTCCTTCCAACCATTTGGAGTCTGCAATATATATATATATATATATATATATATAATGATTGCATAGCTCGTACTCATAAACATCTCCAGATACACTGGATATTCTGCGATGAATATAAGCAGATCTCCCTTTTCACAAGTTATTTTTCCAGCTACAAACTAAAGAATTGATTGACAGCTCAAATGATATGCATATTTGTATGATACGATCACCGTGCCCACATGGCCCAAGCAATTACGCGAACGATCCACTCTCCATACTGAAAATAATGCTCGAATAATCTGCGCATTTATGCCTATCACGTTCCTCTACCAGGATCTGAGCTATTAACCTACCAAACATCTGGCACCAAACACACCAGCAGGGCAAAGAGGCCTTCTACTCATTATTACAAAAATACATGATTTTGGCATAAAAGCAAACCTGAACAAGTCAAAGCACGATCACCATCCCAAGGACCAGACGGACGGATACGGAGAGATTCAAGCATTAACTAAATACAACGTCGGTTTCAACCGGCAAACACATATATAACTAAAAATAGAAAATGAGAGGAAAAATGGCTTAACATCCATCAAAGACGCAATATCAAGAAAAGAAGCTAATTCCCTATTTGGCATAACCCCTATGAAAAGTGGTTAAAAAGCCTAACAAGCTAGATTCTAGCACCTTATCAATACTTGTTCCAATCAAAACATAAAAGAATCCTTACTGTCACTAGGATTTCAACAAAAACACGAGATAGCCTGCACGTTACAACATACCGTAGCACCGAGGTCCAAGACCAGCCCTCTTGAGGTTGGAAAGAAGAGAGAACGCAACATCATCCCAACTTATCATACAAGACTACAACTTTTTTAAATTGCTGGAGTTCATGAAATGAACAAAACTTCTCCTCATGTCCCATGAAAGAACCAGAATTTTACCAAACTTTCATGCCACTATTAGTAGCGACCAACATTACAATCATTCTTTCAAAGTCTCCCAATGTAAACCAGAATAACACAGTGCAGTGCTAAAGGCCCCAGCCGTCCTGAAAGGTATTCCAAACCGGATGCAAGAGCAGAAAACTTCACATTCATAAAAGCTGGAACAGAAAACATAAACTACCAAACCAGTCTCTGAAAACATTAAACACTGGACATTTAACATAAGAATTACTCATTATAAGAAAGGTTGCAAAGATTACAGTCCTCAGCCATCAGCCTGCAAAAGTAGAGCTTGGTGGAAAAAACAACCAAACAAGGCTGTCATGGCACGCTCTAAGTATGTGCTGCCATAACCAAAGCCCCATAAATCTCAGGCAACCAAACAGAACTGTGCAAAAGCAACCAGACGAGACCCACACTAATAGAACCAAACAGATCCGACTCAGAGGACATGAGTCCAAACTGGAACAACACCTACAAGACCTGATTGAAACTTCAGACACGAGCTTCAACTACCAATGAGGCTTGGCTAAAACACCAGAGCAGCGACAGATGCAGCTGCCCCAGCGATACATAACCAGGACCCTCTTAAAAAAAGACACCTAGAAATGACATAAACAAGCACTGATTCAAAGAGAACACTATGAACCAGGACTAGGCATAGTTGTCATCTCAAGAACCAAGACCAGGATAGAGGAAAGCTAGCCAATCAGCGGCTGCCAAACACTCTGAAACAGGCTTCCCCTCTAAAAGAGGAGAATCTGCAAAAAAGTAAGACTGGCCAAAGGTCCCTGAAAAACAACCAAGTCCTGTGACAAAGAAGAAAGCCCACTGCCTATGACACGAGCCAAAAACCAACTGGAAATTTAAAACTGCTGATGCTACTGCTGTTTTTATCTGTCATCTGGTGCTGGAGACCCCCATCAATGGACCGACCAAAGAATCTCCTGCAGCCCTCTCTCCTTTCTTCTAGTAAAAGATATCACACCACCACAGCTTCTCCTCGAGTGCTCCAATCCCTTGAGTACTGATCAGCTTACAGTTTTGGAGGTTCAGCCCCACCAAGGATCTGCCCATGTTGCCCAAGAACGGCAGAATCTTTTGGGTCAGATTAGAGCAGCCAGCCAGAGAGAGGACTCGCAGCTTAAGCTGACTTGCAGACGCCAGGACTGCAATACCATAATCACCGATCATGCACCTCGACATATCAAGATCATCAAGAAAAGAGCAACTGTCTGCAATCACCAAGAGGCTCTTATCAGTGACCTTCTTACAGCCTTCAAGATTAAGCATCTGGAGAGTACTTCCATGTGCCTTCACCAGTGCAGTGACAACAGCATCTGTCAGATCAACACAGCCACGCAAATTGACTGTAACTAGTCCCACCTCTGAACTCTCAATCAGAGGCAGAAGGCCTGCATCAGTCGCACTAACTAGGCCGCTCAAATCTACATGCTGCAATTGTGGGCAGATCTTCCCAACCACTGCTAAGCTAGCACCAGTGAAACCAGGGCAGTCACGGATGGTCAAGGATCGAAGAGACAAGCATGAGGGGAGTGGGGCCGTGCAGAAACTTATATCCTTGATCCCCAAGCATTTCACCAAGGATAGTGCCCTGAATTTTTCATTGCAGTTCAGAAGACAGCCAAGAACACCAATTAGACTGATCCGGTTACACTCCTCCAGATGCAGATTCTCCAGTGCCCTAGCTGTTATGGCAAAAGCTTTCAGGCCAGCATCTGACAGATAGCAACACCTGCGGAGACACAGCTGCTTTAGATTTGGGCAACCCTTTGCAATGGCCTCAAGGCCCAGATCAGTAACCCCACGGCAAGAGTTGATCATGATAGACTCCAAGTTCTGCAGGCCAAAAGCATTGCCCATGACCCAGAAACCCCTCTCGCTTACAGACTGGAGGCCAGTAAGTGCTAGATCAGCAACAGCCTTCCCATAGTGCCCAATGACAGCAAGAGACACATCACTGATATTCACATTCTCAAGCCTAATCCTGGCTAGGAAAGATGAAGCTGCAGAGACCAGGCTTGCAACTCCTTGGTCACCAACACGCGGGCAGTCCTTGATAACAATAGACTTCAACTTTGGGCAGCAGCGACCGATAGCCTGCAGGCCTTCATTGCCTATGCTCAAGCAAGATTCTACCATCAGAGATGTCAAGTTGGGACACTTCCGAGCAACAGCTATCAAACCCTTATCTGAGATTAAAGGACACTGGCACAGGTCAAGCTTTTCCAGCATAGGACATCCACTTGCAATCTCGGATAGGCCAATGTCACTGATGAAGGGAACATTCCACATTGACAGAACCCGTAGGGAAGGGCAACCACGGGCCACAGTAGACAGTCCAATATCAGTGAGCGGACGAGTTGCATTACTTCCTTCAATGTAAAGCTTACCCAGCCCACCATGGCCACCAGTACCAACAGCTATAGCAGCAAGTCTAACATCTGTGGCATCCTTTGCTTTTAACTTCCGAGTAAGATAGCCAGTGCTCTCGAATTCCTCTTCCTCGTCAGTACTCATAGCACTGTTCAGATCTGGCAAAGGTTTCTTCAAGGTCTCGCAGCCGCTGGTGCCGTTATTTTTGTAAGCAGCCATCTCAGAAGCCCGGATGCTGCTCAAGAGCATGAGCCAACGCTTGGATACACAAGCAGAGTTGCTCCTCTCCTTATTTCCTGGCAACCGCCGGAGGATCTCAAAGAGGCACTCGTCAGGAAGAACATCGATTGAGCAGGGCTGCTGCTTTTGCTTCTCAGCGCCCTTCTTCTCTCCTCCTTTAAAGATGAAAGGAGCAGTGACCCGTGACCTCTTGCGAGGCGGGCAGAAGACATCAACGTTAGGAGTGAGAGACAAGAGGCGGCTCGAATCCATGAGGTTCGAAATGAGAGGTCCCACAGAGCAGAGATCATCAGTTCCTGAGAATCAGAAAAAGGAGAAAAAAAAGGTGAGTTTCATGAATATCCGTGTAACTCTAACGTTTGCAACCGGGCTTTAAATAACAGAACAGCCGGAAGGAGGAAGATGATGATGAAAACCCTAAATTCATTGGCATAGATCAACTCCCGCCCCCCCCCCCCCCACCAACAAAAAAAAAAAAAAAGAAAAAAGGTTAAAAAAAGAAAGAAAAGGAAAGAAGAAGAAGAAGAAGAAAATTATAGATCCATCAGAGAGGAAGAAAGACTTAGACCTACAATTTTAAGTGATTCTCTACTTGGAAAAACAGCTCCTAAAGAAGAAGAGAGCGGCACGTTTGAAAGTTAATAATCAAAAGCCACGAACACTAGATCTACAAATTCCAGATCTACAAAACCGCATAAGGAAAACAATAATCGATCTACGTCCAGAATCGTCAAAGGATCTCGAAAAGCCCAACCCGATCTGCACCAAAGGCAAGAAAACAACTAAATCATCACAAGAACAATCTTAAATCAAAACCAGAATCGTCAAAGAATCACGAAAATCCCATGCCGATCTCCACCAAAGACGCAAGAAAACAATTATAGAACAATCTTAAATCAAAACCCTAAAATCGATCGAGGAATACAGCAAACACCGCCTCAGCCAAGTGCAAAGAGAAAAACAATGAAGTCGTAGAGCAGAAACAGATCGACCCATCGATCTTTACACACGCCCCCGCAACCCACAAAAAAAAAAAAAAAAAAAAAAGAACAAAAAAAAGGGACTCAAAAGTTGTTCAAAAGAAGCATATGGAGGGATGAGAAGAAAAACGAAAAATCTAAAATAAAATTAAAAAAAAATGAGACTGAGGCGCGGAAAAAGGGAAGAAAAAAGAGGGGTTGATTGTCAAAACAAATATTCGAGCAAGATCTCGAAAATCGGTTGTAAGCTCGTCCGATATGCAGACAGAAACTCTTTTGAAGGACTCAGATCAAGCAGAGAAACAGATCTAGTTCCGGATCCAAAGCCTCATCATAAAAGCGAGAGAAGGAAGAGAAGATCCGGGGAATACCTCCATAGTTGACGAGCGCCGGCATCGCTGTACCCCCGAGGAGGAGCCGAAACCAAACACCGACGAAAACAAAAAAAGATCAACAAGAAAAAGGAAGATCAGGAGGAAGGACACCGCCACAACAGGATCGGCCAATCCTTCGGCCGCTGAATGCATCACACGGCAAGAATTCCCGCTCTCATCCAAGAAACCCTACTCCTATAGGATAAGTAGGGCAAAAACCAAAAAATAAAAAAAAACAAGAGCCGAGGAGGAGGAGGAGGAGGAGGTTTGATGGTCTACCGGCTCTCCCCTTCCTGCTTTCTTTTTCTTTTTATCAAAAGCGGGGACAGAAGAGGGAGGTGGATTGATGGGATGAGATGAGATTGAGATGGCGACAGAAAGGGAAGAGGGGATGGACGGATAGGATCTCTGGGGCGGAGAAGGAGAGAGAGAGAATGATGTTGCGTATAAGTGGCCGTCCCGACAAGAGGGAACAAGAGGAGAGAGTGCGTAGAACGGGGTGGGATGGGCACAAACAGTCGTCACCACGTAATCGCCAGGTGCATTGCATCCGTTCCGAAACCACCGATTCCTCCCCTTGCTCTCTCGCACACCACCTAACCCGCGTTCTTTTTCTAATCCCCATCATCCATCCGGCTGGTTCGTCTCCCCTTGCTAAGCTACTCGATGTTCTGTTTTCCCCACCTTTTTTTTTTTTTTCCATTCCGTTCCTTTCTGGCCCCCGCTCTCCTCATTATTTATTTTCTTCCTTCCTTTCTTCTTATTCTATTATTTACTAGACCCGGCCCCACCCAGCTGTTTCGGAACCCGGTTTGCAATTGGCGTCCCACAACGAGTAACGTGGCCTCTTTCGTCTGGTGGAGCAGGTGGATCCCAGGAGTCCAACTGGACGGTCGCAGGACTCACGGTGCTCATCTTGCCCTGCCTCATCAAATAGGGGCCGCCAAAGTCTCTTCGGAGTCCTCCGATATAGAAAGGGGGGCAAAAAAAAAAAAAAAAAAGGTGAGACAGCGGCTAGAATTTTTTCGACCTCTCTATCTATTTTATTTTTCTGTGGCCGGGCCCAGAGTGGGGGGTGGGGGGAACCTGGGCTCCCGACTGTCTTCCAAGTTCAAAGAATTCAAAGTTGGCAAGGGGGATGGAAGGTCCCCATTTCGTTTGCTATTATAACACCGCGCGAGACGACCACTCCGTCCACGTGGGAAAACTGGAGCAATTGGAGGGCAAGAGCGGGTCTGCGTTTACACGCGGTTTATCGTGCAACTGGGACTGCCTTCCGTTGCTGGACCAAGCTTTTAGTTTGCTTTAATGTACAGTATTTGAATGGCAAGGTTGTTTGCCAAAAAAAAAAACAAAAAAAAAAAAAAAAAAAAAGGAAATGGAGACGCACGTCTCCCTCGTTTTTTTTTTTTTACATGATACACCTGCATGAATGTACATCAGCAAAGATGACCTTTTTGACATATACAGCCCACTAGCAACGATAGCATGATCTTTGCACCTCATGATGAACAAGATTCTTCTGGCAATAGTTTGGTAGCTGGGTTTAGTAGTCATTGTTGGATGATGGATGAGTTTGTTCGGTCAATTAGGATTACTAACTCATTGGTTCCATCCATTTTTAGTGTCCACGAGTAGTGTGACAACACATTGCAGATCCAAATATCTTTGTAACATGCTCTCCCCTCTGTCCTAAATCTATATGCAAGAGAAATGAGGTAAAAAGGAAAATGGTGCATTTGGTACACAATCGGAATAGCGCAGAACCATATCATAATAGATTGGAAGATGAATCAAAGTAGCCATATCCTCCAATATAATTGGTTCACGATTAGAATTAGAATTGGAATGAAATTTGCATATTAGAGGAACATAGGTATTGATTTCGAGGGATTGGGACAACTCCCATTCCTTCTGGAATTGGAATAGGTATGGAACTTCTTCCAACCAAATGGTTGAAATAAGAGTAATTCATTCGCATTCCTATTCCAAAGTTCAACTTCCCCGACCAAACTATGTATAAAGTTTGTTAGTACTATCTTTGTCAAATAAAGCCATGCATTCCACGGTAAGGGAGAAGGGACTCTGCCACTATTTTGTCTTGGATTAACAAGCCCTCCTTGTGCGCACGTTGATGAACAACCCATTACTGTAGGATGTTCTTGCATGGAAGTGAACAATCTTGGCATTTATTGCAACTCATATTCCTTGCAAAAGGAATCAACCCACAGAATGGCTTACAGGCAATATAATTCATGGTGACTTTCTGCTCAAACAAAGAGACTGTCTATAGCCATCTGTAGCCTTGATCCTCACTGTTAATGTGCATAGAGAGGGTTACTTAAGGGACTAGCATCCTCTGCTGTGATGTAGCTATTTTTTCTTTCTTTTAGTATCAACTGATTCTCCACTTGACCGGGACTCCTCATCCATAAAAGGGCTCAAGATCACTGGTACGAACACAAGCAACAAACTCCCTACTTTCTCTTCACCTTTTATCTTTTTCATATCTCCTCACTTGGTTCTATCTAACTTAGGCATCGGAGGGTCCCAAGACAAATTAGCTTGGTGACCTCCTTTACCCTTCTTTTTGTATGTAGACCGGTGCTTCATTTTCTACCACAGCAAATCGATCGGCACCCTCCATGTCTTCATATCATTAGACCACCTTTACCCACCTTTCGTGCGTAGATCAATGCTTCGTCTTCCACCATAATAGACTGATCAGCACCCTCTACGCTCCAGATTATCAGACTGGATTTTGGCAGTAACATAAATATCATACAAACCTTGAGCTATACAAAATAGGGTTCTGGCTTTACTTTGAAGGGTCTGAAGTTTTCCTTCTTAGTTTTCTTTTTTCTCCCCTCAAGTTCTGAACGTGAACTATAACATCTTTTTTCTTTTGAGTGAGATATAAACTGCTGGTCTACCAGAATTACAATTCTAGTTTAATGTATCAAGACTTCTGGTTTTCATTCATCAAAAGGTAGAATGAAGACACAAAGGTAATCCTTACATTTCTTTTTTTTTTTTTTTTTTTTTGAGGAAGATGGAGACTAATGGCATATCACCATTAGTCACACTTACATTTGGGTGGGAGATTTATACCTTAAATATATAAAACACTTAAGTTGTTTCTTGATTATGTATCAAAATAGTGGAAGTTCATACCCCATTACTCCTAGCATTAAAAACGGATTGACATTAAATATGTACATGCTCAAATCGCATTACTCAATTCATGGCTTTGACCCCCTTTGTTTTATACATCTTTATCTGCTGGAAGAGTTTGAACTGCAATCATGGTTATATGCTTGTCACATAATTTTATGTTAAAATAATACTTGGTGCTTCATAGCTTCTTCAGGTAGTCCGTAAGTGTTCATTTTGTTTCCTTGTTATTGTATATATGTTGTGTGCATGCTCGTTATGGACATCAAACAATATAAACGATTCCAAACAGACTCCGACCTTCAAACTTAATGACCTGAGATCTTTCACTGTACCGCATCAAGATTTGTTCCTCTTTATATCCGAATATAGTTAGAGGTTCCATTTATCTTTCATCAACTTGGTCAACTTTGATAACAAACCCCGTAGGAAAAGATTTTAAATTCAATGGTATGTATTGTTAATGGAAAATAAATTTAGGAGATAGAATTTTGATCAATCACCTTGGAATTGCTCGAGCTTTTTTGGAATCACAATGGCTACAAGTGAAAATGCCATCGTAATGTCCTTTTTTTTTTTTTTTTTGGTGAAAGAATTGCATGCCATTTATCATCTTGGACTTATTTGTGATAAGCGAACCTCAATCTGATGCTATATTGTGCTTGTAAGCAAGGTTATATGTAAGTTATTAATTTATAGAAAGCAATAAAATAGTATGTAAGCTTAGCTTAGGATCTGCATCGTCTTGTAGTTGATTCAAAATGAACTTTATGCTTGTTTGCTCTGCTTAAGTCGTTTTATTGATCAAGATTTGTCATCTGAAATTTTTGATAAAAGTTCTGATCAATATTGAAAGGCATAGTTGAGAGTACCGATATGTACTCAAAGAAATTAATAAATTTTGATGAACTTAACAACTTTTTAGGTCATTTACCTTTTCTGTTGAGGAGCTGGTCAGTGTTTGAGATGTTTTTCTAGTTGAGAGAGAAATACCGGCATAAGATAAGTATATGAGATGCTATAAATGCAACTAATTATCATTGGTCAGTTTAAGATGTACCTCTGTAATTTCAAACTCTCTTTCTCTCTCTCTCTCTTTTTTTTGAGGTGAAATGGGAAGAAGCAAAGGCTCCCCCCCCCCTAGTTTATTAAAACAGAGCATACCTCCAGGAAACGGAGAATGTTTCAGCAATCAGAGAGGGGCATTCAGCAAAAAGATAACACAACAAACAAACATAAAAGGAGACAAAAGGAAGAGGTCAGGCCAATGCACTTGCTGTTAAGGAAAATCCAGTCATCCTGCTACTGCCTGATAGAGAAACAAGCCTATCCTAGAGCTCTAAGTGACCTTCCTTATTCTTAGTTGAACAAAGGTGAACCCAGGACTGGTAGAGATGAAGATATCTCTGCAATGTAATGAAGACCGAGCTTTTCCTCTTCAGCAATATTCGGTGGTTCCTCTCAATCCAAACACCCTAGCAAACGGCCGCAATTAACTATTTCCATGCACATGTACCCAGCTTTTTCCCGTTCTTTTTCCTCCAACCGGACCATAAACCATGAAAGTTGGTGGGCAAATTGGTCAGCTTTAGTTGGATCTTCAGCGTTCTCCAAATACTGCAAACATAGGAGTATCAGGATATCAGGTGATGAACCATTTCAGATGTTGAGCCACAAAGCGTGCATGATGAGACCGACATTCCAACCCTTTTTACAGGACACTTCATACGTGTGCACCTTATGTTTGAGCGCCAGCCAAATAAAAATTTTCTCTTTTTCCGGGACAGCCGCCTTCCACAAAACTCTCTGGTACAGACATCTCAATCCTTCAGTTGTTAATGGAGTAGTAGTAAAGAGGAAAAAGAGAACGCCCGATCGTGAGAGAGTTTCCAGAGTGGCACATCAGCTAACCGGGATGGCTCGACATGAGAAAGGGTGTCGAGAAGATAGTCCAGTTGTCTAGATTCAAACTCTTTCGCAGATTGCAGCGATTATAGGGAGTTTTGTGGAATCAACTCAGACAGCAATTGGCAGTCAAAATTGTCCCATGCCAACGAGATAACTGGTCGCAAGCTGTGCCATGATGATTTTAAATTAGTATGTGAAGTTACATCACACATAAAAATAACAAAACATCAAAATTTACTGTCTACCAAAAATCAAGGGGTCTCAAACAGCAGTATTTCGTTCTTTTGGTTTTGATATGATTTTTGTCTGTCCTAGTTTTGAGACAGTAACGATCATATATGAAATAACACATGCAATAGTTGCATAGAAAATACGACAAGAAACTCAAATAAATTTGAAACAAGGTGGAAGATATCAGAAATTACCTAAGGTCATATTATTCTAAATGTATGCTGCGGGTTTGCTAGCTCTACAAAATTTATTTTTGTTCCTGTGCTATTACAAAGTGTCCGTGTTCGTCTGAAATTTCTTCAATCTTTTATTTTTCTTCAAATTGATGTCATTTGATATTTATTTTCAACATCTGAAATGTTGGTGGAACAAGAGTAACGGTTGCATTTGATATATAGTAAAAGGAACCCTGTGCAACCAAGGGATCGACTATATTTATATCTTTGCCAAAAATTGTTACCTGAATTTGCTGTCCCTATGCCATATCAGGTGAAACACTGTTAGTTTTTGCTAATTAAACCATAAAGAAAATTTGTAATTTTAATGCTTAAATGTTCATCACCAAAAATAAGTCTTGTAATTTGCATGCACCATCTTCAGATAGACTTGGTGAGCTTTGTAAAACAATTTTAGTTCTAACGTATAACTTCCTCCTGGTTTGATCTCAGAAAGCTCTTGATGCTTTTTCATTTCCATCTGCCTGCAAGACAATCATAGAAAATAAAACAAATTAGTATCAGATGACAGAACTGAAAAAAAGAAAGAAAGAAAGAAAGAAAGAAACTTTTTTTTTTTTTCATTTAATAGTATGTATGTATGTATGTATGTATGTGTGTGTGTGTGTGTGTGTGTGTCTATATATATATATATATATGAAATATGAAAAGCACCTGTCTTGGAAATTATTAGTAACAACTACATTTCTATAGTAACTGTTTATAGACAGCATTTCATGTAATAGATTTGTAAATAGTTTCTTTTCTCATACATTTTATTAGAACTCTTGTTGATGCTCTGCTAGTTCCTCTCGGGGGTGAAACATATAATTGCCCGTGAGAAAATAGTGGTCTATGTA
The DNA here is from genome assembly GCF_000442705.2 of Elaeis guineensis. Taxonomy (NCBI): domain Eukaryota; kingdom Viridiplantae; phylum Streptophyta; class Magnoliopsida; order Arecales; family Arecaceae; genus Elaeis; species Elaeis guineensis. The sequence continues at coordinate 129,033,629 of NC_025995.2, read as the reverse complement.
ACCCCAGTCCCACATTTGCTAGGGTCTGCACTTATTAGATGTCACTGGACAGGAAATTGTTTTCTTTTAAAGTGGATTGGAACTTCTTATTCTCCGCAGCCTGCAATAGTATACATGGAAGAAATACTATTTTCCCTTTATGCAGTCCAGCTGCTACTTCAGCATCAATTATACTGTTTTGGAGGTCTCAACAAACTAGATGTGTTCCATGGATAATCCTCATCGCTTTCTTCTTATTCTTGTTGGGTAGATCCTCGTCACTTAGCCGACTACTAGGCCCTTCCCATCTCTGAGCCAACTAAAGGAGCTACACTGACTAAGCTACTGCCGTTCAACCCGACTTGAATTTACGAGTTACGATTAGCAAGGTCGCCGCCGGTCACCATCATAGACATCTGACTGACTAAGGGCAGTATACTTCTAGTCGGTACAAAGTCGACTAGGATTTACATGCCACCTACGGCCCGCTATGCCGAACAATACTCGGCCCACAACCGACTTCATATTCGATATGCGGTCGACTACATCAGTCGATGGCGGGGTACCACCCCTCGACGGCCTCATCATGCCGACTTCGACTACATAGGCCTCTGCCAACTAGCTGAGCACTGAACGTGGCCATTATGCAATTTTGATAGGCCGTATCAAGATCATGTCACTCAGATACCATACTCTGACTAGCTAGCTGCACGTCATGATAGGATACCACGAATTCATTAAATGCACCCACAGGAATATTTATTACACCTCACGTCCGGTAGCGTCGGCTGCCATAAGTGCGCCGAATAGAAGGCACGCTCGCCATCAGTATTTAAAGATGCTCATACGGCACCATGCGGCACCGTACGATAGGACATGATCGACATGATCATATGTCCTCTCGCCATTCATTTTACTCCTCCTATAAATAGAGGTAAACGGGGATCCCTCCAAGTATGCACACTTTTTGCAATCCTGACTTTGTCGCTCTTTCTACTCAAGCTATCTCGCTGACTTGAGCGTCGGAGGATCCTCACCGGAGCCACCTCCGATGGGACTTCTTTTGCAGGTTCATCTTCTTCGATGCTGAGTGAAACCTAGCAATATCCTTCTCCGATCAACCTCACCATCCTCAGTCTCGGCCTAAACTGAGTGCACCTTTTCCGATGATGGTACATTATCTTCTGGCACTCGCATCGTCTACTAATAGGCACGGTTCTTAGTCGGCTCCAGACCGACCACCTACAATCCATCGGAGAAAGGTCATAACAGTTTGGCGCACCAGGTATGGGGGATTGAGTAGAAAAAATTTTCTCTCTTAAGGACCTCCATAGCCAAGACAAAAGCACAGAATGTTTCTGCTGGTTCTATTCGATGCTTGTCGCGGTGTGAGGCACCTTCGACGACCCGTGGAGAGCCGAATGCTCCACGACGTTCAGTAACAGTAGATCTAGATTTGCTACCCTTGTGCAATAGGTGAAAAATTTGACAGAGTTTGTCCAAGATCTCCAACAGCAACAACAGTGGTTGGAAGTGGTCGCACCATGTGATGCACCTTCCAGGTGTAGCCACCAACCGCAATCTCCAACCCACCACTCTACACGACACTCCCGCCGAGCAAGTTCTCCACCCACCCGACGGTCACTACATTTTGAATCTCGGCATGCTTCACATGCTGATTCTGATGATCGCTGGCCTTCACATTCCCTTCGACGAACCCAACATAAGGAAAAGAGGCCACGATCTCCGTCAAGATCTTCTTCTTCTGGGGAGGTTCTACTCGAGGCTACTTGTGGTATCCTGATGTGTCGTAACAATGGCTGGATGAGTACGATCGAAAACTAAAGAAAATAGATCGCCATCTGAAATGGCTTCAGACCAACCATTGAGACCCGACCAACAGATTCGACATTAGTATGAGTCCATCTTTTTCAAGACGGATCCTCAATGAATCGATTTATGGTCGGTTCAAAATACCGCAAATCGAGCCGTACGATGGCTCCACTGATCCACTCGATCATCTTGAGAGCTACAAAGCTCTTATGCTTCTGCAAGGGGCATCTGACATCCTTCTCTGCATTGTCTTCCCAGTTATCCTTCAAAAATTGCACGAGCATAGTACTTGGGGTTACAGTCAGGAAGTATCAATTTTTTCGAGCAGTTCGAGCAACTGTTTGTGGCACACTTCGACACAAATCAGAAAGTGCCTAGAACCACTGACAGCCTCTTCTCTATTCGACAGCAAGACGGTGAGTCTTTAAGGGAGTTTGTGACGTGCTTTAACACCGCCACCCTAGAGGTCAAAGACCTCGATGAGGCGATGGCCATTGCGGCAATGAAGCAGAGACTCTGAAACTCCAAGTTCACATATTTTTTAGACAAGATGCTTCCTTAGTCCTACACCAAACTCTTCAAGAGTGCATAGAAGTACATCTGTATCGAGGAAGCTGCCATTGACCATCGTCAGTCCGAAAGAAAGGACCAAAAGAAGAAGACAAGAAAGGAGGAGTCTCTGGCAAGCCTAGTCGGATCTATGCCAAGAAGGAGGCTCCACCGTCCCAATTAAGCTAGAAGCCCAAAAACTTTGTGAGCAGGTATGACTCCTACACCACTCTGACTGTTTTTCGATTGCAGATTCTTATGAAGATAGAGGGAAAGATTCTTATATATGTATGTGATATATATATACACATACATACAAACACAGACGCACACACACACACACATGCACACACACACACACATATACATACATACATACATACATATATATACATACACATACATATATATATACATACATACACACACACATATACATACATACATACATACATACATACATATATATATGTATAAATAGATATACATGAGAGCCGGGCTCCATCCCCGACCTCAACTGCTGGTAAACTTCGTCCGGACTCCTAAGGGAGCCGGACTTCGCCCCTGACTTTGATTGCAGGTAGACTTCGCCCGGGCTCCTACGGGAGCCAGATCTCGTCTCCGACTCCAGCTGCGGGAAGACTCCGTCCGGGCTCCCACGGGAGCCGGACCTCATCCCCGACTTCGACTGAAGGAAGACTTCATCCGAACTCCTACAAGAGCCGGACTCCGAGCTCCTCTCAGACGGATAACTAGCCACCTTTCTCCGTCAGACACTCCAGCTGGACTTCGGCCGACAGGCCTGGACCCTCTAGCAGGCCACAGCATTTCTACGAAGATCGTACTCCAACCGAACTTCGACCGACAGGCCTGGATCCTCCAGCAGGCCATAGCAACGGCCACGACTCTGCTCCACTTCCTGCAACGGATTCCACGCGGCTCCATCACTCCCTGACGGGCCGCAGTAACGGCCACGACTCTGCTCCACTTCCTGCGACGGATTTCGTGGGGCTCCATCACTCCCTGGTAGACCACAATAATGGCCATGATCCTGCTCCATTTTCTGCGATGGATATCGCGCGATTCCTCCATCCTCTGGCAAGTCGCGACAACGGACGCCACTCCACTCCCCGCGACAGACTCCACGTGGCATGTCCCGATGATAGCCACGATTCCACTCCACTACTCTTCGCAACAAACTCCTCCTGACCATGGGCAGTCCACTGCCAGACGGTTACAAACATCGCTATTAGTCTGTTGCTCCCTCTGCCTATAAAAGGGGGACCCCAGATACGTTATTCTCTAAGCTCTATTTTCTATCCCAAAACTCTGCTAAAATTTTCGTTCGAGCACTCCATTCTTGTTGAGGCAGAGAACTGACTTGAGCGTCAGAGGATCTTGCTGGAGTAACCCCACCTCCGGTTTAGACTTCTTTTGCAGGTCCCGGTAGCGACTGCGACTCCCTCGACTCCAGCTTCTCTGGCGCAGATAGATTTTTACACCAACAGGATTGGCGCTAGAAGAAGGGGTGTGTCTTCGCAGCACCCTTATTCTGAAAAGAGCGCTCAACGGGATCGCCTCCAGTCATCTTTTTCGACATCCACTCCTCCTTCCCCCACTTGATCTTCGTCCGATGCCTCCCTGCAAAGCATCCACACGGCGATCCACGGCCTCCGCGGCCAGATCTCAGGCTCCGACCTCACCTCCAGTCTCCCAGCCTCTACCACCTCCTCCGGCAGCGGCGGTTGGCGTGGAGCAATTCGACCTACTGGTGCAGCAGGTCAGAGGCCTCACTGAAGCTGTGCAAGCCATACAACAGCAGCAGCAGCCGCAGGCATCAGTGCGATCGAAAAGAGCATCGTCAGAACTCCAAAATCCGGTGGTGGGATGGGCCACTTGGGCCAGCCGCCCTGTCTTTCCCGAAAAGATGAATTCAAGGGTGGAGAGCCCTCTATCGGACCACGATTCCACCCCCAGAAGATCTCTGCCTCCATTCTGCCAGAAGACCCTCGAGACTCGTAGTCGAGAGGATTTCCTAGACTAGAGGCTCCAGGAGATGAACCGACGGATCGAAGAACTCCGCCACGCTCCCCCCACTTATGGTGAGGACATTTGTACTGACCCCCTTTTTCTCAGATGATCATGCAGGAACCGATCCCGCCGAACTTCAAGCTCCCTCAGTTCGAAAGCTACGACGGGACTTCAGACCCAGTTGACCACCTGGAGGCCTTCCGGATAATGATGCTGCTTCATGGCGCGCCCGACGCCATTCTATGTCGAGCCTTCCCATCCACCTTGAAGGGAGCGACGAGAAACTGGTACTCGACACTGAAGTCGGATACCATCTTTTCCTTTGATCAGATGAGCCACCAGTTTGTGGCTCATTTTGTTAGCAGCCGGCGTCCCCGGAAGGGTTCGGAGTCCCTCATCAACATCAAGCAGAGGGAGGGAGAGTCCATTCGGGCCTACATCAACCGTTTCAACATCGCCACGTTGGAGGTCCGAAACTTGGATCAATCGGTAGCGATGGCCGCCCTGAAAGGCGGCCTTCAGAAGAACGACCTTTTATTCTCCCTGAAAAAGAAGTACCCCAGGGATTTTGCTGACCTGTTGGCTCGGATCGAAGGGTACGCCTGAGCGAAAGAAGCCTTCAAAATAAAGGATGAGGAGACCGCGAGAGAGCGGCAGGCGGGAGACTCGAGTAAGTCCGCAGTCGAAAAAGGGGTGAGAGAAGCTCGGCCACGTTCCCGAACTCCTCCCGGGCACAAGCGCATCCAGACTCCTCCTCGAGCACGCAGGCAGGGAAGCTTGGAGCACCGAGCTCGACAGGGCTCTCCCCTAGGAAGGTTCCGCAACTATGCCCCCCTCAATGCATCGAAAACCCAAGTGCTGATGGAGGTCAGAGAGCAGCTCCCAAGGCCAGAGAGGATGCGCACGCATCCCGAGAAGTGCAACCCCAACAAGTTCTGCCTCTACCATCGTGACCACGGCCATGATACAGAGGAGTGCATTCAGCTTCGAGATGAGATCGAGGAGCTCATCAGACGAGGTCGGCTCGACAGGTTCATTCGACGTCGACCTGAGGGCAGAGAGGATCGGCCAAGGGCCCTGCTGTAATCTGAACCACCGAGGAGGGAAGAGCAGCCCAAAGATCGGCCTCCAATCAGGATCATCAACTCCATCACCGGAGGACTTCAAGGAGGAGCAGACCTTCCACGACCGTGGGACTTGGAAAACCTGTAAATGTATTACTAACGACTTTGCTTTGAATCAAAATTCTTTTCGACTTTGCATGTCTTCCCTTTTGGCATGGACTTGTTACGACTGGGGATAACCCCTTCAAACAATCAAAATAAGGTCATGTTAGGAATAGGAGGAGAACCTCATCCTGACATGAGCAAAATGAAAGTTCGATTATTTTAAGATCGGATCGGGGGAGAGGCCCATATAACGGCCCTTAGGTGCCCCCATGGCCATGTTAGGAACATGAGGAGAACCTCGTCCTAACATGAGCAAAATGAAGGCCCGATTCTTTTAGACCGGATGGGGGGAGAGGCCAAACAGCGCCCATAAGCACCCCCACAGCCATGTTAGGGACAGGAGGAGAACCTCGCCCTAATATGAGCAAAGTCGAAGGCCCGATTCCTTTTAGACCGGATGGGGGGAGAGGCCAAACAGCGTCCATAAGCGCCCCCACAGCCATGTTAGGGACAGGAGGAGAACTTCGCCCTAACATGAGCAATGTCGAAGGCCCGGTTCCTCTTAGATCGAATGGGGGGAGAGGCCAAACAGCGCCCATAAGCACCCCCACAGCCATGTTAGGGACAGGAGGAGAACCTCGCCCTAACATGAGCAAAGTCGAAGGCCCGATTTCTCTTAGACCGAATGGGGGGAGAGGCCAAACAGCGCCCATATGCGCCTCCACAGCCATATTAGAGACAGGAGGAGAACTTCATCCTAACATGAGCAAAGTCGAAGGTCCGGTTCCTCTTAGACCGGATGGGGGGAGAGGCCAAACAGCGCCCACATGTGCCCCCACAGCCCCGTTAGGAACAGAAGGAGAACCTCGTCCTAACTTGAGCTGAAATCGACCACATCAGAAATAGGAGAAGAACCTCGACGCGATGTCGACTGAGGTCTGGCCGTTCGAGACCCGACAAGAAAAAGAAAACTTTCACGACGACCCCTCTACGCCACCATGACCCCCTATCCCAACAAAAAATGGAGGCCGAACTACACTAAAAGCACAAAGGACCTCATCTCTATGAAGAGGGAGGAAGAGAAAGTAAGATTTACGGTCGCAAACGAAAGGCAAACTGACACGGCGATAACAAGGAACCTCCAAGCGACGTCGATGTTGAACCAGAAACTCGGCAATGGCGACCTAATGCACAGACGAACGAGGAATCCTCGAACAACATCGACATCACGCGGGGGCACACGACAGTTCAACGTGACATACGGGTAAGATAGCAAAGATCTTTTCATTTCATTGGCAAAATATGCGTTACAGAGCCTGGAAGTCTGAAGAAGAAAAAACAACAAAAACAACAACGACAGCGACAACGACGACGACAAACAGACAAGCGACGAAAGAAGACACTTAGAGGAACGAAGGGCAAAAAGAGCCCTAAGAGGGCCCGGCTTCCTCCGACCTCGAACTTTCGGCTTCGACCCTCACCAGGGAGCGCCTTAAGCTTTCGACTTCTGCTTCCAATTCTCTTCTCTCATTAGTATCTCCATGTATCTTCGGTGAAATCACTGACTTTCGTTCTCCACCTCTCGACGTCTTTTTCTCAGGACCTCAGATTCTGCCTCCGCATCCTTGACGGCCTGCTGCTCGCATACCAGCTGGATCTTTAATTGCTGCAGCTCGACCTTCCCCTCCCCAAGGGCGACAGATAGTTCTTCTATGGTTCTTCTCAGGGATTGGAGTTCGCTGAAATCCGGAGCGGGAGCAAGCTGAGCCCCTCCAGCTAGCTGCCTCTGAAGGCGGGCAACCTCGTCGGTCGCCATCCTGAGCCTCCCCTTGTATTCATCCACCTGCTTGCGCCAGCCGGCCTGGTATGCATCATAGCTTGCTTCGGCATCCTGGAGCTGTTGCTAAAGATCGGAGACCTTCTTCGACCATTCCCGGTCGCTGTCGGCCCGAGTCAAGAGCCGGGATGAACTTCCTTCCAACTGGCTAATCCTCTCCTGCGCAGCCGACAGCTCCACTCTGAGAGAACTGATCTTGGTAGCTTGAGCCCAAGATCGGTCGCTGGCGTGCTTCTTGTGCTCCTCGAGCTCCTTCTCGAAGTTTGCCTTCCTCCGGTTGTACTCCATGATCTCCTTCACATGGAGGTTCCGAAAGTGGGTGGCCTCCGCGATGGCTTCAGAGTGACTCTCCCTCAACCTGCGAAGCTCGCCTTCCATCTTTTTCGACCTTTTCGTCAAATGAAGAACTTCCTTCTTCAGGTGCTAGATCGTGGACTTCAGCAGAATTCTCTGGGGTAGGGGAAGCACTTCGACAGGACACTGCCATCGGGGCGCATCTCATTGCAGAAAGAAAAATAAAAAGGAGGAAGGAAGAGTGGAGAAGAGTGGAAAAGCCGTCCACAAGGAGAAACTCAACTTTATTGATTGAATATTTCTTAAAGACAAAAAGGAAAAAAAAATTATAGTAAAGAAAAAATACAAGGTCGGAGGTCTCAGACCTCTGCGGTAGGAGTTGGGAAGCTCGGTGTCCCTGGAAGGGGGGCTGCGACAGCAGTAGCAGCAGGAGAGGGACTGGCCTCATCTTCAGACTCCTCGCCCAAGAAGCTGAGATCGAGCTTGAAAAATTTCTTGGCCACCTTCTCCTGACAGAGCTTGAACCCCTTGATGAATGCTTCTTGGTCGAACCTGACGTTCAGGTCCCTCATTTCCGCAGAGGCCTTGAACTCCTCCACCGCAAGAACCCTAACCTCCGAGACCAGGACCAGGATCTGCTCCGCCAAATTTGTGACCTCGGCCTGTGCCTTCCTCACCGTCTCCTCCGAGGTCTGCTTCTCTTCCTCCCGAGCCTGCTTTTCTTTCTCCAGGGCCTCTTGGAGGGTAACTACTTTGGATGCCTTTTCTTTGAGGCGAGCGACCTCGGCCCGACGATGCTCCTCCGCCTAGATGGTATCCCTCCTCGCCCAGTTCGTCGCCTCGATATTGGCAAGGAGCTGGTGCCCAATCTGCAAGGGCGGCTAGGGGATCAGAACAAGGGTCGAAAAACCAATTAAATGAAGATTTATTTACCTCGAGAAAGGACCCTAGGGAGTCCCAAACCCGCTGCTCATGATCGGCACGATCAATCCTCTCGACGACTTCAGACAGAATGCAGCCGTCGATCAACCACTTGATCAAGTTCCTGTCATTGAAGGGATTCTTCAGCTCTTCTTCAGAACCGTGGGATTCTTCGATGGCGACCTGACGGCCACTTATCCTGCGGGCCACCAACTTCCTTCTCCTCCCCCTCTCGACCCCGGGTGCCTCCACAGGACGGACCCCCAAAACAGGAGCCTCAGTGAGGGGACTCCTTGAAGAGGCCCGAGGAGCCGGGGGTTCGACATCCGAGGGAACCTCGACCGTGGGAGCCGCCTGGGCGGGCACGGTCGAGCTCGTCTCCTCTATTTTGGCCTTCTTTGTTGATCCGGAGGCTGCGGCACCTTTTCATTTGTGGGCCTTGAGGCCCCTGACGAGCATCCGTGCTGCTTTGGCGTCCATTCCTAAAAAAAAAAAAAAATCAATCAAAAATTGGTGATGGGGTAAAAAAAGAAGAAGTGACACGCAAAAAAAAAAAAAAGAGAAGAAAAGAAGAGAAAAAGAAGAAGGACGGGAGAAAAGAAGAGGAAAGAAAAGATGGAATACTCGCAGGATCTTCGGGACTCAAGCCGATGTTGAACAAAAACTGCTCCTTCAGAAGGTTGGGAAGGGAAGGAGCGGAATAGCCAAGAAGCTTTCGGGCGGCTTGAAGGTCGTCCTCCCCCAGGCTGAAAGTCCGGCGGATAGAGTCCCTTAGAGAGCCCCAAGGGGGCAAGCCCAGCCTCAAAGTCGGGCAGTGGACGAAGAGGTACTTTCCCTTCCAGTTGTGGACTGAAGAGGGAGCACCTTTTAGCAACCCCTTCTTGCCAAACTGGGGGGAGAAATACCACCAGTCCTTTGCCGAGGGATGATGCTTGAAGGTGTAGAAATGCCTAAACAAAGAGAGGGATGGCTGAACTTCGACTACGTGGCAAAGGGAGAGAAATCCTTTCAAAAATCTAAAGGAATTCGGCGCCACTGAAGCTAAAGAAATATCTAAGAAACAGAAGAGGGCGACAACGAAAGGCGAAAGCGGAAGTCGGAGTCTGGCACGGAAGGCCTCCTGATACAGACAAAAGCGGCCAGGTGGGGGGGTGCTAGCCCGGTCGGCGGGATCGGAGAGCTCCAGATCGTACTCCGAAGGAACTCCATACTGAACCCTTATCAGTAGGAGTTCATCCGGAGTCAGAGAATAGGGAATGGCACCCGATGCAAAAATCGGGCGAAGCCCAGCCCCAGATGTGGGTTCGTCTACAGAGTGGGGGTCCTGGGGGGCTGAGGTGGAAGAACTCTTGGAACCGCTAGAGGCGGAGGTGCTGGAAGACATTTCAAATGAGGACCCTAAAAATCTCGGAGAAATCAGGCGGAACAAGAGGCGAAAGGTTTGCGGAGAACCAAACCAAAGGAGGGCGACAGGAGAAAGATAGAGGAAAAGGGGCACCCGAATGGCAAGAAGGGGAACAAAGTTTCAGGACTAACCTAAGTCGCTCCGAAAGATGTAGAAGGTGCGAGGACAGGGATGACTCGAAGGATGCCTAGGGCCAAGGTAGATGCCAAGGAGGGTCAGGGCTCTCGAAGAAAAGGCGGACACCGATAGAATTTTCAGGCGGAATAGGGCCCCTAAAGGCGAAAGGGCGGGTTTAAATAGCCCTGGGATCTGGCGTCATAATGATCGCGAATCCCCTCAGGCCGACCCGCGCTCGCCACGTGTCCCACTCACCATGGCAGACGGCTAAAAATGGCTGACAGAGCCATTACTGCACCGTACCTGGGCCAACGTACCAGCAAAAATTTTGAAAGGTCCCTTCGAATCGCCCTGATTCGAAAAGACTCCAGCACGCACGCATTTAATGCCAAAATATCTGGGGGCGATCGTGCACGGGATTCAAGGGGACAACTTCGGCTGCAAAAATTTTTCTGTACTTCCTTCATTTGAAATTTAAACTCGGAAGTAGGGGGACTGGTGTTGGGTATAAAATACCCCCCAGTCGAAGTTCGTGACCGGAGTGACCCTCCGGAGATCCAACCGACTTCCGACCTCCGACGACGTCTCTTCAAACCTCCCGGGCGGTCGAGCCCCCGCAACACTCTCAAGTTTTGCTGACGGACGAGCCCCCACCAGCATCGACCGGATTCTTCATGACAGACGGACTCCACCCAAATTTCCACAATGATCGACCATCTTCTAGACTTCGTCCGGACTCCTATGGGAGCCAGACTCCGCCCATGACTCCAATTACAGGCAGACTTCATCCGGACTCCTATGGGAGTCGGACTCCGCTCACGACTCCAATTGCAGGTAGACTTCGTCTGGACTCCTACGGGAGCCGGACTTCGCCCCCAACTCCAATTGCAGGTAGACTCTGCCCGGACTCCGACGGGAGCCAGACCTCGTCCCCAACTCTGGTTGCAGGAAGACTCTGTCTGGACTCCTACGGGAGCCGGACCTCGTCTCCAACTCTGGTTGCAGGAAGACTCTGCCCGGACTCTTATGGGAGCCGGACCTCATCCCTGACTCCGGCTACAGGCAGACTTCGTCCGGACTCCTACGGGAGCCGGACTCTGCTCGCGACTCCAATTGTAGGTGGACTTCATCCGGACTCCTACGGGAGTCAGACTTCGCCCCCAACTTTAATTGCAGGTAGACTCTGCCCGGACTCCTACGGGAGCCGGACCTCGTCCCCAACTCTGGTTGCAGGAAGACTCTGCCCGGACTCCTACGGGAGCCGGACCTCATCCCCGACTCCGATTACAGGCAGACTTCGTCCGGACTCCTACGGGAGCCAGACTCCGCCCGCGACTCCAATTGTAGGTAGACTTCGTCCGGACTCCTATGGGAGCCGGACTTCGCCCCCAACTTTAATTGCAGGTAGACTTCGCCCGAACTCCTACGGGAGCCAGATCTCGTCTCCGACTCCGGCTACAGGAAGACTCCATCCGGACTTCGTCTCTGACCTCAACTGCTGGAAGGCTTCGCTCGGACTCCTACGGGAATCGGGCTCCGTCCCCGACCTCAACTGCTGGTAAACTTCGTCCGAACTCCTAAGGGAGCCGGACTTCGCCCCTGACTTTGATTGCAGATAGACTTCGCCCGGACTCCTACGGGAGCCAGATTTCGTCTCCGACTCCAGCTGCGGGAAGACTTTGCTCGGACTCCTACGGGAGCCGAACTTCGCCCCCAACTCCAATTGCAGGTAGACTCTGCCCGAACTCCTACGGGAGCCGGACCTCATCCCCAACTCTGGTTGCAGGAAGACTCTGCCTGGACTCCTACGGGAGCCGGACCTCATCCCCAACTCTGGTTGCAGGAAGACTCTGCCCGGACTCCTACGGGAGTCGGACCTCATCCCCGACTCCGGCTACAGGCAGACTTCGTCCGAACTCCTATGGGAGCCGGACTCCGCCCGCGACTCCAATTGTAGGTAGACTTCATCCAGACTCCTACGAGAGCCAGACTTCCCCCCCAACTTTAATTGCAGGTAGACTTCGCCCGAACTCCTACGGGAGCCAGATCTCGTCTCCGACTCCAGCCGCAGGAAGACTCCGTCCGGACTTCATCCCCAACCTCAACTGCTGGAAGGCTTCGCCCGGACTCCTACGGGAGCCGGGCTCCGTCTCCGACCTCAACTGCTGGTAAACTTCGTCCGGACTTCTACGGGAGCCGGACTTCGCCTCCAACTTTAATTGCAGGTAGACTTCGCCCGAACTCCTACGGGAGCCAGATCTCGTCTCCGACTCCGACCGCAGGAAGACTCCGTCCGGACTTCATCCCCGACCTCAACTACTGGAAGGCTTCGCCCGGACTCCTACGGGAGCCGGGCTCCATCCCCAACCTCAACTGCTGGTAAACTTCGTCCGGACTCCTAAGAGAGCCGGACTTCGCCCCTGACTTTGATTGCAGGTAGACTTCGCCCGGGCTCCTACGGGAGCCAGATCTCATCTCCGACTCCAGCTGCGGAAAGACTTCGTCCAGGCTCCCACGGGAGCCGGACCTCATCTCCGACTTCAACTGAAGGAAGACTTCATCCGGACTCCTACGAGAGTCGGACTCCGAGCTCCTCTCAGACGGGTAACTAGCCACCTCTCTCTGCCAGACACTCCAGTCGAACTTCGACCGACAGGCCTGGACCCTCTAGTAGGCCACAGCATTTCTACGGAGATCGTACTCCAACCGGACTTCGGCCGACAGGCCTGGACCCTCCAGAAGGCCACAGCAACGGCCACGACTCTGCTCCACTTCCTGCGATGGATTCCGCGTGGCTCCATCACTCCCTGACGGGCCGCAGTAACGGCCATGACTCTGCTCCACTTCCTGTGACGGATTCCGTGCGGCTCCATCACTCCCTGGCAGATCACATTAATGGCCACGATCCTGCTTCACTTCCTGCGACGGATACCGCACGATTCCTCCATCCTCTGGCAAGTCGCGACAACGGACGCCGCTCCACTCCCCGCGACAGACTCCACATGGCATGTCCTGGTGATAGCCACGATTCCACTCCACTACTCTTCGCAACAAACTCCTCCTGACCATGGGCAGCCCACTGCCAGACGGTTACAAACATCGCTATCAGTCTGTTGCTCCCTCTGCCTATAAAAGGGGGACCCCAGATACGTTATTCTCTAAGCTCTATTTTCTATCCCAAAACTCTACTAAAATTTTCGTTTGAGCACTCCATTCTTGTTGAGGCAGAGAATTGACTTGAGCGTCGGAGGGTCTTGTCGGAGCAACCCCACCTCCGGTTTAGACTTCTTTTGCAGGTCCCAGCGGCGACCGCGACTCCCTTGACTCCAGCTTCTCCGACGCAGGCGAATTTTTGCACCAACAAGCCTCTTATTTATAATCTTGAGGAGATTCAGCTGACTCTCTGATTTCGACTTTCGATCGACCTGATAAGCACGACCTTCCGACTATCAATCGGTTGGCCGACTGACAGTCGACTATCCGTAAATTTGACAAACTCCAACTATGATGACTCGATTGATTTCAGACTGATGACCGTTGGTATATTAGAATTATCGATCGATGCTCATTCAGACTTTCACAACTACCGACATACGATCGACATATTTTGATTATAGACATATAGTCGGCTTACCGAAAACTGCAAGTGCAGAAAGCACATAATGATCAGAACATGATCAGTGACGGATATAACTACCCATCCTATGATCACATAATACCGAAATAAGCGAAACCCATATGTCTAACCGTTATAGATGGTTACCAGCTACTTGTCTATAAAAGGAGGTAAATGAACAGCATTTGGGAAGGTCTCTTGAGAACTGAAACTTTGCCTTTTTGAATATTAATCTGCTATTCACCACTTTCTACTGACTTAAGCATTGGAAGATCTCCATCGGACATAATTTCGATCAGTATGGACTTCATTTTGCAGGTACTCTTCACCGACGTCAGGTGCAACAGAAGATTGGCCATAATAGATTAGCACACTAGGTAGGAGAATAGGAGCAATAATGGCAAAGATCAGAGCTCAAAAAAATTCTATAGGATCTGCAAGGCAATTTTTCTATCGAGAAGATCTTCCTCCCCCTCCAATGGCAGAGCCCAGCTCCTCGCATCCTGTAATCACTACGGATGTATAAATTACTACTCTAATGCAGCAAATGAAGGTGTTGATGGAGGCAGTTCACCGCCTCCAACAATAACAGACACAGCAACAGCAGCAACCGCCAGTGGCTCATTTAGTACCATCCATGCACAGTCACCATCCTTCACGGTGCTCACTCTCTTCATCTCTAGAACAACGATTGTCTCGAGATTCTCATCGAGTTGAGCAACCGCATTCTCAGCATTCTCCTCACACCATCCATCCTTTACGACGATCTCCTTCTCCTTTCCATGTACATAGTATCAAGAAGGAGAAAAGGTCGCGTGCACCTTCTCCTTCTCTATCCTCAAATTTTTTAGTAGATTCTATCCCTGGATTATCCCAGCAATGATGGCTCGATAACTTTGAGTGCAAGTTCAAGGAGATCGACTGCCAACTTATCTGACTTCAGGTGAAAAGTCGGAAGTCCTCTAATGACTATGATTTTCACACTGTCCAACCTCTCTCTCAGCGTATCTTGAACGAGCCGATCCTGTCTCGATTCAAGATACCACAGATGGAGCCATATGACGGCTTCACTGACTCAATTGATCATTTAAAAAGTTATAAGGCTCTCATGATCTAGGGGGCAACCGACGTCCTCTTATGTATTGGCTTTTCGGTAACTATTCAAAAGATTACTCGAACCTGATATTCTGAGCTTCAATCGGAGAGCATAAATTTTTTTGAGCAACTCAAGCATTCTTTCGTGGCCCATTTCTGTACTAGCTAAAAGGTACCACGGATATCAGACAGTCTCTTTTCCATCAAGCAAGGTGAGATAGAGACATTGAGGGATTTCGTGGCTCACCTCAATGCAGCCATATTTGAGGTCAGGGACCTCAATGAAGATATAGCTATATTGGTCATGAAGAGAGGTCTGAGAAGATCTAGATTCACTTATTCTCTGGATAAGACTCTCTTCTGGACCTATGCAAAACTCTTGAAATGCACATACAAGTACATTCATGCAGATTAAGGCATTTCTGACTGACATCAGACAGAAGAAAAAGGTCAAAAAAAGAAACAAAAGAAAACTAAAGCTCCAATCGAACCAAATCGATCAACTACCAATAAGCGAGCTTCACCTCGTCGACGGAGTCCAAGATCGAATAATTTTGACAACAGGTATGACTCTTATACTCTTCTTTCTACTCTACATGCACAGACTTATTAGAGATCGAAGGAGAGGAGTATCTTCGATATCCCCCATCGATAAAAGTGCCATCGAAGAGTCACGATAAGAAAAAGTACTATCGATTTTATCATGATCACGATCACGATACCGAACAGTGTATTCAACTCAGAGATGAAATAGAGGTTCTGATCCGATGTGGCTACCTCAAAAAATTTTGATGAGATCATCCGACTCAACCTTTGACCGACCAATAGCCTTAGCCATAAGTTTAGAAAACGATCAACAATCGACCAATGACAGAAGTGATCGATATGATCTCTGGGTGATCGAAGGACTGGAGGGCAACTTTTGAAGAAGAGTCGGCAAAGAAATGACGACTTGATAATATAATTTCTTTTTCGAAAGATGGTGTTAGGGGAATACAAACTCTCCATGATGATGCTGTTGTTGTTTTGATGATGATAGTAAACTATGATGTAAAAAAAATTTTAGTCGATACTGGAAGCTCAACTGATGTTTCTTTTACTCGACTTTCTTCCAAATGCGACTACCGACTGACCAACTTAGAAGAGTCTCAACATCATTAGTCATTTTTACTGGAGATGTAGTTATCATGGAAGGAGAAATTACTCTCCCATTAACTGCAGGAATAAAACCACAATAAAGTATAGTTCTCCTGACATTCACTATCGTCCGAGTTCCATCGACTTACAATGCTATACTTGGACGATCTGGACTTAATGCCCTAAGAGTAGTAGTTTCAACATACTATTTATTGGTCTGATTTTCAACAAGAAATGGAGTCAAAAAAATATGTGAAGATCAACAACTTGCTAGATATTATTTCATAGTCTCTGCAAAGAATAATCAATCTGAAGACTCTTGGTCCATCGATAAATTAGACCAAAGAAAAAATAAAAAAAGAGATGAACCAGTCGAGCAACTGATTTCTATCCCGTTGAAAGAAGAAGATCTTGAGAAGATGATCCAAATTGGATTGTAATTGTCTGATCTAGAACGGCAACAACTGATGAATCTATTAAGAGCAAATACCGATATTTTTGCTTGAACGGCAATTGATATGCCAGAAATTTCTCCAAAAGTAATAACCTACCGATTGAATATTAATCCTAAAGTTAAGCCAATGAGACAAAAAAAAAAATTTTACTCCTGAAAGATAGAAGGTCATCGATAAAGAAGTCGACAAACTCCTCGTGGCTGGCTTCATTAGAGAAGCTAATTATCCCGATTAACTCATCAATGCAGTTGTGGTGACAAAAGTGAATGAAAAATAAAGAAACTGTATCGACTACACAAATCTAAACGAAGCTTATCCGAAGAATAGTTTTCTCTTATCAAAAATCGACCAACTAGTTGATGTGACTTTGGAACATCAATTTTTGAGCTTTATGGATGTCTTTGTAGACTACAATCAGATTCGGATAGTATCCGAAGATGAGGAGCACACTACCTTCATAACTGACAAAGGCATTTACTGTTACAAAGTAATGCCATTCGGTTTAAAGAATACCAGAGCCACTTATCAACGGTTGGTCAACAAACTATTCAAGACACAAATTGGATGAAACATAGAAGTCTACGTTGATGATATGCTGGTGAAAAATCATCGAACTTCTGATCATGTTCGAAATTTGAAAGAAGCCTTCACATACTTCGATGACATCAGATAAAATTGAATCCGACTAAGTGTACATTTAGAGTAACTTTCAAAAATTTTTTTGGATTTCTTATGTCACAACGAGGAATTGAAGCTAATCCCGAGAAAATAAAGGCTATCATCAATATGAAGCATCCAAGCTCCAAGAAAGAGATACAACAACTTAATGGAAGGATCACCGTATTTAGCTGATTCATCTCAAGGTCGCCAGAAAGATGTTTATCTTTTTTCAAGATCTTGAGACAAGCAAAAAACCTTTCATGGTCAGACGAGTATCTACAATCCTTCGAAGATCTAAAAAGATATTTGACATCTCCACCATTACTTATGAAACTGAAGGTGGGAGAAACTTTGTATCTTTATCTGACGACTTCGATAGAAGCAGTTAGTTCGATACTCATCTAGGAGGATGAAAATTAAATTTAACAATCAATTTATTATACAAGCAAGGTGCTTCATAATACTGAAATAAGATATTCAAGAGCGGAAAACACGATCTACGTTCTCATCATATCATCATAGCGGCTTCATTCATACTTTCAAGCACATCCTATAGTCATCTTGACAGATTAATTGTTGAAGATAATTCTATACTGACCGATACTTCAGGTCGAATAATGAAATAGGTAATAAAACTCAGTGAGTTTGATATTCAATATCATCCACAATCATCCGTGAACGCAAAGTTAGCCGACTTTGTCGTCGAGTGCACCATATCCGACAATAATCTTGAGGATGAACTCGATGATAAATTAAAGCAAGTTGAAACTCCTGAGGTTGACTTAGCATCGGTGTGGGTGCTACATATTGATGGAGCATCCAACGCATAAGGCAGTAGAGCCGATCTCATCCTCACCAATTTCGAAGAGATTGTACCTAAATATGTATTTCGATTTAATTTTAAAGCTTCAAATAATCAAGCCAAGTATGAAGCTCTCCTAGCCAGCTTGAAGATTGCCAAAGAGCTTGACATTGACAACTTGAAGGTCTTTACTGACTCATAGTTGATTACTGGGCAGGTTAAGGGCGAGTTTGAAATTCGAGACTGTTAGAAAATGTGTCTCAAAATCAATTGTTAGATGATTGTGCTTATCTTGTAAACTGTATATGAATTTTTATTAATAAAAATTATTTATCATTTTCATTATAAATTGACCATCTTTGAACTCCTGTGTTGTAATGAAGTCCTTAGGACTATATATATTAATCGATAAAAAAAAAATTATCATTAAGTTCTTAAAATTGTTCGCGACCAAATGATACGCTATTATCAAGACGATAGCAATATCAAGTGTAGGTCATTGTGTGCTATATGAGTTGGTTGTCCTCTTAATCAAGGAGTGTGGAGACACTGTTATGGCATGCAGATGGGATGTAGGAATATATTCGCATCGAACATGATCATATGTCGAGCACTCTGCTGTCAAGAGTAGCTTGTGAAGGGTATGGGTATAAGTGTCCCTCCGACCTGAGACCACTACGGTGACTTGTAAGCAACTTACTGTACTTTAGTACCAAACTATTTGAGTTTCTAACTTAGTGACGGAAGGATACTAGGTATAGTTAAGTACTTATCAAGTCGGTGTGTGAGTCAAGATGGAATTGATCCCTCTGAATTGGAAGAAGATATGCATCAGTGTATTTCAATTTAGCAAAATCTTGGCCAGGATAATCCATGAGATAGATTTGAAAGGTTGAAATATAATGTGGTCGACTTAATTAGGATTGACAGTAAAATCCTAAGTCACCTTGAGCATTTGGGTCCAAGGAATGAAATATATGGTAACTATACGTCAGTAGGTTCTAGAAGGTTGCTTTGCAATACTTCGACCCATCCGGTCGTCGGATCATCATTGCTAGATGGTTACATCAATTGGTATAGAACGTTATTTCTATGCTACCGACTTAGGTTTGAACCTATGGGGTCATACGTATTAGAAGATTTGGTCAGATCTGATGGCTGAAGAGTCTAATTGGATTGTGACTCTGGTGAAGAGTCCTACTTGGACTCGAACTCTGTGGAAGAGTCCTACTGGGACTGGGACTCTACTATTTATGAAAAATTAGTTAATAATTAGATTACTAATTGACTCAATTTGATTGAGTAAAGAGCTTTAGAATAAGTCTAATTGAATTAGATTCAGTTTGACTCAGATTGGAATTGATATGATCAAACCCGATTACAAAAAAAATTTGATCCTGATTCGATCAGGATTTGGACTCGGTTAATTTCTAATTGGATTAGAAATTTGATGAGATATTTAAATTTTTAATTAGATTAGATTCATTTCTATCAATGGTTTCAATCTAAATTTGATTTGGATTAGAATTGAATTAGAAATGAAGATTTCAAATCAGACTATGACTCTATCCTTATATTTTGCACCACATCTGGATCTATGCCAATTTTCCATGCTTAATTAGATTTGGGTTGAAATTTTTGGCATCATGAGAGAGGATCCAATAAGGGTGGTTGGCTATAGCTGGTGAGTCATAAAATTATCTCTTGCCTAATTCGAATGCGATCTGAATTAGAGATAAGATGTAGACTCGGAAAGAAATTTTTCGTATATAGTATATTGTTAGAGCTATATTATTTTTTTCTTAATTTTCTTGAGGAATTCTTTGACATGTAAGACTCTAGATTTTTTTGACATGTAAGACTCTGTGGGAGAGTTCCACTAAAACTGAGACTCTACTATTTATAAAAAATTAATTAGTAATTAGATTACTAATTAACTCAATTTGATTGAGTAAAGAGCTTTGGAACAAGTCTAATTGAATTAGATTCAGTTCGACTCAGATTGGGATTGATATGATCAAATTCGATTACAAGAAAAATTTGATCATGATTCGATCAGGATTTAGACTCTACTAATTCTTAATTGGATTAAAAATTTGATGAGATATTTAGATTTTTAATTGGATTAGGTTCATTTATATCAGTGATTTTAATCCAAATTTGATTTGAATTAGAATTGAATTAAAAATGAAGAGTCCAAGTCAGACTATGATTCTATCCTTATCTTTTGCACCATATTTGGATCCATACCAATTTCTCCATGCCTAATTGGATTTGGGTTGTGATTTTTGACATCATGAGAGAAGATCCAATAAGGGTGGTCGGCTATAGCTGATGAGTCATAATATTATCTCTTGCCTAATTCGAATGCGATCCGAATTAGATATAAAATACAGACTAGAAAAAAAATTTTCGTATATAATATATTATTGTTGCCATATTATTTTTTTTTATTTTTTTTGAAGAATTCTTTAGCATGTGCGACTCTAGATTTCTTCTCCACATCCTAATAATTTTTTTGGAACTTTTGGGGATGCCAAAAAGGGGTTTTGGCGTTGATTCATGGCATCTTTTTTTGGAAAGTCCTAATTCCTGATCTATAAAAAGGAGACCCCTCTCTTGGACATCCCATGATCAATTTTTTTGTAGATTTTTTATTTTCAGAGCCTCTTCTCCTCCTCCTCTCTTTCTCTTTTAGATCTTCTATCACTTTGGAGTGTCCAAGATGCTTGTAGAAGAAGAAAGAGATCAGCTATCGAAGTTGTTCGCAGACTAGCATCTCCGAGCCCCTGATCTGCGCCAGTCTTCACGTAAATTTTTTTATAGAGATCAGATGACTTCATGTGAGTATGAGTGACCTAAGGAACACCCTCTCCAACCATTAGATCAGAGGATATCAAAATCAAAATTTGTTTGATAACGATCTCTAACTTATTTTGATTCCTATGGTAGATCTAATAGTTAGATTTAGAATTTCAGCATCGATAAGATCGATGTGATTTTTATTTTCAGATCTAAAGTATATATTTTTTATATCAAAGAACCTGATGTGGTAGTCTAAGATTAGATCTTATACATATGATTAGGATTAAATTATTTAATTTATTATTTTTTTTGTATAAAATTTTTTAATTGCATGTACTGCACTACCGTAAATTTTCTTCAGAGATCTCATTATGATGAAGTACCTTCAGAAAGTGAAAGATCTTACATCGACTCTAAAATATTTTGAGATCTCTCACATTTCAAGAATAGAGAATGCTCGAGCTGATGTACTTTTTTGACTCGCAATCACTTTATTCAACTTGCTGGATTAGACATTCATCGAATGCTTGAACAACCGAGCATTGATAATGTCGAAGAAGTGCTACAAATCAATGATGAGCCAAGTTGGATGGACCCGATCATCCAGTACTTAATTGATGAAATGCTACCCAACAAATCTTTCAGAAGCCAAACGACTATGATGGATGGCCTCGCAGTATATTTTGATGAATAGACAACTTTATAAAGGGTCATTCTCTTTTCTCTTACTGAAGTGTCTGAGATCAATGGATGCCAACTATGCACTCTGAGAAATTCATGAAGAGATTTATGAAAATCACTTAAGAGGCAAATCATTAGCTTATAAGGTTTTACGACAAGAATATTATTGGCCCACCATGAAGAAAGATGCAGCTGAACTTGTCTGAAAATATAAACTATATCAGAAGTATGCTAACATACAACATTAACCGACTAGCCAGCTGACATCAATTGTTGCACCATAGTCTTTCGCATAATAGAGAATCAACATACTTGGTCATTTTCCTCCGGCATTCGATCAGAGAAAATTTATAGTAGTTGTCATTGATTACTTCACCAAATGGATAGAAGCTAAACCTTTGACATAAATCACTGAAAGTAAGATAGAAGATTTTATTCAAAAATTAATCATATGTAGATTTGGTCTATCACATGCTATCATCACTGACAATGATCGATAATTCAATAATCAAAATTTTAAAAAATTTTATGTAAAATTTTATATTACGCATAAGCTCACATCAGTCAGCCATCCACAATCTAACGATGAAGTGAAAATAACAAACTGAACAATCCTACATGATCTCAAGACCAGATTGAATGAAGCTAAAGATCTTCGAATGAAAAAATTATATCCGATCTTATGGGCATATCGGATAACTCCTCGTATACCGACAGAAGAATCGCCATTCAACCTAGCCTATAGGATGGAGGTGATGATTCCACCTGAGATCGGATTATCATCAGCAAGAATGGAGTAGTATAATGAGCTGAATAATTTTGAATGTCAGAGAGCCGATCTAGACTTACTTTCGAAAATCCGACAGCATGCTCAAGTTCGGATGCTAGCATATCGATAAAAAATAGTCTGATATTATAATATAAATGTCAAACCGAAGATCTTTCATCCATGAGACCCGATCCTAAGAAAAGTAGAAGTTTCAAAACCTCTAGATCAGAAAAAATTATCTTCAAACTGGGAAGGATCCTACAGAATAATCGAAACACTTCAATCGAGAGCATATCGACTAGAAGTCCTTGATGGGATGACTATTCTTCGAACTTGAAATCTTGATAATTTGAAGATGTACTATCAATAAAGTTATTCACATGCATGACATTTGAAATGAAATGTTAGGATTCAGAATCATAAAAGCTTCAGTCATCCATAAGTTATCTACAAAATGGCATTAGATCGATAAATAATCGATAAATTTTTACCGACTGTATCTTGATTTTTCACTATAAAAATCAATTTAAATCGAACGACAGCATCAAATCAACAAATAATCGATCAGCTTATACTGACTATATCTCAATTTTTTATTATAAAAACTGACTTACCGACTATATCTGATTTTTTATTATAAAAACTGACTTACCGACTATATCTTAATTTTTTATTATAAAAATTGATTTCAGTCGAATGACTACTCATGCTGACTTAATTTTAACTAAGTGAAATATTATGCCGACTTGACCCCGATTGAGTAGAAAATACACCGACTTAACTACAGTCAGTCGAAGGATATTCGACTTATCACTGTCTATCAGATACTCAAAAAGTATGTAAGCTAAGTCGGCAGACACCTGACTAGTGGATAAACTCTACTACTACTAATGGTCGACATTCAATTCACTGATGGATGATCGAAAATCCAACTATTTTTCAATGATATTGAAAGTACAAGTATAAAAAGAGATTCTGTACTTAAAATTTTTTTTTCATTCATTGAAGAAAAGATTACAAAATTAGATTCAAGATCTGATTACAAAAGTAGACTTAGTCCGATTACAAAAAGAAAAAGAAAAAGTATTACACCGATCACCAGTCAGCTTCTTCATCACCTTGCTCCGGTGCAACTTTGATGGTTGGAGCTGGTTCGATAGTTGGAGCATCTTCTTCAGTCGGTGCGGTGGTCTCCTCAGCAATCTCTTCTCCCGAACTAGGAGGGACGATGCTGCTCAGGTCTAAATCTAGATATAATTTTTTAACTGCATCTCTGTTGTCCTTGTATCCGATACTGTAGGAGGTGAATCCACCCTTAAAAATTTCATCTTTGAATTCTTGTGAATCATTGAAATTCTTGATGGCCAGACTCAGAGCACCTCTCGCCGACTCAGCTTCTTCCTTGGCGGAGGCCAACTCTGCATCGACCGGTGCCAACCTCTCCATGGTGGCTTGATGCCTTCTGCGCTCTACTTCAAGCTCCTCCATGCATCCGTCTCTCTCTCTGGAGCCGATTGATGGAATGCTTCTTGCTTTTAATCCAAAATTTGAGAGACGCTATACTTGATGAGCCTACCCAAGTTCCGCTTTGGAGGACTGTAGTTCGACCATCACACGGAAGATCTCTACCTAAAGCATCTTCTCCCATTTAGTTGCCGCCTAAAGTTGTTCAACGACAGCAACCTTTTCGACGTTGGCGACTGCCACTTTATCCATCCACGTCCGATGAAGCTCGATGATTTTTTGATATCTGCTCTCTAAAGCGTATATATCGTGTGCCCACTGAAAGAAAAGGACAAGTCAAGTCAGATAAAAAAAAAAGTTTCATTGACTCACTCCAAGCATCGTCGGATAAAATGAAAAAAATATTTCGGACACTGTCTGATTTTTTCTGCTCTCCCTGTCAGATGGGAGAAGAGCTACTTCGATGAGCCATTTGGCCAAAGTTGGATTGGCCAAAGCCGACTCGCCAACCAGGATTCGGATGTCAAAGTGAGTCGGATGACCCACCGATGATCCATTGTCAGTAGAAGTAGCCGGCGCCTTCCCTCGCTCTCAAGTCGACAGTTGTTCATTTGAAACCATCATGAAATCGATGCTCGACTGCATCCGAGATAGTGCCATCTGATGAGAGGCTTGTGCAGCAGCAGATTGTTCTGGTTCGACCGCGACTGTTGATTCGGCCCGAACCCCCACTGATGGAGCCACTGATGGTTCTGACACGACATCTTCATCTCTCACCATCTCGACTCCAGCTGACGGCACGTCAATCGAAGGAAGCATTGTCGGAGCCGACAGTGCAATTACCAGATCGAAAGCTATTATTGATGGAACATCAGACCCTCTTGTCAGTACCACCTCAGAATCGATCCGACTTCTTCTCGATGGTCGGGATGATCCAGCATCGGCTGCTGCTCTCTTCTTGACAGCATGTTGATGGATGTCGGTAGTCGAGACATATGCTGTCACCCACATAGCTATAATCAAAAGACAAGGTTTAATATAAAATTTAGAAGTAAATGAAAAACAAAGCGACCAACCGATTATGTTATACCTAAATAAGTTACCAAACTAAGTTTGGCATCATAGAGACCTGCTCTGTCATCAGCTCTTATTGCACTAAAACTTCCATATCTCTAAGTCAGAGGAAGTCTTTTTGATCGATGATGTCAATCTGACAATGCTCATTAGGGTCAGTTCTTGGATCACTCCAATGTGAAGGAAAGCCCCAGGCAGATGAAGAAGAAATGAAGAAAAATTGATTCTTCCATCCATGAATGGATGATGAAAGATTAGAAATGAAAGAAAGACCCTTCCTCGGACTAAAAAATCACCAACCTTTAGTCTTAGGATGAGGATAAAAAATAAAGAAAGCCCAAAAAAGAGAAGAGCGAGGGTTGGTCGGGATAAGACGACACAACAAGGCAAAGTTGATAATCAGCCGGATGGAGTTCAAAGCCAGCTGAGTTGGACAAAGACCGTAATAATCAAGAAGATTCCTGACGAACTCTGAAATCAAAAATTCAAGACTGGCCCGAAGGTCTTCGACATGAAAAGCAACTTGATCTGGAGGAGGGAGTTCACTCGACCATCCAGACTAGGAGCAGAAAGTTGATATTGCTCCAAGATACGATACTGTTTTTAGAGCTGTTCAACATTGGGCTCGAACAAGGAAGAGACTTGAAGGAGAATCGTCGATCGGATTCTCCGACCGACTATCTCGAGAAGTTGAGGCCTTCGCCTTCTTATTCCTACTCGCTATTGAAAATAAAAGAACCTAAAAGAAGAAGAGAAAAATCTAAGAGGAAGGAATGGAAACTCGATCTGGAGCTAGAGGTGATGCGAAGAACAGAGAAACTTCAAGAGCTCTCAGCACATGGGGGATAGAACCTTCTATTGCAGAGAAAAATGATGAATGCAAAAGCAGAAAATACAAATGAAAGGGACACTGTATATATAGGACCCTTCAGCAGTTCGGATGAAGTTATTCAAATCAAAGCTCTTCCATATTTCATCACGTGGTCACATCAAAATCGACCACTGATCGGACGGTTCGACGCACTTATCCTTAGATCATACCACCTCACTACTATCT
The DNA here is from genome assembly GCF_000442705.2 of Elaeis guineensis. NCBI lineage: Eukaryota > Viridiplantae > Streptophyta > Magnoliopsida > Arecales > Arecaceae > Elaeis > Elaeis guineensis. The sequence continues at coordinate 129,007,879 of NC_025995.2, read as the reverse complement.
GCATGAGCAGCACTGAGCCAATAATATCTGGACATGTGGTCAAAATTGACTAGTCAAAATCAAATCATCTAAATTCTTCGGATGTTGGACTATTTTCTCGAAGCGACATTCCAATGATGATATCACAAAACGAACGAAGACTCTTCATATTTCAAAGAATCATTAATGTCTGCAGTCAAATCAAAGCTCGAGATAACATGTGACAACTTCTTTTGTCCAACGTGATAGATTACGTGACAACATGCATGTCAGACTACCTTGGACTTGGAAGTGGGGGGCAACTGTTGGGGTGATTCAATCGACTCTCTGATTCTGACTTAAGATTAGCCTGATAAGCCCGATTTATCGATTATTAATCAGTTGGCCGACTAACAGTCAGCTATCCACAAATTTGATAAACTCCAACTATGATGACTCGATCAATTTCAGATCGATGACCGTCGGTATATCAGAGTTATCGACCGATGCTCATTTGAATTTTCACAACCACCGACATACAATCGATATATTTTGATTACCGATATATAGTCGACTTATCAAAAACTACTAACACAGAAAGCATATAATGGTCAGAATATGATTAGTGACGAGTATAACCACCTATCCCACAATCATATAATACTGAACAAGCAGGATCCATGTGTCTAATCGTTACAGACGGTAACCAACTACTTGTCTATAAAAGGAGGTAAATGAACAGTATTTGGAAAGGTCTCTTGAGAGCTGAAACTCTATCTTTTTGAATATTAATCTGTTGTTCACTACTCTCCACTGACTTAAGCATCGGAGGATCCCCATCGAATATAATAGGAGATTGGCCGCAACACATAAGATGAATTGAGTTGGAAATCTTGACCGTTCGAGAAGGGATAATCCCATAAGAAGACCCTTAAATCCCTAAAATATTATCTCTGACAATCTAGACTGAAGATCTTGAGCAACTAAGAAGCGAGGGGTAATCTCATAAAAGGATCCTCAAAAAATTCTTTATGCATAAGATGAGTTGAGCTAAAAATCTTGATCATTCGAGAAACAAGGGATAATACCATAAAAGGACCCTTGAAAATCTTAAAATATCATCCATGATAATCTGGCCGAAGATTTTGGATGACCATGAAGTAAGGGGTAACTCTATAAAAGGATCCTCGAAAAGTCTCTCATCCATAAGATGAGCTGAGCTGAAAATCTTCACCATTCAAAAAGTAAAGAAAAACCTCATAAGAGGATCCTAGGAAGCTCGAAACATCAACAATGCTGATTTGATCTAGAGTAGCTCCCTGTCCTAAGATGAGCTGAGCTATGAACAACAATGTGGTGGAAGAACCCTTAAAGGATCCTCAAAAGCTCGGTGCATCGGCAATGCCGACCTAATCCAAGATCTACACGAGCCGAATCAGATCCCTTGGAGGAATAACCATACAAAGATACTCAAAACCACTCCAAGAATGATCCGAGCTAAAGAATATGTTACGTTCAAGAGACCATCTCGAAAAAAAAGGTAACTGAACACCTCGGCCTTTGCAGTCCAACCTAAGAAAGGTTAGGTCGGTTATTCGAATGTGACTTACTTGAAATGATGTTAATTACAATCTCTACATGTTCGATATCTGAATCAAGATTAACGTCGACTACTACTTAAAGCTAATAGACCATGCCAAAGAATGGGACTTTGAGGCATATCTTTGAGGTTAGTAAGAAAATTTGATGAACAAGAAGATAAGGACAACAAAATTAAAAAAGAAGACGTATTTCATTGATCTAGATAAAAGATCAGCATAACCAACTACAAAATTTGTCTGGTGAACACTGAGCTTATCTTTACATAGCATAAAAAGAAAAAAACCACAGAAAGATGCTAGTCTAAGCCTTGGAGGTGGCGACATCCTCGACTTCGAAAAGGGCATTCTCAATGGCTGGGGCGGAGATGGTGTTGGCAGTGGCAGTATTAGGACCTAAAGGTGGTGGGCCGGACCTCGATAAGGTCAGCATCATCCTTATTCAGGAAGGAAAGGTCTAGTTTAGGATAATGCTTGAGGACGTTCTGCCAACAAACACCTAGGCCAAGCGATGCAAGACTCGGCAACATGATTGGCCTTCTCCTTGACAAAATCTTTGGAGGCCCAGAATACCTCCACTACCCGATGAGCTACCTCGACAGCTTGTCCCTCGGCTTTCTTTTCAATCTTGATGACTTTTTCTTGGGCTGCCCATCATCTCTTCTTTTCCAAAGCAAGTTCAACCTTAGCCTTCTCTAGCACCTCCCTCAGGCGCTTTATCTTAGCCTCGGCCTCGGCCTTCTTCTCAGCCTCCACCTCAAAGGCCCTCTTTTTTGCTGCCTAAGCCCTGCGAAGAGCCTCGATAGCTTCCAACCTTGCCAACTTGGTTGACTTCATAAAGATCATCAGATAATGGCCAAGCTACAAAAAAAAAAGGTCAGAAATAATAAGGAATAGTAAATAAGGCAAGAGAAAAGATTAAAAGTAACTTACTCGGATAAATGAGTCTAGCGCATCCTTCTATTGTATGCTAGAACCCGTCTTCTCTAGCATTTTAGCATCAACCAGAAGGAGCCCATAAATCAAATCACGGATGACCCTTTAACTCTCCAATGCTGAGTTGGAGGTTGGCCGAACCAACAAGATGCACAATCTCGGCTCAACCAAAGTAGGGGTCGAGCCCGAGCTAGAAGCCCCAACTCAAGAAGGCAACTGAGAAGACCCTCCTCCCTCTTGGTGGGTAGGTGATGAAGATTGGGGTAGCCATACAGCAACACCGACCCTGATGCGCGAACCTGAATTAAAGATGCAAGAACTACATTGGCATAAGCCAATGCGCACTCCATGATCGGTTGACCCTATGTTGGGCCAGAGTCGGCCCAACCTTTTGAAGCCTTGCTCAAGGGATGCTTCTATTGGGTCTCGATGGTGTTTGATGCTTTCTTCCTCTTCTACACTATCTTCTTGATCTTTCCAACTCATTCGTCCTCATTTGTATGCCGAATCGAGGTAAATTAGTTCAAAAAAATAGACAACACACACACACTAAAGATCGATATTCAACTCGAGGGTCGACTTGGCTAAGCCCAACATTAAAGAGAGTCTACTCAGATAGCGGCTCCTTTAGTAGTGGGACCTTCTATCCGATCAGGATCTTATAGTCGAAATTCCTCATCCCCCAAGGTTGGAGCTTAGAGAATCGATCTCCTAGGTTGGCCTCATAAGACAAAGTCCCAATCCTCCATAGATGAATAAGAAACAAAAACAAACTCTCCTTCTAGTTATGAATCACAGATGGAGTATCTTAGATTAGAGGAGGAACTCCTCTTCAAGGAGATATATACCACCAATCATCCGCATAGGGGTGCCTCTTAAAGATGAAGCATATCCTAAAAAGGGTGATGGTCGGCTGAACCTCAGCCAAGAAACAAACGGCTGTAAAGCTACAGATAAATCCCCATGAGTTCGGCATAACCAAAAAAATGAAAAACAGAATGAAAAATGGATGAAGGGGAAGCCTAAGTCCAACCCTGAATGACTCCTTGTAGAGTCTAAATTGACCTGAGAGAGGGTCACAGATCCGACCACTCAGCCTCAAAGCTTCTAGCCAGTACTCGAGTAGGATCGAATATTGAGTTCAGATCAATTCTGGATCGTCCGCATTCAACATCGACTAGAAGTATCTGGACACAAAAGCTTCTTCCTTGGGCCTGTACCTAGTGTCAGACTCTCTGGAGATACATCCTAAGGACAAACAAGAGTTAGATGACCGAGCCCTTGTCGAGCTTTCTGACTCACCCATCCTGAAATAAAAGAAAAGAGAAAAATGAGGAACAAAAAAACAACAATCAAGAAAGAAAAAAGGAGATCAGGAGGGTTGGGACTTATGTGTTGAACTGAGGCTTCCCAAGGACTGATTGCCAAAGAAACTACCAGAGCATTACCAAAGGTGAAGCCGCACCTTCACTGAAAATCATCTGCCACCTCAAAGCTTGACACAATAAAATGGTAAAGGTGAAAATGATAAAAACCAGGCCCCTATTTATAGACACCTTGGATGATGTTAATAATGTGTCGGTTCAGCTAGCTCTATTGGATGAATGACACCTAGCATCCTCTGGTTGGTCGGATCGATCTCCCATGGATGACCAATCAGAAAGTATAACACCTTGTATAGAGCAATAGGAATGTGACATGTGTCCCAGGCATAATCAAGGAAGATGAATCGATCTACTCTCTTCATCTGACCTAGCTCTAGCTCAAACTCGAGAGTAGGAGGTATATGATATAAAGAGAAAAATCTTACCTTAGATGAGCTGAAGTACTGGATGCCTTGGGCATAGCCAATCTTTCATCTTGATCGACCAGAGGTGCTTCCACAGCCGAGCCAAGCCGATATTTTATGCAATGATTATATTCGATATTGTTGCCTAATCTATGTCAATTGGAGAAATCTCGAAATCCATGGTAACAGTTTACTATGAGCAAATAAGAAAAAGGATAACTGACATATCTCGTCACATAAGATAGAAAATAACGGATGTATTTTGCTCGATAAGGCAAGAGTAACAGTCAATTCTCCTTCCTCCTCATAGCACATCCGCCTTCACCTATAAATAGAGGGCCGAAAGGGACTCCCAAGGTAAACTCTCACCTCTCTTATAACTTGCTCCTTTCCTTCTATTTTTTAGTTTTCTGATTTGAGTATTGCAAGGTCCCCACTGCAGCCAATTTTGGTCAGAAATTTATTTCGCAGATCAAGCTACCGCCTTTCGATGCCAGTTACATTTCTTCTCCAACTAGACCAATTCAGATCAGAAGACCAGTGGCAACAACTAGCATCAACACCACCCGAATATCAGCCTCTATATACATCTCTTCCCAAAGAAGACTCGAGCCAAGAGTTCGATTCCAAAAGATGCTAGCCCCCGCTTCGACTCTTGATCATAATAAGTTCTGATTTCATGTACACATCAACACAAGTAGTGAAAGCAGACAAGTAATACAGGTGGACATGGATTTGGTTGGTTTGGATTAGAGGTTAGACAAGAATAGACCCGATCCCAACCAGTTCTCGATTTTTGGAATTAAAACCAAGGTGATGGGTCAATCTAACTGAAACCAATTAAGATTGCACTAGTTCCAGTTAGCTCTTGGGTTATCCTATTTTTCCTTAAGATAATAGCAAAAAATATTGATATATTAGAAATACAAAAAAAAATAATAAGTGACAAGAAATTTCATATCCATCAAATTATCTGTAAATTTATTTTATAAATAACAGAAAGTCAATAGAGAAATTATAGAATTACTTAGTAAAGAGAGAAGAAAAGAGTGCGACCATCATCAAAATATTCAAAATAAGTAAATGTTAAACTAAATATAATGCTATGCATGCTACATTAATATGATATACATTAGTATATGTCTGAGTAGGCTTCTCACCTATATTCATGTGGATCGAAAGGAGTTTTTTTAATTCTCTTTGGAACACAAACCAAGGCCAGCCCAACAACGTTCAATTCAGTTATCGGATTGACTATACCCTTGCGCACCCCTAGCTAGCAAGATAATAGCGTTTTTTTTTTCCCTTCCCATACGTACCCATGTGCGGTACAATCCCGGATGGCAAGATAAATAATATTTTTTTTCAATTTATTTATCGGATGGACTATACTCATACACACTACTAGATAGCTAGAGACGGTAATTAGATCAGATCAGGTATAGATCGGATCGATGCAGATCGGATGACAAAATCGTCAACCTAGATCCAGCCTATTTACGAAATAGATCAAAAATTTAGATCTGAATCTGATTTATTTATTAAATAGATAACCCGATCCAACCTACTTAATCCATTTATTAAACGAATCAAATTAGATTAAATAGATTTTTAACAGATTAAATAAATTGAATTAAATAGATCAAAAATAGATTAAATAAATAAATATTAAATAGATTAAATGAATTATTTGACTCAATCTGATTTAAATATTAAACAGATTAAATGAATCAGATATTTAAAATTCAAATCCAATCCAAATATTAAACAGACTAAATAGACCGATCTGTTTATGACCCGATATCGTTTACTCTAAATCCAAACATATTTACGGTGGATCTCATATAGATTGGATTGATGGATCGAATCATATATTGCTGACCTTATAGCTATCAAGATAAATAATTTTTTTTCTTTCTTTTTTTTCCTCCACTGCCAGTGGCCCACACACAACACATCTAGAACCGTTGGTAATGAAACTCTGATTGCCGCAAGCTCCCATCGAACTTGAAGAGGTGGACAAGGTCATAAATTCGGTTCCCTGTGTGATTTTGTGCTTGCTTCAAATTCAACAATGGTAATTGATTTGTTTTTGGTCTCCCAAACAATAGTAATTGATTTTTCTTCTTTTGAGGATTTGTTAAACGGGAGAATAGTAATTGACTGCCATTTAATCTTTTGGATTATCAAAATTGCCACACATCCAAAGCTACGTAATGTCTTTGCAGAATTCTCCTTCTGAAAGAGAATTATGTAGGTCCTCTAATCAATGGAACGAACATTTAAGGACAGAACTGGAGAGGTTCATTCTCGTAATCACAGCCATCCGCGTATCCATTACAGCCATGATCACAAAAACCCCATACCATACATGCAATACGTTATCTATGGATGGTCATGCTTGCAAGATTGTCTCTCTCGGATCTAGGGGGAGTCCTAACTCAAAACATTTTTTCCATTCATGCATGCCTACTTTCTCAGGCAAAGAGAGGGACACCTGCATGCGCGATCGTTGTTTGGATCCCAGCATCAAGGGATGAACGGCCAAGATTCAAATCCGAAATCAATGATTACTAGGAAGAGAGGGGTGGCTGATGGGGCAAGCCTGAATTTATATATTCAAGCGTGCCCTTTAGTTACATCGGTTGTTCCGACGCATTGAGGTAGCAAATTTGCTCGTTATTGTGTTCGACCCTTTTTTTTTTTTTTTTTTTCCCCTTCAAGGTAATTGTGCTGGATCTGCAATGGTCAATATCATGACTCGAATTCCACACGAGCATATGATATTGCTCTTTCCCTCTCGAGAACACAGAGTAGTGGACTCCTAAGGACTATTTAATATTTGCCCGAATGTAGACAAATTCGGTCCGGGTCAAAATCAACCTTCAAGAGGTGAGGTGGTATAGAGTAAAACGTAGAATTCGCACTCCTAATCTAGAGAAAAAATAAAAATGAAAAAAATACCCAAAGGAAGGGAGAGAATTAAAAAACAAAAAAGAAAATATTATACCTTCTTCACGTTGGTAGACAATTTGTTGGGTCTAAAAATCGCTACTTGAAGAAAAAGGATGTGTGGATATGCTACTCCTTGTTTTGACACTAATTATGGGCTTCGGTAAAGATGCTCTCTATCTCCTTATTTATTTATTTATATTATAATTCTCCGCAATGTCCTTATCTTCTCTGCATGCAGCTGTTCAAATCAGGCTCCTTAGGGCCTATTGGCCTACTACGCCTAATGGACCATATATTTCTTACATTCTCTTTGCAGACGACTGTGTGCTTGTTACAAGGGCCACTATTCGGGATTCTCCATGTCTAATGCTTATTCTGGATGCCCACTGTTACTACTCTGGACAGGCAGTGAATCTTGAGAAATCCTTCCTTCTGTTCAGCCCTGCTGCTTCTAATTCAGTCAAGGAGGCTATTAGTGGTGTTGCGGCCAATCCCCTCGTCACCTGGTTGTCGGAAACGAACACCTGCAAGAGAAGTCTACACTGATCGGAGATGCCTCCGGCGGGGACCCTCCAACAGTCAAGTCAGAGAGGAGACTAGGCAACAGTAGAAAAGAATCAGGAAAACTCAACGAGAGAGAGTGTGAGAACTAGAGAGAGAGTGTGTCCAGGAGTTTCGAAAGAACCTCCTTGCAGCACTGTTGCCTTCTCCGTTTTATAGTAGAGCGCGGCGTTGTGCCGTCATTACTGGTGCAGACAACTGGAGGAGTTGTCAAATCACCAGAGGCTGTCAGAGTCGCCGCGGACTGTCAAGTCACCGTGGATTATCAAATCGCTGGGATTAATCTATGTCCTTGGCAGGGCAATGTCCCAGGGCGGCTATGCCGCACGCCTTTGTTAGGACGGTGGCCCTCAGCAGTCCTACGGCGTTTGGGAGAGCTGACCGACCATACGTCGGTATTTGGTTGTAGGATATCGGGTGAAGACCCAGGGATCCTCCGACGGTCAGTCTGGCGCATTGCGGGAGTCGGACATCGGGCTCCGCCATCCGGCCAGTTGGGAACGGAGAGGGTCTGCCCGACCGACATACCTTCGGTCGGACGGTATCGGTAGTCGTCGGTCGGTGCAGTCGGTAGAGTCGGACGTCGGTCAGGCGGGCCCGAGGGTGAGTCGGCATGAGAGGGATCGGTCGGTATATCCCAACAGTTGCCCCCCCCACTCCTGAGTCAGATGTCGTGCTGGCCAGCGTCCTCGCATGGGCGGCGGCTTCGGACGAAAGGAGTGGATATTCACCGTATCATACTCTGACTCTGGCGACCGTACTAATGATCGGTCCGGCGCCAAACGTCTTATGGGTGTCAGGCATCCCATCGGTGTCAAACGTCCTATCGGGAATAGAAACCGCCGTTTCTGCCGTCTCTTCGGGAACGTGAACCGCCACAATTTTTCTGCCACGTGGTAGGGGGCCATTGGGCCGAATCCGTTCAGGCGGATGGAGGCGACGTGGCCTGATCTGGGGCAGGTGCGTCGAATCGTCGGATCGAGGAAAGGTCCAGATGCTGCCACGTGTCACGATCTGGGAGACCCTCCTTGGGCGTGCTCTCATCCCGACCATCGAGGGGCACTATATATACAGGGTCACCCGTATTCAAAACTCTACTTTTCAAATCTGTTGCCGAGACTCTGGCCGAGCGGTCCCTTGCCTCAGGTAGTTGTCCCCGCCTCCTTCCTTAGAGAGTTTTCCAGGAGCCTCCGCCTTTTTCTTCCCATTTTCTTTTTGCTTCCTTGGAATTTTCTGTCTCCTTCTTCTTCTTCATTCTTCGATCTCGGTTCTAGCATCATGGCTAGAACCTCACCACGAGGGAGTTGGTCGGGGAACCTGACCGATGATTCTTGATCGACCCCAGAGGTGGAGGTCTCTTCACTTTCGAGGTCGAACGTTGATCGGCTCCGGGAGCAGTACCGCATCCCGAAGCAGTTTCGGCTGTTCGCCTCTGGGGCTGACGGTCGGGTTAACAACCCACCCCCGGGTCAGGTGGCTTTCTACGTCGAGGATCTCCGGGCCGGTCTTCGCTTTTCGATTCTGGAGTTTGTCCGGAACGTGCTGGACTACTACGGACTTTATCCGGCGCAGCTTGCACCGAACTCGGTCTGACTGGTAGTCAGCTTTGCCTTGTTGTGTCGGTTTTTGCCGACTAATCCTCGTATTTCCCTCTTTCGATTCATGGATGGAAGAACCAATTCTTCTTCGTCTCTTCTCCAGTTCCTTGGAGGTTCCCTTCCCACTGGGGGGACCCCCGAACTCAACCAAATGAGAACAGTCGGGTGCAGGATGGGGACTGAGAGGACTTTCACTGTTTGAAGGACATCTTGGTGCCGAAGCGGAGGGAGCTCGTCACCGAGCAAGCCCTGTATGACGTCGGTCTGAGCTCAGTTCCTCGCCTAGGTCTGTTTTTCTTTTCTCTTCTTTTTTTTTCTATTTTGGTGCTGATACTCTATTGAAATTGCAGGCATGCCACCGAGGGTGAGGTTGACGGAAGCCGACGTTTGGCAACATGCGGCACGGAAGAGGCCAGTGCACGGAGCCGAATCATCTCGGCCTCCCAAGAGGCCTCAAGTAGCACCGTCGAGCGAGCCGACGGTGGCGGGAGCGAAGCCCGGCTCCGAACATGCATCGGATCGGGAGCCGATCATCGCACTGTCAGTGCCGACAGTGCCCACTGAAGCCCCGTCCGAGGAACGGGCGGCCGGGGAAGCAGCCCCGTCTGAGGGACAGGCGGCCGAGGAAGCAGCCGAAGATGTGCCGACCGCACAGCCGGCTGGCGAGGTTCGGGCAGAGACATGCGAGCCCAAACGATCTACTTCGACTGCTGTCGCGGCTTCGGGAGGGACCCAGTCGGGCTCGAGCCTTCCCTCTCTCTTTGATGTCAGGGCCTGGGTGTCCGAACGAGGGAAGGCCCCGATGGCACCCGACGACGACAGGAGGTCGGCTGGCCGTGGTGCATCATTCGACTCCCTGTTTCTCGAAGGAGCGTCGGCCCTGGCCAACCACGACTTGGCCAGGAGGCTATGCCAGGCGGTTATCCTTTCGGCCGATCATGAGGTCATAAAGAATCAACGGGTATCCGACATACTTTCTTCGTTCTACCCGACCATGATCCGGGTAAGCCTTTCTCCTTTACTTCTCATTTTCATCGTTGTTTTCTACAAGTTCGGTCTTCTGATGGTCGGTCTGTTATTTGCAGCTGATTTACAATATGTCCGAGCTAGAGGCCGGATATCGGAGGTTCGGTGATCTCTGGGCGGCCTGAAAAGATAAGGCCATGGCCGCCGAGGCCGATAAGGCAGTAATGGTCGACCAGCTGAAGCAGTCGGTTGACCGTGAGGCCCGATTTGAAGAGGAGATCTCCCACCTTACCGAGGAGGTCCTCCGGCTTATCGGTGCCCTGGCCGCCTCGGGGATCGAGCTGCAGTCGGCTCATGAGGAAGCCAAGCGGAAGTCCCACACTGTTCGTCGGCTGCGTCGCGAGCAGGACGACTCCGTCGAGGAACTCAAAGCCGAGTGCGAGCAACTCCGGATATGTTTGGGGAATCTCGTCAAGGTCGAAGAAAATTTATCCTCCGCTCAAGCCGACGCAGACATAGCAAGGACAGAGGCAGAGTCGGCAAAAGAGGCCATAGGTCGGGCCGTGGAGGACTTCCGCGGCTCTGACGAATATCGGGAAGAACTCTTGGAGAGCGATTTCCTCTCGTACCGAGTGGGGTACGAGGATGCTCGGGAAGCGGTCCAGAGCCTGTATCCGGAGCTCGATCTCAGTAGCGTCATCCCACCAGAGTCGGAGGGCCAAACCGCGGGAGAGGTGGCCGACCCATCGTCGGAAGATCGCACTACCGTGGAGGAGGCCAACGCAGATCAGGCTGTCGAAGGTGAGGGGGCTCCGACCCCTGATGCTACCTCGACCCGAGTGGATACGCCGACCGCCCCCGAACTTCTCCCGATAGAGGAAGCTGACTCCAGCGAGTAGTCGGAGCATGTTTTATTTTTACTTTTGTTTAGTGTACTTGTAATCAGACTTTGGCTCAATTTTGTAAACTCAGTTCAAATTTGAATGAAATTGAAAATCTTTCAAGTCTTCTTTCTCTTTATGTGTCTGAAATGTATCTTGGAATGTATGTTTCGCCGAAACACCCTCGGGCGTATAAGTCCTAGGCCTGACGTACCTAGCTAGGACGTTCGATAGGATCCCAGGTAACGATCTAGAATAGTCGGTAGCGCACGCCATGGCAAAGGCAGAGCAAGCTTCGATTTTAGATCGGCCTCCCGACTGTCGTATGACCCGACAGTCGAGAGCTTAAGTCGAGCGCCCGTTGCCCAGACCTAAGTCGGGCATGTTCGTCGAGTCGGGCATCGTCCGTCCTTCGGGCGTAGCTCTTTGACCCGATCATCTTGTAGGGTCCGATAGTTGAACAATGTCCGATGCGTTTAGTAGATGACAAGTCGGTCACCCATTGCCCGATTCTGTGTCGGGCGTATGCATCGCGACGTGCGATAAATGGTGGCAAGCCGAATATTCTTCGACCGATCGTGACCTGGTCGGTGTGTTGCGAATGCGACATTGGTCGCGTTGGCCTTTTGCCTTTCTTGGTCGGAGCCAGTCGGCAAGTTAGCCAGTCGCCTTGCTCGGGTGCTGGCTGTGGAAGGGGCGCAGCTTAAACTTAGGGGGGTTCCATCGCCATTGCTGGCCTTCCACCAATGTAGATATGTCGGTTGTCGTAAGAGTCCGATGCACCGTCGGCGATTGGGCCGTCGATTTCCAATGGAATGCTGGGCCCAAGTCGTAGCATCGGGGTTCGTACTACTAGCGAGCGCCGACGCACCATTGGAGAGCTGAGATTCCAAACTCCGAAGTTTTGAAGCTAAGTTTGTATTCCGAACAAGGGCACATAGAGTTTACTAGTAGTACAACCTCAAATTGTCGGCATTCCAAGTTCGGGGAATGGTGCTTCCTTCTAGAGTCTCCAGTCGGTAAACTCCCGGCCCATAGGTGTCCGCTATCTTGTAGGGTCCTTCCCAGTTCGGAGCCAACTTTTCTTGGTCTAGAGGCTTCGAAACTCCTGCCTTCCTTAAGACCAGGTCCCCGGGTCTAAAAAGCTTCGGCTTAACCTTAGCGTTGTAGTATCGGGCCACTCTCTGTCGGTAGGAATTCATGCGGAGTTGAGCCTCACACTGGAGCTTGGGTAGGAGGTCCAAGTCGGCCCTCCGGCACTCGAAGATGTTCGGCTCGCAGTATTGCTCGACTCTAGTCGATGGTAGTCTGATCTCGAGCGGGATCATCGCCTCCGTCCCATAGGCCAAGCTGAAAGGAGATTCTCCGGTCCGGACACGGAGTGTCGTTCGGTATGCCCATAGGATGGAATTCAATTCCTCGACCCAGAGGCCTTTGGCTTCATTCAGTCGGGTCTTTAGTCTATGCAGAATAGTCCGGTTGGTTACTTCTACCTCACCGTTGGACTGTGGGTGCCCGACCGAGGTCAGTCTGTGCGTGATATGAAATCTCGCACAGAATTCTCAGAAGTCTCAGTTGTTGAATTGTCGTCCATTGTCGGTAATAATGGTGTGCGGTAGTCCGAACCTGAAGATGATAGACTTCTGGACGAAGTCTTCCATCTTCCGCTCGGTGATCTGCGCCAGAGGTTCGGCTTCTACCCACTTAGTGAAGTAGTCGATTGCGATGACTATGAACTTTCTTTGGCCAGATGCCGAAGGGAAAGGACCGAGTATGTCGATCCCCCATTGGGCGAAGGGCCACGGGATGACAATAGGAGTGATTTGGCTGGCTGGTCGGTGTTGTATGTTGGCATACCTCTAGCATGGCTCACACCTCCGAACCAACTCAGCCGCATCCTTTCTCATGGTGGGCCAGTAGTAACCCTACCGTAGGACTTTGTAGGCCAAGGATTTGCCCTCCAAGTGATTTTCGCAGATCCCTTCATGTACTTCTCTGAGCGCGTAGTCCACGTCAGTCGGTCCCAAGCACCTGAGCAAGGGAAGAGAGAATGACCTTTTGTAGAGTCGGCCATCCATTATCACGTATTGGGAGGCCACCCATCGGAGTTATTTGGCTTCCGCAGGGTCTTCAGGGCTGGTTCCATCGATCAAATACCGTATGATCGGATCCATCCAGCTTTGTTCGGTCACCAGTTGCAGCACCTCTTCGCCCTGTCGATGCTCGACTGCTCGAGACTCTCCACCAATATCCGACCCAAGGCATCGTAGGCTGATGTCGCAAGCCTGGAGAGTGCATCGGCCCAAGCATTCTCCGATCTGGAAATGTGGGAGATCTCGAAATACTTGAGGTGTGCCATGAGATCTCTCACCTTCTGGAGATATTTTGCCATGGTCGGGTCTCGTGCCTCAAAGTCACCTTTAACTTGCCCCACGATCAGTTGGGAGTCGGAGAAGACTCTAAGGCTGTCGATTTCAAGCTCCTTCACTACTCTCAAGCCAGCGAGAAGTGCTTCATACTCGGCTTGATTATTGGAGGCTTTGAAGTTGAACCGGAGGGCGTACTCGGTAACCACTCCCTCTGAGTTGGTGAGCAGGAACCCAGCCCCGCTCCCTCAAGCGTTGGAAGCTCCGTCGATGTGCAACACCCAGGTAGACCCGGGGTCAGGTTTGGAGATTGCAACTTCTTCGGAGCTCCTACCTTTCGATCCTTGGTCGGTTGTCGGGCACTCCGCGATAAAGTCGGCCAAGTCCTGGGCTTTCAAGACTGATCGTGGTCGGTACTGAATGTCGAACTCACTCAGCTTCATTGCCCATTTCGTCAGTCATCCTGATGTGTCAGGACGACGCAAGATCGCTCTCAGGGATTGGTCGGTGAGGACCACGATAGCGTACGCTTGAAAATACGGACGGAGTCGTTGTGCAGACACGATCAAGGTGAATATCATTTTTTCCATCTTTGAGTACCGAGCTTCAGCTTCGTGGAGTACTTTGCTGGTGTAATATATGGGTTGGTGAATTTGGCTCTCGTTCTCCCAGACGAGTACCGAGCTAACCACCTCTGGTGAGGTTGCCAAGTAGAGGTATAATGTTTCTCCGACCTCTGGCTTTACAAGCAATGGCGGGGAGGCTAGGTACCTTTTCAGATCCTTGAAGGCCTGCCGGCACTCGTCCAGCCAAGAGAAGTCCTTCACCTGTCTCAGGGTCTTGAAGAATGGAAGGCATCTCCCTGCCGATCGAGAAATGAATCGGCTGAGCGCGATGATCCTTTCGTTAAGCTGCTGCACCTCCTTTTTGGTGCTCGGGTGCCGCATGTCGATGATTGCCTTTATCTTCTTAGGGTTAGCCTCAATTCCTCGTTGAGAAATGAGGAACCCGAGAAACTTTTTGAAGTCACCCCGAAGGCGCACTTAGTCGGATTTAATCTCATCCGATGTCGTCGAAGAGTGCGAAAAGTTTCTTTGAAGTCTTGAACATGATCTGAGGCCTGCGCACTCTTCACCAGCATATCGTCCATGTACACCTCCATGTTGCACCCAATTTGGTCTTTGAAGACCTTATTGACGAGTCGCTGGTAGATGGCCCCGATATTTTTCAGTCCGAAGGGCATTACCCTGTAGCAGTAAAGGCCCTTGGCAATCACAAAGACTGTGTGCTCCTCATCTTCGAGCGCCATCCGGATCTGATTGTATCCGACAAAGGCATCCATGAAGCTGAGCAGTCAATGTCCGGATGTCGCGTCTACCAGCTGGTCGATTTTCGAAGTAAAAAGCTGTCCTTCAAGCAGGCACGATTTAGGTCGGTATAGTCAATGCAGATCCTCCACCTTCCATTGGTTTTTTTCACCATGACAACATTGGTGAGCTAATCGGGGTACATGATTTTTCTGATGAAGCCCGCCTCGAGTAGCTTATCTACTTCCTCATCGATGGCCTTCTGTCTTTCAGGAGTGAAAGACCGCTTCTTCTGCCTCACCGACCTCATTCCAGGGTTGATATTGAGTTGGTGAGTCATCGTCTCCGGGGGGATGCCAGACATATCCACTGCCGACCAAGCGAATACGTCGGTATTGGCCTTGAGCAGCTCCACTAGTTGCCGTTGCTCAGGGTCGGATAATTGGGATCCGACCCAGACCACTCGTTCGGGATTCTCCGCTATCGGGACGGAAACCAGCTGTTCAGCCGGTTCACCCCGTTCTTCCTCTCCCCACTGGTCCAACTTGTCGGCCGTCAGGGAGTCCTTCGCTTCGTTACTTTGAGTAGAGATTTGGAAGCATCACTGAGCGAGCTGTTGATCCCTGCGCATCTCTCCGACTCTATTTTTGATCGGAAACCGAACCAGCAGGTGGTAGGTCGAGACTATAGCTTTGAGGATGTTTAGCCCAGGTCTTCCAAGTATGGCGTTGTAAGCCGAAGGTACTTGGACGACTGCAAAGGTTAGGTGAACGGTGCTTTGTCGGGGTTCGGTTCCAGCTGTCGCGGAAAGGGTAACTTCTCCTTCCACCATGACGGCTTCTCCGGCGAAACCCACTAGGGGCATGGAGACTCTTTCAAGCCGATCAGCCGTCAGTCGCATTCGGAAGAAGGTCGAGTAAAACAAAATATTAGTCGAACTTCCATTATCAATAAAGATCCTTCTTACATCATAATTTGCTATTGTTGCTGAGACAACAACAGCATCGTCATGGGGAGTTTGGATTCTCCGAGCATCCTCGTCTGTAAAAGTAATTACATCATCTTGGCGTAACTTCTTCATTGACTCCCCTTTAGCAGTCGTCCCGCGGTCCAGTCGTTTGGAGATCATGTTGATGACTCCGACTCTGGGCTGATTATTCGTTGCCTCCTCAGTCGGTTGGGGTCATCGGTCGGGGATGGGTCGAGTCGGCAGTTTTCTTCGAAATTTTTCAAGATACTCTCGCCGTATGAGGGCCTCGATTTCATCCTTGAGTTGGATGCACTGGTTGGTGTTATGACCGTGGCCCCGATGGAATCGATAGTACTTTCATCGGTCGAGGCCCTTTGCCTTCAAAGGCGGAGGCCGTCGCAGATATTCTTTCCCTTCGATCTCCATCAAAATCTGTGCACGAGGAGTAGAGAGGGGAGTATAGGAGTCATACCTGAAACGCATCGGCCTTGGACTCCACCGTCGAGGTGATCTCGAGCTCTGTCGCTGGGGTGAGACCTGTTTGTCGGTCGGGGGCCTGCTGGGCTCGGCAGGGGCTCGACCTTTCCTTCGTTTCTCCTTCGGGCCCTTGGCCTCAATCAGGCACCGATCGAAAGCTCCTTCATCTGTGCACATGTATTTGTACGCACGCTCCAGTAGTTTGGCGTATGTCTGGGGGAGTGTCTTGTCCAAGGAGTATGAAAATCGGGACCCCCTTAGCCCCCTCTTCATGGCTGAGATAGCCATGTCTTCGTTGAGGTC
The DNA here is from genome assembly GCF_000442705.2 of Elaeis guineensis. Taxonomy (NCBI): domain Eukaryota; kingdom Viridiplantae; phylum Streptophyta; class Magnoliopsida; order Arecales; family Arecaceae; genus Elaeis; species Elaeis guineensis. The sequence goes on along the minus strand of NC_025995.2, from coordinate 128,991,214 downwards.
CCAAACCTCGAGCGTGGCCGCATTGAATCGTGTCACGAAGTATCGAAGCATCTCGTTTTCTCCCTGCTAGAGAGAAAAAAAGCTGTCCGAGGTTCATGGGGGCTTCCGACTGGTATTGAAATGGGCCACGAAAGCATGTTCGAGCTGTCCGAAGTAGTGAATGCTTCCTGAGCGAAGGTCGGAGTACCAGGCCCTGGCAGCCTTGCGAAGTGTGGTGGGGAAGCCGATGCAGAGAAGGGCATCGGTCGCCCCTTGGATCATCATGAGAGCCTTGTAGCTCTCCAAATGATCAACTGGGTCGGTGGAGTCATCGTAGGGCTCCACATGAGGCATCTTGAACCGACAAGGGATCGGCTCGTCGAGGATGAGTCGGGAGAGAGGTTGGGCGGTCTGAAAGTCGACGTTGTTCGAAGACTTCTGTCCATCCACCTGAAGCTGGGCGAGCCGACGGTCGATTTCTTCAAACCTACGTTCGTAGTCGTCGGCCCGTCGGTGCTGGGAGACCCCAGAGGTCGAGTCTCCCGACGAATCTGAGAGAGAGGCGAACGGTGTTCGCGGCCGCTTCTCCTTCCTCACTCGTTCCAACTGGGAGGGAGATGGTCGTCGGAACCGATGGGTATCATGCCATGTCCGCCTCTCCCCCTCTCGGTGGGAGTGCTGTAACGGTTGCTCCTGAGGAGGAGACGGAGACCGACGTGGGCATCGGTGGCTGCTCCTGGAGGGCATCGGGTGTGCCACTGGTTGTCCCGCTGGTGAGTGCGGCAATCGGGTTGGTTGTTGTTGAAGGCTCTTGACTGCATCCATCAACACAGTCATCTACCACATAATTATCGCAATTTGCGCCTCCGTGGTCACCACAGGATACGGAGAGCTGGGCTCCACCATGGAGGGTGGAGGAGAGGTCTCTTCCCGATGGGAAGAGTGCCTCACCGATCTGGTGGCCCTCGATCGCTGAGCCCGAATTCTTATCATTTCGAAAAGATTTTTCCAAGCTCCGTGGAGGTCGGATCTGTACCCTGGCCCCCTACCTAGCGCGCCAAACCTGTTGCGGCCAATCCCCTTGTCACCTGATCACCAGAAACGAGCACCTGCAAGAGAAGTCCACACTGACCAGAGATGCCTCCGACGGGGACCCTCCGACGGTCAAGTCAGAGAGGAAACTAGGCAACAGTAGAAAAGAATCAGGGGAACTCAGCGAGAGAGAGAGTGAGAACTAGAGAGACAGTGTGTCCAGAGGCTTCGAAAGAACCTCCTTGCAGTACTGTTGCCTTTTCCATTTTATAGTAGAGTGCGGTGTGGTGCCGTCATTAATGGCGCAGACAACTGGGGGAGTTGTCAAATCACCGGAGGCTGTCAGAATCACCGCGGTCTGTCAAGTCGCCATGGGTTGTCAAATCGCTGGGATTAATCTATGTCCTTGGCAGGGCAATGTCCCAAGGTGGCTATGCCGCATGCCTTTGTCAGGACGGCGGTCCTCAGCAGTCGTACGACGTTTGGGAGAGCTGACCGACCATACGTGGGTATTTGATTGTGGGATGTCGAGTGAAGACCCAGGGACCCTCCGACGGTCAGTCTGGTGCGTTGCGGGAGTCGGACATCGGGCTCCGTCGTCCGGTCAGTCGGGAACGGAGAGGGTCTGCCCGACCGACATACCTTCGATCGGACGGTGTCGGTAGTCATCGGTCGGTGTGGTCGGTAGAGTCGGGCGTCGGTCAGACGGGCCCGAGGGTGAGCCGGCGTGAGAGGGACCGATCGGTATATCCCAACAAGTGGTATCTTTCAAATGGCAAGAAGAAGGGGTGTTTGGAAATATCTTGGCATTCCCATCTCAGGTTCGACTTTGAAACTCGAAGTATCGGGTTGGAAGTGGAAGGCTCTTTCTTTGGCTGGGCGAGCAACCCTTTAGCACTCAATACTTGCATCATCACCTCTTTATTGCATGTTATGTTTGCCTATTCCTTTATCTATGCTGAATATTTTGGAAAAAGATTTTTGGTCTCTCCTGTAGGGGGGCATGACACTAATCGTAAAAGGCTTCACTTACTATCCTGGAACACTATCTGTCAACCCAGAGCTGCTGGGGCTTGGGTCTACAATCTTTTAACTACTAGATATCATGCTCTTCTTGGGAAATCAGCTGCTAATCTCATTTTGCATCCTAACACTTTGTGGGCCCAACTTGTTGCTTCAAAATACAAGTTCTCTGGCACCTGGATACATTATAAAAAGCCCAAAAAGTTGCTCTTCTATTTGGAGTAAAATCTGCAACCAAGGTCAAAAAATTCAATTTCAGTTTGCTTGGCTTGTGGGCAATAGTCAATCTATCAACTTCTGGAATGATCCATGGATTTCTAATGTTCCTCTTAGCCACTGGCCTTCCTTTACAGATACTACTTTTGATCTCAGCCAATTTTCAGTTGCTGATTTCATTGATTCCAATTCAAATTGGAATAGAGACCTGCTGGGGAAATACATAAATGCTGACATGATGACCATGATAACTTCTATTCCCATTGCTCATGGGGGCTGGTCTGATCAGCTAGGTTGGGCTTTCACCAGGTTCCTTTCAATCTCAGCCATAGACATTGCTAGTGTCATCCAACCGAGTAAGCATATGTTATTCTCATCCCCCTTCCAATTCTATTGGCTTTCGAGGTCATCTGTTCCAATGAAGGTAAAATTTTTCTACTGGAAGCTTCAATGGTTGAGGCTGCCTACTAAAGCCCTCTTAGTTAGAAGGGGTATACTGCCTAACTCATGTATCTATTGTAATTTATGCTCCTCTGTAGAAGAAGATAATCAACATGTTATTATTTGTTGTAGCTTTGCTAATCAATGTTGGTTGTTTTTAGCTAACTCATTCACTGCCTTTAAGCCTAATACTTTGCTGGAGTTGTTGAATTACCTAGCAAACTCCCTAGTAGAGGATAAGGCTCGGGCCACTATTGCTTATTTGGGTTGGCTTATCTGATATGCTAGAAACATTAGAGTATTTCGGCTGCAGCTTTTGACACCTTCTATTTTGCTCAAATACTGCTTAAATTTTCTATCACACATGTTTATCCCCCTTCTTCTATTCGGTCACCAACTTCTGGTGCTCAGTCAAAGGCCTGGGTTAGGCATTTGTTGCCATATCAGCAACCTTCAACTTCTTCATCCACCGGATGTATGTCCTGGCTACCCCCTCCTTTGAAGTTCTGTTGGTGAACTTTGATGGAGCAGTTAAAGACGATCGTGCTGTTGCTGGTTTTATTATTACAGACTACCAGGAAACTTTAATCGTTGCAGGTGGGAAAAAGCTGTCCTACTGTGCCGTTATCTTTGCTGAGCTTTTGGGGGGATGGTTAGAGTTTTACTATGCTCTCCATTAATGCAATGCACTAGCTGTTCATTTGCAGGGTGATTCTGCAGCAGTGTTGAGCTGGATTGAGCACAAATCCCCTTTCAGATTCTCTCATTCTCTTATTTTTCAGGATATCACTCTTTGGAGACGCTGTTTTACTTCCTTGGCTGCCTCGCATATTCTTCGAGAAGATAATCAAGCTGCGAATTGATTAGCCACATTTGCTCTTGGGGGTGATTTCTTTCTCCAGCGAGATGATAGATTATGTCCTCATTTTGCCCATATTTTGATGGCTGATGTTTCGCAGATCTCTTACCCCAGACACTACTAGTTTTATCTATTTAGATGGCTGAGCCTCTTCTATTTCTGCTACTTCTGAAACTTGCTTTCTATTGCTTAGCTCCTCTATGTATTAGTTTCTATCCTATAAACTCTGTTTCTTTTTCTGTTAGTTAGCCTTGAGCTTCTACCAGAAAAAAAAAAAAATGTGACCGTTCCAGGAAACATTACAATAAGGACATAATGGAACGCTTCATATATCAAGAACATTAGCCAGAAACAGGTTAAAGTTAATACACGGATAACGTGGTATTACCTCATAGCTTTATTGCGTCCCTGGAATGAGGAACATGTACGACAGCTGCAGGACTGCTTCAACAAACACAAGATGCTACTGGATTTTGACCTCCCGAATATTTCGTTTCTTCTCTTCGTTCCTAGGTATGGTGACTTTGAGAATCCCATCTTTAACCTCTGCCTTGATCTCTTCCACTTTGGCATCATCTGGCAACAATAAGCTAGTATTGTAATATCCATAGCTTTTGGAGTACCAACCGCCCTCCTCGTCAGAGTCATCCTCTTCCTCCTCCTTGCGCTCTCCTGTGATCACCAGAAATCCATCTTCCACTGTAATCCTCATGTCTTCCTTCCTTAGTCCCGGTACCTCAAAAAATAGTTTGTAGCAGTCATCGACTTCTTTCATACGACCAAGGAGACGAGAGGGTGCCCACTTCTCCAATAATCGATTCAAATTCTCAGACACTTGCCATAGTGCATTCCCCAGCCCTACTCGACAAATAGGAGATTAAAAAAAAAACCTTAAAACAAATTTCAAATGTGCACATTCAATTGTAGTGGCATGTGCTTTTTATATTCTCGGTCCAAACTTCAAGACCTAATTCTCATAATAATGATGGATCTGAGTCCGTTTAGTTCTGAAACTCTCAGAACACGCTCCCCGGATATCGATGCAATTGTAATGTTATATGGATATGCCACTAATTAATTAAGCACAAAAAGGGAAGTGTATACAGACATGCATGTGGAAGATATACCAGTGCTGTCGAAGCGGAAGGGAATGAGGTGCCTCGAGAGCAGCCCACGTCTGCGAGGGGCAGGAGTCGATGATGACTCCGTCGCCGCCGCCACCTCCCCGCCTTTCTTCTCGTCTTCCCGTTTTGGAGGAGAACGATGATCGGGAACGGCAGAATAAGAGGAAGGCGCTCCAAAATCAATACTGCTCCTGCCTCCCCGAGCCACCCCAACTGCAGTCAATGGAAAGGAGTGCCGGCCGCGGAGGAGAAGACTAGTAGTCCTCCTCAAACACATACGAGCCAAAGCCATTCGTGCAACAACGAGTTTGAAGCAGAAGAAGAAGAAGAAGAAGAAGAAGAAGAAGAAGAGAAGGAACACAAGCGATTGGTGACGCCTTGCCTGTTCTTGTTGCGAGGTGACGATGAGTGCTGCTCGAATATGCAACACAAACAGAGAAAAGATTGGGGGAGCACAGAGTAGAGAGTAAGAGAAGGGTCCAGAAGGGAAGGGAAGGGTCCAAAACTTTCTCAGCATTGCAGACGATGCAGGCCCCCCAATCATCGTCATCATCAATTATTGAAGCAAATTTTTTTTTTTTTTTGATAAGGTGGATATGGATTTGTTACGGTGGTTATCGTGAGAGCCTCAGATTGAGGGTTGCCATGAGTGCTCGGATCGGCATGATGTCAAAAACTCTTTTAAGTTGCCAAGCTACCACCACGGCCACCAACCGTTATGCAGAGCCGAATTGTCCACCCCAAGTGGATCAACTCAGGCGTAACTGACTTCCTCAATATCACAGGAGCGATTGAAGGCTAGATTATCTCGCCCACAATAGTATATCCAATGGCCCTGCAATCTCGAGATCGCATAATTTCACAGGTGTACAACTAGCTATTCGACAGCATTCTATATAAACCACCGAAGCCCCGAGGATCAGGTAGGCCAATCAATCCCTCTCAGAGAACTCGTTGCTGCTTCATTATTCTCTGAATCTGACTTGAGCATCGGAAAGTCTTCGTTGGAACCACAACTTTCGGTTTGGACTTGTTTTGTAGGTCACTCCAATACTAGCAACTCTGCATGATGCTCAGCCGTCCTCTCTCCGACCTTGATCGATTTCCAGCAGCAACAGATAGAGGAAGAGCCACATTCACATCATGGCTCCTAGACAAACATCTTTATGACTCTCCAACATTACCGTCTCCCACCAGGCGGTAGGCCAAGTCAATAACCAAATACAGCCAACGGCATCGGAGGTTCCGCCACCAGCCCATTCGGCCTAGCCAGCATCGGTCATGGCTGATCAATTCAACCAGCTTTTCTAACAAGTCCAAAATCTAACGACCATAGTCCAAGCGGTCCAAACTTTTCTTGCACCTCGTCAGACGGTGCCATAGCCTACTCAGACTGTCCTTGCACCCTCTCTAGCAATGCAACCTACAGTTCCCGCAGTGGCGCCCCTATAGAACTCGATCCCACAGCCGCTGCTTCAGTCGGAGCCGCAGGTGCCTCCTCGAAGTCCAAAAAAGAGGCCGACTCATTAGAGCCACCTTAGGACCCAACCGACCAGGCGGCGATCTCCAAGCTCGTGATCAGGGTATGATGCAACCCCTAATCGCCATTCTCCTTTGCGCTCCGAGGCCTGCACCATCGGAGATCTCGACATCGAAAGGTGATTTCAGGTGCTCGGCCAGTTACTAGACAAGAAGATAGAAAATGCTCTCAACAATAATAATTCCTCGATGTTGCCTTACGAGGGGTTCAACAGCAAGCTACCCTTCATCCTGAGGATCGTGCAGGAGCCGCTCTCCCTGCACTTTAAATTGCCTCAGCTGGAAGTCTACGATGGGACCATCGATCCTGTCGATCATCTAGAGACCTTTAAAATGGCAATGCTCCTCCAAGGAGCGCTAATGCAATCTTCTGTCGAACCTTTCCTTCGACTCTTAAGGAGGCCGCTCGATAGTGGTATTCAAGCTTGAAGCTGGCCTCCATCTATTCTTTCGAAGATTTGTGTCGATCCTTCGTCGATCATTTTATTAGCAGTCGGCGACAACAAAGGCAGTCTGACTACCTCCACTCCATCAAGCAAAAGGAGGGTGAGTCGATCCATGCTTTTGTGAATAGATTCAATGTGGCTACCCTAGAGGTCTGTGACCTATACCAGTCGACCATGATGGCTGCAATGATGGGCGACCTATTGAAGAACGACTTAAAAAAATCATTGACCAAAACTTGTTCTCGAGATTTTTCGGATATGCTCATTCATGCGGAGAAGTATGCTCGCACGAAGAAAGCCTTTGCTGATGATCCCCCTACCAGTTCTGTTGTTACAGAGTCGAATAAGGAGTGATCCCCAAACGGAGAGAAAAAACCCACCGGCGCTCTCGATCCCCATTCCAGAGGTAAAAAAATATGGGCCGAAACCATCGATCTCGAAGTCCTCTTAGGAGGAATAGACAATCCTCACCTCCTAGGCGTTACAGTAACTATACACCTCTGACTGTTCCTCGAAGTAAAGTGTTGATGCAGATATGGCCTGAGCTGTCTGAGCCTCAGCAAATACGGATGAAGCTGAAGAACCGCAGCAACCCTAATAAGTATTATTTTTACCATCGTGACCATGGCCACGGTACTGAAGATTGCCGCTCCGTGACGAGATCGAGAGGCTTGTCAGATAGGGGAGGTTGAATCACTTTGTTCGGAGGACGGCTTCTTAATGTCAACCCCTAAGAGTTCAACAGCCATCTCTTTTATCTCAACAACCGTTCTCTTTGCCTCAGCTACAGTCAGCACCAGTGCAATAGGAGGGATGATAGGTGGGGGGACAGGTGGCGGAAGAGGAGCGACCCATCCACGAGGAGATTCACATGATCACTGGGGGGTTGTCTGGGTCAGCAGAGCCCCTGGAGTTGAAGCGGCCAAGGCTTGAGGGTGAGCAGGAGATGGAGGCTATCATCTTCACCAAGCGTGATGCAGAAGGTGTCCTAACCCCGCACAATGATGTGGTGGTTGTAACAGTTAATATCGCTGATTTTAATGTACACCATATTTTTATTGATAATGAAAGCTCGGTAGATATCTTGTACTTTTCTGTCTTCACCTAGATGGGGTTCACACCTGACCAACTAAGTAGATTCGACACCTCGATACAAGGTTTCTTTGAGAGCTTGGTGGTCCTGAAGAAAATGATCAAGTTGCCTCTCACTATGGGCACTCAACCCGACGAACGGCAATTCAAGTTAACTTCCTGATGGTTAAGCTCCCTTCCACCTACAATGTAATTCTCGGCCATCTAAGCTTATGGACTCTAAAAGCTATCATGTCAAGCTACCATTTGATGGTGAAGTTTCTGACCAGGCATAGAGTAGGGCAGATCTTAGGCAACCAAGTCATGGCCCGAGAATGCTTTGCTTCTAAGCTCCGAGCAGAGGGCCAACCAGCCCAGGTGGAGGTCCAACCTAAGCTCCCGATAGGGCTGGACGCCTGTGATGATCTGATTGAATGACGACCCCAACTAACCGAAGATCTCTTAAGTGTCCCACTGGGAAAGCAGAACCTAGGTCGGACTGTGAAGATCAGTCATGCTTGGATGAGATAACTACAAGTCGGCTAACAGCTCTTTTGCAGAAGATTGCGGATCTCTTCACTTGGTCGACAGCAGACACGTCTGGTACTGATTCGAAGGTAATATCCCATCATCTGAGGGTGGACCCAATCTGTCATCTGGTGAAGCAAAAAAAGCAGAGTTTTGCCTCGGAATGCCAAAAGGCCATAACTGAGGAGGTGGACAAGCTGCTCAAAGTCGATTTTATTAGAAAAGTCATGTATCCGAACTGGCTAGCCATTATTGTGTTGGTCAAAAAAGCAAACGAGAAGTGGTGCATGTGCATCACCTTCATCAACCTCAACCAAGCTTGTTCCAAGGACAGCTACCCTTTGCCTCGAATTGATCAATTAGTGGATGCCACCTCCGGACATGAGCTCTTCAGCTTCATGGATACTTTCGTCGGTTATAATCAAATCCGAACGACACCTGAAGATGAGGAGAAAATAGTTTTTCTCACTGACTGTGGATAAAATCTTCAAGGATCAGCTCAGTCGCAATATAAAGACGTATGTTAATGATACGCTCGTCAAGAGCCAGGCTATCCCTAATTATGTTGCTGACCTCCGAAAAAATTTTAGTACTCTCTGTCGGTTTCGAATGAAGCTGAGTCTGACGAAGTGTGCTTTCGAAGTCACCACCAACAAATTCTTTGGATTCATGATCTCTCGAAGAGGCATCGAGATGAATCTCGAGAAGATCAAGGCGGTCCTTGAGATGGCACCACCAAGGATCATTAGGGAAGTGCAACGTCTCACTGATAAGATTGCCTCACTCAATCGCTTTATCTCTAGATCAGTTGAGAGGTGTCTCTCTTTCTTTAAAACCCTTGACAGCCAAGAGACTTTCAGTGGACCACCGAGTGCCAGAAGGTATTTGAGGAATTGAAGCAGTACCTAAGCTCCCCACCATTGCTCTTGAAGCCTCAGCCTGGTAAGGAGTTGTTTCTCTATATCATCGTCTCCCTTGTCGCAATCGGCTCGATCCTAAATCGGGAAGAAGGATGGGTGCAAAGGCCTATGTACTATACCAATAAGGTCCTCCATGATGCAGAGACCAAATATTCTAAATTGGAGAAGTTGATTTTTGCACTGGTCATCATGGCAAGAAAGTTATGGCCTTATTTTCAGGCTCATATGGTGGTGCTGCTTATTGATCAGCCAATTAAAGCCATTCTCCACCACCCAGATACCTCGAAGTGGATTGTAAAGTGGTCTTTGGAACTCGTTGAGCTAGATGTGCAGTACCGTCCGTGGGCTTCCATCAAGGCCCAGGTGTTGGAAGATTTCATCCTTGAGTGCACCATTCCAAATGGGGAGGACTAGAAGGTTATAGAGAATTGGAAAAAAGAAGAGAATCCAAGGTCTGGCGAAAGCTCGAGAGGCGAGGAGGTAGACATGGGATCTGACCCAGAGGAGCTCCAGACACTGCACGTGGATGGTTCATCAAGTGCGATGAGAGCAGGGGCTGAACTCATTCTAACCAATCCTGAAGGAGAGGTGGCAGGATACGCCTTACGTTTTGACTTCTCTGCCACTAATAATGAGGCGGAGTATGAAGCTCTACTTTTTGGCCTCCGGGTGGTAAGGGAAGTAGGGGCCCAGCATCTGAAGGTCATTAGCAACTTGCAGTTAGTGGTTGGCGATATCAAGGGTGGCTATGAAGCTCGAGAAGAAAATATTTAGCAAGTCCCTAGAGTGGACAATGTCAAGGCAGATGCATTACCAAAGCTTGCAGCTTTGCTGCCCACCGACTGGGAGGAGAAAACTTATTTTGAGGTACTGAAAATCTTGAGCCTCGAGGAGCCTCTCGCTATTCAATAAATTGATGAAGAGTCCTGCTAGATCGACCCTCTACTCAAATATCTGAGATCGGACAAGCTGCCATCTAATCGTAGAGAAGCTCAGAAAGTAAGAAAGTAAGCGATCTATTATGTCCTCTATGATGACAAGTTGTACAAGTGATCTTTCTTCCTGCCATTATTGAAATGTTTGCATCTGTCCGAGGTAGATTATGCACTGCGGGAGGTCCATGAAGGCATCTGTGAAAGCCATTAGGGGGTAAATTCCTCTCCTACAAGATTCTCCATCAAGGATACTACTGACCCACCATGCAACAAGATGCAAGCAAATTTATCAGAAAGTGTGATCACTGCCAAAAGATTTCCAATATCCAACATCAGCTGGTGGCATCTTTGACTCCTATTAGTGCCCCTTGGCTGTTCGCCCAATGGGGTATGGATATTCTTGACCTCTTTTCTCTTACGTCGGATCAGCATAAATTTTTCTTGATGGCCATCGACTACTTTACAAAGTGGGTCAAAGCCGAATGTTTGGCCCGCATAACAGAAGCCAAAGTGAAGAATTTCATCTGAAAATCTATAATCTGCCGCTACGGTCTCTCTAGGGTATTGATCACAGATAATGACAAACAGTTCAGCGGTACTCGACTCCATGAGTTTTATAGAGAATATCAGATAAAATATCATTTTACTTTGGTTGGCCACCCACAAGCGAATGGAGAAGTAGAGGTGACCAACCGAACCATCCTGCAAGGCTTAAAGGCTAGGATCAATCGAACTGGAGGATCATGGGTTGACAAGCTTTATCATGTGTTGTGGTCCTATCGGACCACCTAGAGACTTTCAATTGGTGAGACCCCTTTTAACTTGGCATTGGAGACTAAGGCAGTTATCTCTGTAGAGTTCAGGCTTCCTTCCCTTAAGAGTCGAAGAGTATAATGAAGATACCAACTCAGTACAGCTACGCACTAACCTCGACTTAATTAAAGAAAGTAGAGAGCGTGCTGCCGTAAGAATGGCTGCCTACCGTCAGAGAGTGATCAAGTATTATAATTTTTGAGTTAAACTGAAGAAATTTCGAGCTGGCGATCTGGTGTTATGGTGGATCAAGGTTTCACAGCTCACTGAGCAGGAGAAGCTATCACCCAACTGGAAAGGCCCTTATTAGGTGGACAAAGTGGTACATCCTGAAACTTTCAGGCTCAAACAACTTGACGAAATGCTAATCTTCAGGTCATGAAATTCGGCTAACCTCCATATATACTATCAATGATGTTGTAATATCTGTTTATACGAATGAGTCTTAAGTTCAATATCGGCATGAAGAAATCTCTTTCCATTTAACTTCGCAAGTTTCCTTAGCCATGGCTATGGTCGACTCATGGAGGACAATCAAAAAAATCTCTAAGACTTAGAGGTAGAGCTAACTTACAAAACTCCTGCAAAGCTCAAGTCACGTGAGAAGCAGAGGGAGATCCTAATGGATCTCTAGAGGGCTAACTAATTAGACCCTCAGAAGGCCGCCAAGAAGGGCACAAGATGCTGCAGGCATATGCTGCCTCTCGTATGAAAATGAGAAGAGAACAAGATGTCGTAGGCACGAGATACCGCAGGCACACGATGTCTCTCGTGAGGGCTAACTAACCAGACCATCAAAAGACCAACGAGGAGATGCCGTAGGCACAAGATGCCGCAGTGCTACCGAAGCGAAGACAAGATGCCGTAGGTATAAGATGCCGTAGGCACACGATGCCTCTCGTAAGGGCTAACTAATCAGACCCTCAGAAGACCATCGAGAAGGGCACAAAATGTTGTAGGCATAAGATGTTGCAGGCACATGCTGTCTCTCATGCGAAGACGAAAAGAGCACAAGATGCCGTAGGCACAAGATGCCATAGACACATGATGCCTCTCATGAGAGCTAACTAACTAAACCCTCAAAAGGCCATCAAGGAGGGCACAAGATGTTGTAGGCATAAGATGTCGCAAGCACATGTTGTCTCTCACGTAAAGATGAGAAGAGCACAAGATGCCGTAGGCACAAGATGTCGCAGGCATATGATGCCTCTCGTGAGGGCTAACTAACCAGACCCTCAGAAGACCACCGAGGAGGGCATAAGATGTCGTAGGCGCAAGATACCGCGGGTACATGCTGCCTCTCGTGCGAAGATGATAAGAGCACAAAATGCCATAGGCACAAGATACCGCAAACACAATGCCTCTCCTGAGGGCTAACTAATCAGACCCTCAGGAGGCCGTCGAGGATGGCACAAGATGCTACAGGCACATGCTGTCTCTTGTATAAAGACGAGAAGAGCACAAGATGCCATAGGCACAAGATGCTGCAGATACATGATGCCTTTCTGAGGGCTAACTAACCAGACCCTTAGAAGACCGCTGAAGAGGGCATAAGATGCCGTAGGCACAAGATGCCGTAGACACAAGATGCCATAGGCACATGCTGCCTCTCATGTGAAGACGAGAAAAGCACAAGATGCCGCAGGCACAAGATGCCGCAGGCACACGATACCTCTCATGAGGGCTAACTAACTAGACCCTTAGAAGGCTGTCGAGAAGGACACAAGATGCGGGAGGCACAAGTTGCCACAGGCACACGCTGTCTCTCGCACGAAAATGAGAAGAGCACAAGATGCCATAGGCACAGGATGCCGCAGGCACACGATGTCTCTCATGAGGGCTAACTAACCAAATCCTCAGAAGGCCGCTGAGGAGGGCACAAGATGCCACAGGCACACACTGTCTCTCGCACAAAGACGAGAAGAGTACAAAATACCATAGGCATAAGATGCTGTAGGCATACGATGTCTCTCATGAGGGCTAACTAATCAGACCCTCAGAGGGCCATCGAGGAGGGCACAAGATGCCATAGGCACAAGCTGCCCCTTGTATGAAGATAAGAAGAGCACAAGATGCTGCAGGCACACAATGCCTCTCGTGAGGGCTAACTAATCAGACCCTCAGAAGGCCACTGAGAAGGACACAAGATGCTGTAGGCACAAGATACCGCAGGCACACATTGCCTCTCGCATGAAGATGAGAAGAGCATAAGATGCTATAGGCACAAAATACCACAAGCATATGATGCCTCTCATGAGGGCTAACTAGTCAGACCCTCAGAACACCGTCGAAGAGGGCACAAAATGCTGCAGGCATATACTGCTTCTCGGATCAAGATGAGCTGAGTCTGCCACTCATAAGACAAGCCGAGCACAGACCACTTCTCATGATTCGAGCTGAAGATGAGTAGCTGCTCATGTAATAAACAAAGCACTAATTGCTTTTTGAGCAAAATGGTCTTTGCTTTCTCCAACTATTTTTGATCAACCCTAGTATATAATGACTCGCAGGTTGGTTCGAGATACTACCTAGTCAAGACTCCTAGATTGGAGTGAGCCTAAATTCTTAAGGTCGGAACCACATGCGGCTAAAGTAATCCTAGGCTCCCCAAGTCAAAGCTAGCCTTCGTACACTAAGTTAGAAACATAAATACAAATAAGAGACACAAGCATGATAGAAGTAAGGTAATTTTCATTAATTCAAATATTTACAAAAGATGGGTGCCTTAAGCATCGCTTTACAAAAAAAATAAAGAAATTTTTTTTTTACAAGGCATTCTCAATGCCACATTACACACAGAGAAGATCATGTCGGTCCAAAAGATCATACCGGTCCAGAAGATTAGGCTGGTCCAAAAGCAGATCCCACTAGCTGGCAAACCCAGTCCAAAGCTCTCGTCATTATAGACAATAGCAACGATTGGATGGCGAACATTCTTCTTTGTCCCCAGCTCAAGGATGAGGAGGCTCAATCCTCATCTGACGAGGAAGCCTCCTCATCACTGTTTTTGGACCGAAAGAAGTGGAGCTCCAAATATAACATTATCTGCAGCAGGCGAGCCTTACAATTCTTGAAACCATTGATGAATCCACTGACGGCAAAGCCAACGATCTCCCTCCTAAACTCCATAGAATCTCAATACTCCTGAATACAGTAGGCTCGGACTTTCGAAAGAATCTGCTGGAACTAGAGGGTGTGATGACCCCTAGGCCTTGATAGGGACCGTAAGGTGGAAGGTGCCCAACGAGAGGAAGATGGACCTACGCTCCTGGCTCTCATCCTTCTCTAGGCTTCTCTTATAAAGACCCATCTCTCCTTTACTCTGGCCTTCACTCATGGCTAAGGAGGATGCAAAGGAGAGTGCGAGGGTAATGCCATCACAGTAGGATAGAGAAGTTTTGTGAAGAAAGAAGACGAAAGATTGAGTTTTTTTGCCCGTTAGCCTTTATTTATAGATGCCAACGTTTGCATCAATCACTAATCAACGATCAAAAGGGACATGGCTATCCATCAAGCAATTAATGATGTACCTTTCCATTATCACAAATAAATCCTGACGATGCTTCACGGATCGAGACGTAGTAATGTGGCATGTCCTTACATGTCCTATGCTCTTTCACAGACGTAACCTTATCAAAAAAGTCAGCGACCATCATTTCCTATGATCATCTATATTAAAAGAACATAATAAAGTTATCGTTCGGCTACTCATCTCGGAGCAGTATTATTAATTAATTGTTATGAAGCGGCATTAACAAATAATCGCTTCGGATCGATTTGCACAAGTGAAAAAGATAAGGTATGATTAAGATATTTTATTTATTTCTCTTAAGTTTTTACAATGACCATGAAGAGTCATACTACAAAAGAAAAGAAAAATAAAAAGGCTATAAGGCAGCACCTGGAGCTGAGACACCTGTCATGGAGACATCCGCTGTAGTGGGATCTTAGATTTCATTTAAGAAGTCTAAGTCCAATTTCGAATGCTTGGCAGTGACCCTATCCCAGATTGACTACTTTCCAGCATCGTAGGCATCAGCAGAATATTTGACTTTCTTGTCCCCATACTCCTCAGAGGCTGGGAAGTCTTCAACAGTCTTGGAAGTAGCCTCCGCCACCTTCTTCTCTGCCGCCTCCAGTTGGACTTCAAGCATCTTTATTCTCCCCAACAATCGAAAGTTTTCCTCGATAGCTCCCCTTAATGCGGCCTCAGCATCCTTAGCTCTCCTATCAGCAGTATCAGCTCTCATGGAGGCTTCTCCAGCTTCCCTTTCAGCCTTCTCCTTTGCACTTTTGAGCATCCCGACCTTGTGCTTGAACTTCTTCTTTTCTTTCACAAGCTCATGGGAACTCTCTCTGTATTCATTCAAATAATGGATAAGCTAGTAAAAAAAAAAAGATCCCTGAGAATAAACACTAGGCATATATACAAAGTGAATGAAATTACAAGAGAAAGCATATCTGGATGAGATAGCTGCCTTCCTCATCTCCTTCTGAGGGATGTTTAGCAACTTGTTTGCATCAGCAGAAAGAAGCATCTGAGAGAGCAACTCATTCGCCAACCTGGGGTCCCTCAAGGCTGAAGCCTCAAGCCTTAGAGTGGTCGGTGCGGCTCCTGAGCACTGGCCACCTTAGATGTCGCCTCACCTGAGGGGAGACCAACAATGGGAGATACTGGTTGGGCCAGTGAACTTGGAGGAGCAGGCAAGCTCAGAATTACCTCCTCCAAACCTTGGTCTGCCTGATCTTCTTGATTGCTCGTGATAGCTGAAGCGACAGACGAGCCACCATACACCTGCACGATTTCAAAGTCACCGACAAGAGGAGGCCCAGATTCTTCTAACTCCAAAGTTGACTGCACAGGACTCCCAACTCTGACATGAGTACTCCGCTCACCTATGGGCTCGGCTATCCTTTTTCATAGGGCCTTCTTTTTCAATGGACTCGAGCTCTTTCTAGCAACCACCTCTACAACTGAGACAATCAGATTATCAAGATAGGAGTAACGAAAATCAAAAGAATTCAAGACATAAGCAGCCGACCTTCATATACCTTGGGGATCGGCCTGGCTGACGCCAACATTAAATAGTATCTGGGCTGATAGTAGCTCTTTCAAATCTGGAACCTTGAAGCCACACAGAATTGTTAAATTCTGCTTCAAGCAACTATTCGTCGGGGTTCCTTTAGTGCGGCCTCTTGAGGTTCGCCCTAGGTGATGAAGCCCCAATCTTCGCCTGACATCTGAGAAATGAAGATAAACCATGATTTTCAATTATAGACGACAGAAGACACATCCAAAAACTATAAACATAAGCCATCTTTCTTCCTCTGAGGCATCACATACAACCATTCGTGCGAGTCTGGATGCCGTCTAAAGCTGAAACGGAGGCGGAAGAATGTAACGCTGGGATCGATCCCAGTCAAAACACATACTGTGATGAAGCCATAGATATACCACCAAAAATTCGGCACAATCATGCATGATGATATCTTGAAGAATCGAAAAAATGTCACAAAGAAGGGATGGAAAGGAAGCCGCAATCCTGCTCGAAAATACTCCTCGTAAAGGCTCATCCGTCTTGGAGGTGGTTGGCAAACTCGGTCGTCTAGATCCGAAACTTTTAACTGAAACTCCAAAGAGATTTGGTACTATCTATGAAGTGCTACTATGCCCTCTTAGATAGCTTGGATCGAAATCCTAATGGTGCGAAGGCAGAATCTCTGAAGGTCATTTCTCTCAAAACACAGAGGATGGTGGAAGAAAGAAACACCTATGCCAAAAAAGGAGAAGAACAATCTGAAACATTACAGAGCCTACGCATGATCTTATCTAGGGCATTAAATAATTTTTGAATCAGCAAAACCTCCAAAGGCCGTCTCCCATCAGCGCATTAATTGTAGGAGACATAAATCGACGAAAGGCGAACATGCACACGACGCATGACAACCACTGATGGATATAATTTTTACCGTCGATTTGGTAGTTAAAGCTAGTGGCAGGCAAATCATGCTTTATGCCACTTTCGAAGGAACATGAAGAGACATGCACTAACACCTCTCCGTATGAAAACGATTCGAATTTCAGTCTTCTCAAAAGCTGTACGACAGGTATGAGACATCTGATCCGAATCGAAATTTGAATTATAATTCATATTGTATTTTATGATTCTAACTTTAGCTAAATTTAATTTAGCTTGGATTTCAACTCAGATTATGGCTTGACCCATGCCTTGCTCGAAATGGCTCGAATTATGCACTTACTTAAATTACAATGCTAATTAAGTTTTATGATTTCAAGTTATAGCCAGGTACCTAATATATATTGACACTCGATTTGTATGCCTTAGAGCATGATTTGTATCCAT
The DNA here is from genome assembly GCF_000442705.2 of Elaeis guineensis. Lineage (NCBI taxonomy): Eukaryota > Viridiplantae > Streptophyta > Magnoliopsida > Arecales > Arecaceae > Elaeis > Elaeis guineensis. The sequence goes on along the minus strand of NC_025995.2, from coordinate 128,973,923 downwards.
CCATATATGGAACCAAAATCAAATGCATTTATATATTCCTATGAAAATTCTGTTACAAGACTGGAAGGTCCAGATTACAAAAAAAAAAGAGACATAAATCACTACTTAGAAGCATCACCAGGGCAACTATCTATGAAGCAATTTTCCTCAGTGCTGACATCCCCCTCGATCTGAATGGCTGCATCAATATTACTCACCTCGATAGAGAAGTGGGATGCCCTTATAAATCTCTCCACACTATCTGCTGCCACAGCCAACAAGCTCTCATCCAGACAATCTGTTTGCAAGGACTTGACAGGGTTTAAGGAGGAATGCACCTGAACGATGGTTCTACACTTCTCGAAGCCTGTGAAGAATGTCACCTTGTAAGCTTAGATTATGATTTTGGCTCCATTCTTGGCCAACTAACTTCTTCTATTTTTAGCATTTTTCAATAAAAGCCCTTGCTCTATAAATTTGCCCCAAAGGAGTTTATGATTTACCTTCCTCTCCTCCAACTTCTTCTTCAAATTCTCCACTTCTGACAAGATCTCTCGAGTTTCAACAAGTAGTTCTGAAGATGCCTGGACCCCTTTAGAAGCAGAGCGCCAGCATTCTTTCTCTGTAGCTCGTCCCTTCTGAAGTTCTAGACCTCTTGAACGGACCCTCGCTTGGATTCCTTCGAGAATGAGTTTCGGAGAGAGAAAGATCTCGACTTCTCCTTCCCTCGAGTGTCCTCAGTTGCTCCAAATCATCATGGGTCTGGTGGCAATCTCTCTTAGCCTCTAATCTCTGTCTCTCGAGACTTTCAATCTATCTCTCGAGATCTTCGACCCTCTTTTCGACTCTAGACCTCTGCCATTTGAGAGCCTCAATCCACTTTTTAGCCTACCTCAATTTCTTATCTCAACGATCAATCGTCTCTCGAGCTTTGTGGAAGGCCTCTTCAGAAGAGTCGAACTCCTTCACCAGCTCGTCATTCTTGTTCTCCATCTACTCCAGTTGATATTTCAACAAGTCAACTTCCTCACCGCCGTAAGTTCCAAGGACAGATCATCAAGGGTGGAGCCAACAAAATTAGTGAGGTAATGCCCCACCTGTGCAAAATTTTATGAATAAATGTCAAAAGTATTGCAGGTGGCAAAAGATTGAAAAATAAGTGTTTGGAGATCTATTACCTGAATGAGAGATCTGAAGGCGCTCAACATTGTTGTTGTGCTCCTCGTCCATCCAAAGGCTGCCCTTCGAATGGAGGAAGAAAATCTCTCACGAGTCTTGCCGTAACTTGGAAATCCTCTATCGCTGAGGGAGCAAAAGATGCCGATTGCAAGATACCTTCGTGGAGGACAGCCATAGGGATACATTAGGTAGTCATCATCGGCTCTTGGGACTCATCAATCTCCATGCCCGCTTTCGGCATCCCTTCGAAAAGATCGGTCGTGCCCTCTACTCATCTCTCCTCCATGGAAGCTCCTGATGGGTGGTTGCTCGCATCCTCTCCTTATGCTTGCTCCACAAATATTTTCTCTGATGAGGTCTCCTTGAGTGTGGCCACTGCAACCCTCGACAAAGGACTCGCAGGCTCGATGATCGAAGTGGGATTCTCATCTCTTCTAACCCCATGTTCCGATACGACGATCGAAACCTAGGTGTCACCCCTCATCGGAGTCGGTGGGCCAATAGACAAAACTCTGGCCTGCCTCTTGTGGACCGATATCAATTCAAGCTTCTTCCCATGCTGGGGATCCATCTCACCTCCAGAAATCGCAATAGACCAATAGAATAGGCGAAGGTTGCTGTCACCTTTCGATGCTTTTGAAGTGCAAATTTAAAGAGAGAAGGAAATGAAAAACTGTTGGATAATTAAATTCTCCAAAAAAAAAAAGATTATCACCTGAATGGTCCCATCGCTCACAGCCATCTGTATCAGTTGCGCTAAGCTGACGTTACTTATTTTAAATGCTGCAGACAGATGTTAATTCGAAGGGACGTACGCCCCTCGATCCGAGGCACTTTTGGGACTCTTATCGCATAACCCTCAGACTCAGCAGTAGAGGATAGTGTTATGATGGTTATCGTGAGAACCTCAGATCGACGTGGTGTCAAAGACTACTTCAAGTTGCCAAGCCGCCACCACAGCCACCAATCGTTATGCAGAGTCGAGCTCTCCACCTCGAGTGGATCAACTCAGGCGTAACTGACTCCTCCAATCTTGCCAGAGCGATTGAAGGCTGGATTATCTCACCCACAATGGTATGTCCAACGACCTGCAATCTTGAGATCTCACAACTCTCACAACTATACAACCAACTATTCGACAGCCTTCTATATAAACCATCGGAGCTCCAAAGATCAGGTAAGCCAATCAATCTCTCTTAGAGAATTCGTTGCTCTTTCATTATTCTCTGAATCTAACTTGAGCATCGGAAGATCCTTACCAAAGTCACAATCTTCGATTTAGACTTGTTTTGTAAGTCACTCCAATACCAACAACTTTGTGCGAAGCTCAACCACTCTCTCTGATCTCGACCGATTTCTAACAGCAACAAAATTATTGAAAACTTTAAAAAGAAAAAAAAAACGTCCAGAGGAAGGGAGCTATATGTAGAGCGTTCTCGAAGGAACGAGAATAGGCATCACGCCCGCCTTGTTCGCACTCAACCGAGCGGTTCCCATCACATCCCAAGGGTCTTGATAAGCTCAATCCGCTTGGCCGGTTTTTTTATCAACTTTGCTGGTTCGACCGATGTAGTAAAAACCACCCCCAACAGAGTGGAGAAAATTCTCTCTCCCGTGGTTGTAAACGAATCTGACCACAGTACATTGCATCAATTAACACCAACAATCATTCTATCAATAGGAGAAAAGAAACGCGATGATAAAAGGGAAGAGAAGATTACTTCGGTCCAAGAATAACGAAAAGATAAAAGCAAAAAGAATTCTAAATATAAAAGAAAAGAAAAAAAAAAAAGAAAAAAAAAATTCTCTGGTTTTAGAGAGATGAAATAAAAAGGGATTTGAGAGAAATCTCTTCATCTGCCATTTGTTTTCTTCTGTCCTGACTTGCTAACGGTATGACCCCTTTTTTTCCTCTTTAATTCAATTCTCTCTCTCTCTCTCTCTCTCTCTCTCGCCCCCCTCCCCTCTCCTCTATCTCATTCAATCGAAACAGGCCGGCCGACTAATAGTAGCAGGCATTCTCCCACTTATCTAGCATTCTCCAAATTGAACCAAAATTACGCCCACCAGGCAAAAAACTGAGTATGTTATCACAAAGAATCGAGACCAACATCATCGAGCACAGTGGAAACCTACAGACACCCGCGTCAGAATTTCAAGCAGAATCCAAATCTCCTTCAGACACACTGGCACGACAACAATAGGCACAGATAACTGGTTGGAAGGCAACAAGGGGTCATAGATTCAGCATCAGCAAAGTAATTTCTACATGCATGCCATGAAATAGCTTTGTGCCGAGAAGAAAGTGATGACATCAGTCTAGCAACTAGCCAATCGGTGAAGAACATACAATAAGGCGAAGCAGGGCAAAGCCTGCTGTAGGGATCACGACAGTGCTGAGGAGAGAACTTGCTACAAGAAGAAGGAGGACATAAAGAAGAGAATGTATAAGATATCAGTGGTAGCATACATGTAACAATTGATATGGAAGGGATACCCTTTGTTTGTTGTATTATCAAAGACCATCTCCAGGAGTCCCCATCTGCTTGACAGTCCGCACAACGTCTACAGCAACTTGTTTTGCCTAATCATACATACCCTCCTGCTCCCAGACGTCCACAAGGAAATCTACCATCTCCTGCCACCACAACAAGCAAGCCAAAAAAACAAAAAAAAAAAAAAATCAGATGCTGGAAATGCTAGTCAGTTCTACAACCTAATGGATCGCAAATTAAACGTCTTACAGATAAAGGGATGGGCTGTGGAAATGGCTTGTTGGTCCCCAGCAAATTGTCATAGGTCGCATCCCAACTGCAGCCACAGATGTTGAAGAATTTGGTACCAGTACAATAAATCTAAAGTGGAGCTGAGAAATTTGCAGTATACTCTTTTTTTCCAGTTACATGAAAGCTTCCTGTTCTTCAGCAGCTCGTGATCATAATTCAAAAGAACAGCTAATGATCAAATGATCTTTATGAGATAGGATCCATAAAATGCAACCAATTTTACAGATGTAGTCCGCTTAAACAGGGATCAAAGAGTTGTTCCAGATTGTCTAAAGTTGGCAGGGCACCATGAACCAAGGAAGTTGGCGGCCACTATAATATTACTAAATCAAACTACAGGGTACCAACAGCATTACCTAGCTAATACCCAACAATAAAATAGCTTTCCTAATCTCTCAGAGCAGGCCTCGTTGCCCAGATGGTATGTCAACTATAAATGCATAAAAGACGTTGCATTTTGGTTTTCATGCTAAACTAGCATGAGAACAACAATTTTTACCCTTTTTTTTTGGTTAACAAGTCACTGAAGACAGCATTCGCTGGACAGGTCAATATGAGATGCTAATGGGAGGAATAAACATATGATGGAATGATTGAAAAGACAATGTGTGAAGAGGGTACTTTGCTGGTTTTGACTCTCTTATATAAGGCATTGATAAGCATTTATTCCAGCCTTCCAGGAACAGGAGCTCTGGGATAATCACTGCAGTAAAATCTATCATGATCTTCTCAAACATGGTAAAGAGTATCGTGCAACTAATTTGGCAAATCCTCCCGAATTTCATCAGTAAACAACAACAGAAGGACCATGTAAAATCCTTGAACAAATTCACATGCTTATGTCTCCGCAGGGAGAACGCATCAAAAAAACAAAATGAGCAAAACACAAGCACAGGTAAAGTGTTATCAACAAGTTCACCAGCAATAAATTTTATTTTTACCACAAAACACTAAGATAATTGTTTCCAGCTTCATAGTAATATAAGTTAAAAATTATAGCTAACATCACTAGGACTGAGCATGAAATGGGTTCGGTCGGGTTGAGAGAAAAATTTCATCCAATCGAACCCAATCAAGTTGAAGAAAATTCAACCCACTGCCGACCGTTTATCATGTATAAACCGTTTGAAACCAAAGTAAATGGTTTGTAGCGGATTCGGATGGGTTGTGTTAAGTTGGGCTTCAAAATATTGACACAATGTTGATTTTAAGTCCAATATTGATCCACTTAAGCTTATTTGTTTTTTTTTTTTGTCAATTTAATGTAAAAAAGGCCTAAACCTTGTGGACTCGTTTGGTTCACGGGAAGAACTTTTCTTCTCAGAAAGTAACTTCTCAAGAACTAGCTTCCTGAGAAGTTACTTTCTGAGAATAGGATTTAACATGTTTGGTTGATCATGGGAAAGTGACTAATTGCAGAATAGCTTATATTTGGTTGAGCATCTATTTTTCTGAAAAAACTATATAAAATACCTATTATACCCTTAGTAGATATAAGACTATACCTTTTCTCCTAAACTTTATATAAATATTAATATTATATTTATATTAATATAAAATATAATATTAATATGTTATAATATAATATTAGACCATAATAATTTATTATGTTAACATAATACTAATATATATTAATATTATATTAATATTTTAATATAATAAATTTATTAATATAAATAGTAAATGTAATATTATATTAATATAAGTATTATATTAATATTAATAAAAATATTATATTAGTGCAAATATTAAAATAATATTAAAATATAATAAATATTATGATATTAATATTATATTCATATAAATATTAGGATAATATTAATATAATATTATATCACTATCCAGTATTTCATCATAATCATCTATTAATATTTTGCAAAATCTTAGCCGTAAATCTTAAAAGGATATTTTAGAAAAGAAAAAAGTACCACCACTGTCTATCTCATGGTAAGTGCCAAAATCCACCTTCTCTATGGATTTTCACTTTTCATGAAATGTAGAAAGTAACTTCCCATAGAAAGAGCTTTTTCCACTCTCTTTCCTCTTAAAACTTCAACCAAACAAGAGGCCCCTTCTCTACTTCTCAAGAACTACCTCTTCCCCACTCCACTTCTCGTCAACCAAACGAGTCCTATAAGTTATAAATTTTAGACTTATTTTTGAATATGTACAAAATAAAACAGTAAAAGAGAAGATTTACTTATCTAAAAGCAACTACATCTGAAAATTTTCACTTTAGAATTATCTCAAATTGATATGCTTCCATCAACAATTCAACATTAATATTCCCATGAATCCAAATGAATGACGAAATGATTTTTAGAATGAAGAATTGAAATCTAAATGACACCGTCCCAAAATGAAAGTGAGTTTATGAAATACTACATCGATTAGGCTCGGTTTCAAACGGGTTAAAAGTATAGGAATCAAATTTGACCATAAGTAATCAATTTTTTACAAACTCCAACCCAATTCCATCCGATTTATGTCTTTCAACTGACCGAAACTGATATTTACTGGGTCGGATTGGATAGATTTCTTCGGATTTTGGTTATTTGCTCAGCCCTAAACATCACCAAAATAGTCTCAAATCAATATCAGCTATCAACCACTGCCGGAACAAATATGCAGGGATATGAATAAATTTCATAAACTATTGTGCCTACCCACATATTTACTCTAGATCTGCTGAGCAATAAATAAAACAATGCAGATAATCGTACAAAAGTACTTGATCTAGTATGAATACAGAATATTGACACGTACCTTAATCTGGGTTCTCGGACCTGTTGCGACCGGTTCTCAGGCCTTCTATTTCCAGTCCATTGCAGTCTGGTTTGATTCCAGAGAAGAAGACCTGCCACAGACATGTTCCAAATGCTAACATACAAGCAAAAATACATCTATTTCCACAGTGTCAACAAGCAAACAATATCTTCTGTTTCTTCAGTGGCATTATAACAAAAAAACATGCCATTTGCTTGCATGATTTTTGACCCAAACTAACATTATTCCTGGCAGCAAATTTAACCTAAAATTTGCCACAGAAGAAGTTCACATATAACTGTAACACATCTCATTTAGTTAACTTACTCTTTGATGCTTCGCTATCCATCTGCAAGCATTTAATTCAATATGCTGAGGGAAAGATATACAATGACAGTTAATAGCCTATAAAATGAGGAGGGCAAAGTGTGTCAACACAAAAACTAAAAGAAACTTTAAAGATCATTACCATGTTTTTCAGTGATAAAAGATTGTAATCTTTTCTACTCAGATAAAAAGGACTCTAGCTGATCTTTATTTTATGTTGGTCATCAAGATACCAACAAAACAGTATTTAGAATAAATGACAAGCACCGATTCCTCTAAGAGGAATTTCTATCAGTCTTCTTTATTTCTTTATCATGATTAACCTTTCCCTTTATTATTCTTCACATGCATTCCATCAAATGTGCCGATAAGTTCAAAATTGTAGAACAAAAAAAAGGATGTGAGAAGCACGCGAACAAGTGATGCTACCAGTATTGCATGGCCATGGCTACAAGAATCGGATTTGGACGCATATCCAAGTATCTGACTTGGCAAGAAGGAAAAAAAAGGAGATAGGGGCAAAAAGGAAAAAAAAGGAGATAGGGATATGTAGAATAAATTATGATGCTAACTAAATTATATATTGCAATGTCTTTAATCTTCTTTACTTAAACATCAAAAATAAATATTAATAAGATACTATTTGCTAAGGTCTTTCGATATACATGTTTCTCATTTAGTTTTTCCAATTAACTTAAGAACATAAGAAAGGGAAAAAATTCTCCCTTATAGCATGAAAATGGAGGATCAAACTTATTGTTCATCTTTAATAGTGGCAATCATAGAATTAAGTATTCGATTGTCTGACACATATCCAACTTGGATACATATCTGACACGGGTTTTTGGAGCTAAACACAAGTGTCGAGGTAACACAGCTGGCTACATCAAGTCAAATTAGTAATACAAGAACTAAAGATTAAATTTTCATTTACCATGATTTACAAATTCAGAAGGGTTGCTAGTGCTTGCTGCTCCATGGTGATCAAGGTTTTGCATTGATGTGCTAATTGAAGAAATGCTCCTTTGAGACTGCACTCCACTGTTTTCCATCTCATGTGTGCTCGTACTCCAAAAATCCTCAGAAACACTGGTTTTTTTTATAGTCCTGCCTTGGATTTTCAGACCCTTTGAGGGCTCATCCACTGCAATAATTGGAGTGGGCTTAGAACAGCATCCAAGACAACCTCTGCTCTGTTACAAATCAGGTTTAACCATGTAAACAATTAGAATCAGTTTCAAGAAACAAAATTCATATGGATAAAAAAAATACACAGAAAGGAAAGAAAAATCATAGAGGCATTTTCTTCCTAGGTTTCAAACATAAGCATTTTTTTTTTTACTTAATCCTTAACTATCTTTTTATGACTCAAATCATAGGATAAGTGTCAAGATTATGGCAATACAAATTTACTGGTCTGAGTTTTCCTGTGCCAAGTGGCCTGCCTCTACATCTCAAACTCCTCAAATCTGTGGGAATAAAACTTAGTCACACTAGCAAGATACTTTTTTTAAAAAAAGAAAAAAAAAAGAGAATATAAAGAATGTAATTTGCTCATGGAGTATCACACTATCCTTATCCTAGAAGGCAAACAAGAAGTGGCACCTTATGAAATCCCATGATATGGAAATTTGAAATCAAGCAACCCATCACTTGTTCCAACATAAAAGACTGGAGCCCAAAATACATCAAACTGTTCCAACATGCCTAACACAATATTCTGGAGACCAAACTGATTTTTGCCCAATGCAAATAATAAAGGAATAATAGGAGCCAGTCTGAAGGTTATAAGGCATTAAGCAAACCAAAGAAAGCTTTTAAAATTTATGAGATTCATCATGAATGCATTCCAATATTTTGCATAAGCCTCCATGAAGACTTTAATTGCTTGGAAAACCGCATATTGCTAGGGTGTTGAAGCATATGGCTAGAATACCTGATCCTCCGGTCAATTTTTACGTGATTGCATATGACTATGATGATAAATGACAGAAAATCATGGAAGAGGAGTTTTCCATTCTCCCCCTATCCCCCTAAAGGATGTTCTAAGTACAAACTTTTTATCTAATATGTCGATAATCGAAAGTGTGTTGCCATGAGTACATACACAAAGAATCATTGATGACATTATAGAAGGTATTATGAAGTCGTGAGATACTATTCAAAGCAATGATATGACCAATGATACAGAGCCTCTTCAGGCTATTAAAAAAATAATAATAACTATTAAGTTTTCGTTTATGAACAATAGCACTGGCGGCCACTTTATTCAAAAAGCAAATGAATAAAATGATGTGTTAAAAAAATGTTGGAAGAAAATCATTGGTACACTGGGAGAAGTTGCATAGCGTTTACCAATAGCATCCATGAAATATAAAACCTCTACTCAAAGTCCTTAGCATCGATTTAAAACCAGACACACCAACTAGTTCCCATAAACATGAAATTAGAACGTATATTTTACCAATACCCAAACAAGCTCCAGGAACAGAATAACCCTAATTTCTTGAATCCAGAAAGGTATTTGATTAAATCCTGTCCCGAATATTGTGATGATGCTCTTTTTCATCTGGCGTGCACAGACATAGTCAAGTGGATGAAACGTGGTATATATTTTGAATAAATACGATGTCGGAGTATGATTCTA